>NW_015090823.1:1652767-1721654 GCF_001431845.1 Calidris pugnax
GGGTTTAATATTTTTCCTAGAACTTTTTTTTTTTTTTTTTTTTTTTTTTTTTTTTTTGGCCCCCGGGGGGCACAAAAAAAAAAAAAAAAAAAAAAAAATAGAGGTGTCATTTTCTTTTGATCACAGCTATGTATTTAACTCAGCTTGCTGCTCGGGGATCACTCCAGCCAGGCAGTAGAGAAGAAAACACAAATGGCGACATCACCTGGCACTGAGACCACCAGGAATTTGTAATTTAAACAGAGCAAGTTTGAGGGGTTTCCACAACTCCTCATATTTCTCTTTTGTTCTTTTGGTTGGGGGGAGGTTAAAAGTGAAATAAACGCAACCGAAAGAGACCTGTAAATTGTTCTGATCTTTAAAAAGGGGCCAAATCTCTGTAGTTCATTCAGTTCTGAACCCGCCTGTCCATATTACTGATGTGAACAGGTTAAGAAAGGAAAAAAAAACAAACCCCAAACGCCAGAACTAGGGATAAATTCAGAGCAGCTCTGAGGTAGACACTTGTTGTCCACTCTGAGCTGCACCAGAAGCTCCTTCCCTGTGCTACAGGCCATTCCACAACCCAGCAACGTACCATCTTGGGGCTGCCACCAGGCTGAGGTGGGTATAAATAAACTGGTACCCCCCTTTGCTAATCCTCTTAGGGACCTGGCTCGCAGGAAAGGTTCTTGCAGAAAAGGACTGAGAGGAAGTTTGCAGAGAGAAGCTGGAAAACAGAAAGGAAGAATGAATTTAATCACGGAGACAGGTTGAAAGGAAGAAGAGACCTTGGGAGGTCACAGTCATAGCAGAAAGCAGAGTAAGGACAAACTATTGCTGTTTTTTTCTGAGACCAATTGGAATTAGTGATTCAAAGAAGAGGACACAAAGGAGAAGGGATGCTCAGCCATAGAAGGTGCTTTGGGAACTTAAAGCATTAACTATAAAATCTTAAGGCCTTTTTGAGACAAGTCAATAATTTCACTCTAGACAAACTATACAGAGACCGGTTAGAAAATATCTTTAAAATAACGGTTCTACCTCAGCTATATGGACAGCACATAGGATAATATAGGAGAATAGTTTACAAATAAATAAAATGTCTTCAGTGGAGCAAAAAGTATTTACTAATACCAATGAAGAATTCCAAGGATGTGAGGAAAGGTACAAATTCATAGTGTGGGGCACACCCATGGAAAGCAAATTTGGGCAAAGGTATCATGATTTGGGCATTACCAGAACAGCGCTCTGTCAAGTGAGGAGTTTAACGACCAAAAGCTACTAATTTGAACCTCACTGTCCGATTCCACATCAAGCCAGCGATAAAATCACTTCACCTCTTCCTACCTTGCTCCTCCATGACATAGAACCACCACGACAACGCTTACCGTGTCCTTGGAGTGGTCTGAGGTCCTTGGAAGGAGGCTGCCGTGTCCAGATTACTTTTGTTATCCTCCTCTGACACCCTGTTAGTCAACAGAGAGGATGGAAGATTTTATCAATTCCCTTTCATCAACACCAATTCCTTTTGACCTGACTCACCACCAACTTTCACCTCCAAACCCAGTATTGAAGGAAGAGTATGAGAAGTGGGAACCCAGAGTTTCTTGTGTTTCCTCTACGGGGAGTTAATCTGCCTTTCTCCGTGAGTTCTCCTATACATACAGGATTTAACCAGACTCTGAACCCCAAATTTATGTGGATGAAGTCACGCAAAAAAGTATTACATCTACTCTTGCATGATTTACCATTTCCATATCACATAAGGCCCCTGAAAACCCTCACATTTCACATGGTTTCAGGTCCACCAAAAGTTTCAAATAAGACTCGATTCACTTAAAACACGATGAAAGCGCCAAGATCCTCACTAAAACTTCAGATAAATCTATCCTGTTTTGAGCTGGGGATGAAATTTCTTAAGATCTGAGGCTTTACAATGAAAATCTGACAAATTTTGAAGTATGTCAGTTCCTAAGTGATGGAGCTATATTAATATGTTAGCCTACAAGGTTGCTATGAAAAATTTCTGTCTGGTCAACATTTAATGCTTTTTTTAAATATACTTGAAATTCCAATAAAATGGTTACATGAAAAAGACGGCATCCCTAAATTAACTCTTATTTTTTTCTGAAAAAGCCAATAAAAGTAACACATGTTCAATTAGAATCTAAACTGCTGAACCTACATTTAACTTCCGAAACACGCATAAAGTTTAGGGACATTTTGGGAATCTGACCTGGCAGGAAAAGGAGAAAAATAAATTTAAATTAGAAATCTGTGAGACCAAAAGCAGAGCTAGAATGAATTATGTTTCAACAGGCAAAAAGTGCTTGGGTGAGTCGGTAAAAGAGAAATTGTATCTTAGTGATGGGAGGGCAGAGCCTGCAGCCCACACATCTGTCCCCATCACTGCCATGAATTCACTGTAGACCTTCAGTCCTGCAGTCTATTACCAATTCTCCTCGATATAAAGCCAACACAAATAGGTAACATAAGAAAGGAGTTGTGACTCTGAACCTTAATTATGTCTGTAAAGAGCCCGGAGACATTATGGGGACCTGAAGAACCTCAAAGCAGAGTCATCCTTAAATATCCCCCAGACCTCCTGTCAGGCTCTTGGACCTTTTCTTCCTTTTTTAAAGAGAGAGTGGAACTATTTAGAACTATTAAACCTGTTTAGAAAGGCCTGCAGCGACAGGACAAGGGGCAATGGCTTCAAGCTGGAGGGGAACAGATTTAGACTGGAGATCAGGAGAGGGTTCTTCACTGTGAGGGTGGTGGAGCACTGGAACAGGTTGCCCAGGGAGGTGGTTGAGGCCCCATCCCTGGAGATATTCAAGGTGAGGCTCAAGGAGGCCCTGGGCAACCTGGTCTAGTTGGGGGTGTCCCTGCTGACTGCGGGGAGGTTGGACTAGATGGCCTTTGGAGGTCCCTTCCGGCCTGGGAGATTCTATAATTCTATTTAAAAGAAAGAAAGAAATGTTTTTCAGGTTTTCTAGTTCTACAATTGGTGGTGATGACAGTGGTGAGAACTCAAAAGACCTGCTCCTGGTCCCAGTCCGGCCCCTTGATGTGCTGAGTGGCTGGGGCAAGTCTCTCCATCTCTTTGAGTTTCCTCTTCTGCCTGCCTTATCTGTGTAGGCTGCAAGCTCCTGGAGATGGGGAGGCTCTTCTCACAGGTTATCTACAGGACAGCAAGCTGTTTAGGTATTGCTGACAAAGAAATAACAGGCTTGGGGTGCTTTAATCCAGTCTGAAGACAGGTCTGGTCGCCCTTTCCTCTTGGGAACCCAGACACAGAGGGTTTAATACACAGTAAAACTCTCACCGGTGCTGAGAGTGTATTAAAAATGAGAAAGCCACATATCAAGAGGCACGTGACAGGCGAGGAAGACGTGGCAACCTCTGAGGACTTACGTTTGGCCCCTCAGATGCTGCTGGGCCAGAAATAGCAGCGGGACACAGGCACAGCAGCCGGTGTCCCCGTCCCGGTGCCGGTCCTCCCTTCTGCATCACTTCACGCTGCAGCCCAGGCTCTAGCACAGCCTCAACTTCAATTGAGCTGGTTTGATAATGCAAAAAAAGACGGTGTAACATTTTTATGAGCTACAAAACGAAGAAAACAAACAGGAGAATCCGAATATCGGATCACTTATTATGATAATAAATTACGTTCTTTAATTCGGATTTTTGGAGTGTAGTAACAGCCTTTTCAATATGATTTTGTTTGTGTAAAAGTAGCATTAGATGATGAATATTGTCAGTGTTAACTCTGTGCAGCTAATGAATGTCTGTGTCACCACGGAGGTCGGCCACGTGAAACATTTCTTCATAGAGATACACAGGATGCTCACTTGCAATTCCAATGTGACATGGGACATGACTGTCTCTGCACAACTCTGATCAGTCCCTCTGTCTTTGCAATACTCCTTACGAGGAATAAGGACCTCGATTTTATAGACAGTGAATAAAAACAAAGAAAAATAAGTGACTCATCCAGGATCCCACAGGGAGCCTGTAGCAGAACTTCAGGGTCTGCACCAACGGCTTAATCAAGAAAAAAAAAAAATTGTTCCACTGAAACGGAAGAGGCTGAGCATGGTCTTCGCCCCATCAATAATACAACAAGACAGGCCCCATGAGCTGAATACAAACAAGAATCCCTCACAGTGGAGACAATTTCAAAATTACAAAGCTAATTCACCTGGTGTCTGGGAGAAATCAGAACTCGAGTTTCCCTGGAACAGCGAACACCTATTCCCTGGGTGTCCATGGCCACAGAGAACCACGATTCTGACCCCAACACACAAAGAACCCCCCCAAACCAGCCTATACCTTTAGTGATTCAGTAGCAGCACTTAATTCTTACGATTTGACCCACACAGGCAGCCTCATGCTTCATGCTAGAACGGGCTGTCCACACGGACCCAACTGCGCCAGCAGGTCCCAAGTCATTATTTGATCACTTTCCTGCTTAATTGCCATTTTTAATTACTTGCATGGTAACAACAAAAAGTCAATCTAGCAACGGAAATCCATTCTTTGAGCAACTTGTGCCTTTTTTTCCTTAGATGCAAACTATTGCTACATAAGCCATTCCTGATTAATATGGGCCCCTCACGGGAGAGCCACTGCCTGTCTACTGATTTAATTTCCTACGTCGTCTCTTCTTCAACCGACAATTCGAGTCCCTAAAAAGTCAGGGCAAAAGATCCCTTATTTTATCGTTACAAGATGACAGTGTTTTTTCCCTTGCTGTTTTCTTTCAGGAAGATATATTAGCACTACATTTGCTCCTCCATGCGGTGGGATTTCTTAAATAAAAACGTATGTTATATATGTATGGACTTGGAACCAGAGCTGCATTAGCCTATTAACTATCCACATTTGCTTCAGACTTGGCGAGCCACCTAGAAAACCTGCCAAGACCTTTCTGGCAGCCTTTTCCCACCAGTTCCAGGAAAACATGGAATATTCAAAGAATTTTAGGGCCTCCCAGCTTCGTTTGTCACCACTCTCCTTGCCCACTTAAAACTAAATCACAGGCAAATTGCTCTAATGCCCTATTAAAGATTTAAAAATGGCCTTCTCCACAGTAGGGTATCTGAGGACAAATCTGTGTTAATATATAATGCAAAGCCTGCCTTAATATGTAATGCAATGTGGCGCGAGGCAGAGCAAGAGCTTCGCAACAAGCCAGGGAGCTGCTCTACAAACTTGGAGCTCCCCAAGGGAATTCTGCCCCTGTCTGGAGTTTTTAAACCTCCCTCAGATAACCAGGCAAAGGAGAGATGCATTTTGTCCTCACCGCTGAGGTTTCGGGCCCCTTGAGCAGCTCTGCTGAAGATAAGCTTGAGTCCCACCACATAGAGCTTGTTGACAAACTAATTTACAGACTTCAAGATGACCAAATGACATGACTCCGTCACTGAGATTCAGAATAGGATTCGTGGAAATGGCAACTGGAAGCATTTTCTTTGCAACCGAAACCAAGGTCTAACTCCTTTTAAAGCCAGGGCAGGAAAAAGAGACAAATCCTGCTGTCATTTGCATGAGCTAAGTTATTACTAACCGAGAGCGAAAACTGGCCCATCTCACTCGCACAGCTTCCCCCAGTTTTCAAACGCAAGAGGAGCCTGCTTTAAATAATTTGAAGAGGCTTTTTTATTACACGGAAAAAGCCTCCCTGTGATTTCAGATGTCAAGTAGTCTTTCTTAATTCCTCGCGCTAATTTATGGATGAAACGTTTAACCCTTGACTTCAGTATGGATTGAGTGTTCCTTTCTCCCCGAGAGCTGATGGAACCCAGCACCCCCAGAGCCCTGCACTCACTGGGCCATTCCTACGTGTCCCTCAGAACCTCCTGGCTCAGGTTTGGTGCAGGATTGACTCACTGCACGCCCGCTGTCTGGTAGGCTTTCACCTTGCATCCCGATAGTCCAAGAAGTTACCACACACTCCTCTTTGCTCCTTCTCTGGCTCTTCAACTCATTAGTCACCGTTGGTTTGCAACTTGCTACTTGGCAGCCATCTGACAAATATATATATATATAAAAATGTTAGCACGAAGATAAAATAACTTATGAGATCCCCACTTCTTCTAACATACACAGCAGTGAGCTGCTGTGCATACCTCCTGAGAGGCTGTATGCACCATGAAATGAGATTGTGGATACATATTCTGCAAATATTCTACATATCTGACTATATTCTGTGGAATATAGTCAAAACAGAACATCCTAGAACCCCTTGCAATTCCAGCAGAGTATGGATATCTTCCCCTTTTACTGAAGAAAGAAGAGACTGAAGTTCTTTAATTCTGTCACAAAGTCCCTTTATGAGATGCAGCAACCAACACAGGGGCCATGTGGATCCATTACAGCACCCTGGTTATAGATTGCTGACCAGAGATTTCTACCCTCCAACCCTACAAACAGACAGGATTCCACAGTCTAACTACATCATCACTCACGTTGCAAGTAGCAGACACTGGTTTTATTTTTTGCCACTAAGACCTACAGTGTTTAACTTCTCATTCAGCAACTGTTCTCACACACGAACGAAGGGAAACACGTGAATGAACTATCTTAGGGCTCTCGTAAAACAAGTTCTCCTTTCACATTTCAAAAGCAACTGGGAGGGCAATTTCCAAAATCAACTCTAACCACAAGATGTGTAGCGGGGAGCAATCGTATCTCGCCCTCTTCCCTTCCCATTTCCTTCCTGGTTTTCTTTCTCTTCCTTATTCTTTTTTTAAAATCCCGTCCTCCGAATCTAACAACCTCATTTATGAAAGGAAATGGAAAGCAATGGGGAAGCTGTGGCATCGGAGAGGCTGCAAACACCACTATTGCAAACCACTCTCTGATGCCACAACTGCTATTCCTTGTCAGAAGAGATGAGAAGCCACTTCAAACACAAGAAAAACAAACTTGAAAACGAACCCACACCAGTGGCACTAATCCCGGAATGGGTTTGACCTGCTATTTACAACAATTCCTAAAACATCACTTAAGGAATACAAAGGGTCTGCCTACACTCTTCAGGGAACTGACTGTGGTGACCCCAAACCCACCACCAACCTGAGGGGCTGCAACCACAGCGTGGGTGTGAAAGCAGGACCAGGTGTAACCCTCCTCACCGTTCCTGAAACTTTTATTATGTCTGGCAATACCAGGCTTCCAAGAAATGTATCTAACGAGGAAGGAAGAGGTCATAACGTACGTTTGGATGCAGATCTGCAACCCAACTGACCCGGCTGTTGTACACAGCCCTTCCAATGATACGCTGCCTGGCCTTGGGTAAGTCATTCACCTTCCTCTGCTCTCCTTTCTGGATGGTGGTCACACAAAGAACTGGAGGTGGACCATGCCATTGGATATTTAATACTGCTGTATTGCAGGTATTCAATATGCCAGCCCAAGTGAAGGCCAGGCATCTACCAACCCTTCACTTTTATTTATCAGTGGCAAACCATGGGCTTAATCTTTTGCAGAAGACAGACAGAGACTGGGTCAGAATCCAGACTTCTCTAACATACCTTCTCCAACAGTGCCAAGTTTTAGTGACTTTGGTCAACCAAGAGCCATCCTTCCCACTGGTTCTTCCGTGGTCTTGAATTGTTGTACTTCATCCTAAACCTTGAAACATGAAGTCTAAACTCAGTTCTAAAGTTATGATAATGAATTACCATAATTCTATATATGCTTATTAAAATCGTAAGTATCTAATCTGTTCTAGACTTGCAAACTTCCCATTAACTTCTAAAAGCAATTAGGATCATTTTTTAATTAAACACTGGTGGAAAAGAACTGCATTTTCAATTTGTCACCATTTAATTTCACTGCACGTCTCCTTGTATTCACTTTGTGAAACTATGGGAATTTCTCAGTCTACCTTCTCATTCTTTCTTTTATTTTCAGTACAACGTCTGGGTTTTTTCCCTTTCTAATGGGAATGGTTCCAGTATATCAATTTCAGGTATCTCCCTGCTTGGGACCATTTTTGCTGGCAACTTTTTGAGCCACTCTTCCTCTCCTTAGATTTGGTTGTTCAGCTCCTGTGCTGCACACCTTACTGTCTCTGGTCCCAAAAATCCAGACAGTGCTCACATGAGTTCCACATCAGTATTGTGCAGGGATTCATCCACTCCACACTCATAATAGGATCAAGCCCTAAAATGTTCATAAAAGCTTCCATTCTTGGCTTCAGCTTTATATCTGTACTGGATCTAGGAACAACAGGCAACGAGGTCTAGTTGCTTATCAAGAATTCAATGAGGAGTAAACAAAAGACCAATAAAATATCTGTCTTTACCAACCATTTGCCCGACTGGTTATGGCTTTCTTGGATGTTGACAGTTGCGTGTGTAAAAAATGGCCCGTTCACAAAAATACTCTTACACTATGATTGTTAGACATGACATTTGCATGTCACTGTTAATTATAAATGACTTGATCCTGACATCCCGTTAATACCTTATGAAAGCCATAATGAAGCCCGAAGAGCTGTGTGTCACACCAGTAACAGAGACAAACTCAGGGAAATCACACTCTTGTCACCAGGCCTTGGCAAAGGGTGGAAGGGAAAATGGCACAAGGGTGACTCACACCTGGAGTGGACTTATCCTCCGTGACCCGAGAGGGGCCAGGGAGAACCCTGCACCCCAACATTTCCTCCTCTGGGGCACGACGCAGTAGTTTGACTACCTGGATGCAGGAACCTACAAGAACATAGATGGAAAACAGAAATCAAGGACTCTATCTATATTGGCTATACCTACACTGCTCTTAAACAGTACTCTTAGAAGTGGGCTTGTGCATGGGGGGCTTTTTTCTTAAAAAAGAAGTGGTTGTACATCAAGAGATGGGCTGGCAGGAGCCAGGGAGAGTCTCCAGACCTGGTGAGGTCCCCACCTGGGGGCTGACAGCTCTTTTCCCATAGGTAAGTGACTTCATCCTTCGAGCAGCAGCAGCTGCCTCCTGCTTTTTAAGAAAATAATTGCTTGGAATATTTCTAGCCAGTGGCATTTCATTTGCAGTACACCTCAGAGAATCTCGGGTCACCTAAACGGAGAGGAAGCTGCCTCCTGAATGTGAGAAGGAAGCAGGGAGAGGCAGCAGCAAGAAGGAGCCACTGCGTGTAACATGGAATGAGAATTTCAATTTCTTTCCATATCTGCCCCAGAAACCTGATTCTTGAACTTATTTAACCAAGAAACAGGGCCATGACATTGCACAAAGAGGCTAATTTCACCCTATTGCATCTGAAAAATTATTTGCTCAGGGAGAATACATTTTATATTTTCAATATATAAATCTAAATATATGCAACTGGGACTGCCTGAAGCATCAGCAGAGTCAGGGCAACTAGAAGTTTTATCTTCTTTAATAAAGAAAGGAAAAAGAAGGGGGAGGGAGGGGCGTTCCCAAATAAAATGTTTTGGATCTTCCTCTGCTATGGGAAATTTCCAAATGTCAGATTTCCTTTCTGTTCCAGTTCAGACTGGAAGTTTTTATCGTAAGGTTAAATCTTGGTAGCCCAACACCACGCACATAGGAGTTTGTCTCAGACTGAATGGACATAGAGCTGGTCTCAAAAACTCCTGCTGGAAATGTTGAACTTCACCTGGTTTCGTATCTAAGCCACCAAACTACGAAAAGGGCAAAGAATGAGAAGGAAAAAGTTAGTCAAAAAGAGATGTGTGTTCAGATCTCTGCTCTGGCCTCAGACTGCTCATTTCCAACAAAAGATTCCAAATACTGAGCTGGTCTATACCAGCTAATTCTTTTATTTTCCAATTGCACTGTGCAATATCTACATCTAATTGAAAGGACATCTGTTTCCCTTATAGGTTATAGTTTTTGACTCTAACACACACAAAAAGAACTTCCTTCTTCAGTAATTTACAATTTCAATAGGAGAGAGTAGCAGCATTTCTGAGGTCTGGGCTTTGAATCTGTGTAATGGAATTGTCTTATTTTTAACTGTCTGAGCAGCTTTCAAGCAGAAGCGTGTTAGAATTCATATTAATTTGTGCAGTACCCTATCATCATCATAATTTAGCTCACAAGGTTGCTGTGCTTGGAATTCCAGTTATGACATGAATTCTATACATTTTATACAGATTTATAAATGGCATCAATAGAACACTTAGGGCCTTATTCATTAAACAATGAGTCATTCTGGCATTCCATTCTATTTCATCCCAGTTCTTACAAAACTTTTATGTACAAATTTGACTGTACTTAACGCATCTGATTTAGCAGCAGCAGTGTTGCAGCATAGTTTCAGTTGGGTGTGGAAATAGATGAAAGGCATTGTTTAAAAAAAAAAAAAAAAAAGAGAGAGAGAAAAAAAAAATCCCTCTAACGGTGAAAGTTTCTGAGTTTCAGCCTCCTTTCCAAAGGACCAGCATCCACATCCCAGGAAACAGCCATGTTTTTCTCAGCATCATGGGCTGGACCTCTCCAAGGACAGCTGGGAGGCAGCACAACAGAGTGGTCAGAAGATGCTCAGGGGGTCACAAGCAATGGGGTAGTGATTTTGTGGATAAGGAGAGTTCCTCCTCCTTCAGGACTCTCAGTCTGCCACTGTCCACAAGCCTCACAGCCATGTGAAAACACAGAAGCAGGAGAAAATCTGCAGTAATGCACTATTGCAAGTATTTTCTTGCTGCCCAGCAAACCAGAAAAAAAAATAGTATTTCTGAATACAACACTTCAGTAGTTATTCTTGATAGATAATTTCAGTGGTACACTACAAGAGACTTAAAGGCTTCCCTTAGTACACAGTTTGCAACTGTGGCACCAGCAAACTAATGATGGTGCAACATGATTTTTCAAAATAATTTCCCTAATGACCTAGAGCTTCCAGATGGACTGGTTATATATTTGTGTGTGTGCGTGTGTTTTAAACGAAAATTGAGTTGAAAATAAAAAGATTAAGCCCAAAGAAGACCTGTCACCTATCTTTTGGGAACGCATCTATATTACAAATGGTAATAGTATGTCTACACAAACTAGCAGTAGATCTACACAGCAAAATAAAGGACCATCTTTTGGTAAATTCTAGCTTAGCCTGGGCAGAGCACATAAAAAAGTCATGGTTTTAGCATGCTCTAGCAACTGGAGTGCAAAATCTTCAGGGACACACTGGTTACCAGCCAGTGGGAATCTGTTTGAACTGTTCTCATCACCCCACTCAACCCAGTTAATCCAGGTAAACGGGCACATGCTACAAATTGCTCTCCCATTCATAGTTTGGACACCTCAGCACTCTGTTTTACCTTCTCTTTGTCCTTTCAACCTTCTTCCTGACTGCTGGATATATGGCTGTGATTTCTATGGTTTCTGTAAAGCTTGCTGGAGCAGAAGAGTCTCGGAAGTCAAATCTGTCTGGGATTAGAAGCTCCTCTGTCAAATCTGACTGGGATTAGAAGAGAAGGTGTTGGGAAGAAAGAAGGCACAGACACACAGACGTACACACGGCACACGAGCCCACTGGCTGTCTTCTCATTGGAAACCATCCCAAGACCTCATCATTCCTCGGATGCTTGTAGTTTTCCTCATCACGTATGTAAGCATCAGTGCCTATTTTTGGTCTTCACCCTTAATAAGCCACAGTCAATTTGGAATCCATTTCACCCCATATTCTTGTGCACAGGACACTACCAAGCGGTCACCATGCCAAGAAAAGCACACCACTATCTGCACCCACCAGGGTTGCCTGCTTAAGTAAAGCAAACCATCTCATTTTCAATAATCCTCTCCCCATGGTAATTCTGGTACTTCCCTCCGTTACAGACTTGAAGAGACAAAAACAGGATCGAAGTTTACATTTCATTATCGTAGGACAAACAATTTTCGGGGGGGGTGGATTGTTTCTTTTTCATTTTACATTCCAGTGGCAGCGTTCTCTGAAAAACCAGTCACTATCTCTCTGACTGTTCTCAGAATAAAAACTGGGAATGGAGCTGTAATGGAAAACAAGGGAAACAGGACACTTTTGTCCGTTCGTTGCCCAAGCTGAGAGAAACAAAACTGGCAATTAAAGGAACTGTTCAGTGCGAGCCACCTTCCTTTTGCTTCCTCCTCTTTTAATCTACAGCTCATGAGTTGTTCCTTTACTCATTGCAAAAGGTCCATAATTTTAACACTGCCATATTCTCCTGGAAATCTATTTAAATGGCATATGATAGAAGCCATATGATAGAAGCTTAATTACATAGAGGGCATATGGAAGGCATATGACATAAGGACATATGGAAGGCATATGATAGAAGGGCATCCGAGGACATATGATGGAAGTCTAATTAATTGACAATACATTCCTCTCATCAGGGGGAGAGCTGGAATGCTATTTTGTTCAGAAGAAAAATATGCACATTGAATTGTGCTTATTGTCAACTTCAATGTACCACTGACCATTCTCCTTTCTAATTATTATCCCTCGTTCTTTGGCGAAACATAATTTGATTTATATACATGATTAACACACTTAACATGCAGTTAAGCTTGATAGCCACAAATGTGTGTGTTAGGACAAATAACCCCTATTTTTGAACCTTATGAAGGTCCCTTATGTCTGTGCAAAGCAGATCGAAAATGCTATCATCCAAAAAGAGAGGAGTGTTCTTATTAGGGAGTCATTACCACTCATTTGTAAAGCTATTCCTAGAGAAGTACCAAACAGGTTAAAAAAAATAAATAATAAATCGACCCTTATGGAACAGCTCAGCACTGGCTGGGAGTCAATGCAGCTCCTGGATTTACAGCTGAAAAACTGCACTTACATCTGCAAAAAGATGGGAGAGGGAATAAGGTACAGCTTAAAATGTGCCAAAAACATTGCTCTTTTTTAACTACCTGCGTATGTTTGATGCTTGTGCCTTCAAGAAATGCAGAAGCAGAGCCGTGTTAGCCCTGATACCTGCCTTGTCCTAAGGAATCAGGGAGTTTCAAACCATGGCAGTGATATCCATAACCTCTTTGAAAACAAGATGAAATAAAGTCCCACTAATCCACTCTTTGAATAACTAACAATTGAGCTCTGGGTAACACTCGAGAAACCAACAGCTTGTCTTTGAGTTCAGTAAACAAGGATTTGCAGACATTAAAGTTTTTAAGCGCCATTTTACCAGAAAAAAAACCAAAACATTTTTCTAGGTTATTTAGATACCTTGAAATATTTTTACCTTTTCCACACTTTTAGATTATACTAACAAAATGAACCCTATGCCAGAATTAGTCATATATACAGTCAAAAGACGCAACATAGCTCATGTTTGGGACACTGATCAAGCGTTAGGGCCACCACCTTCATCCAGGCTGCCAGGGGACCTGAACCCTCAACAGAGCCAACATCAAGACCTTGACTCGTGTTCAAACTTTACCAAATAAACTCCAGAGTTTCAGAGGGATTTTTTAGACCTTAAATAGTTAGGCAAATAAAACTGTAGACTTCAGTAGCAGCTAAGAATATTAGGTATATTATCACAGAATCATGGAATTGCCCAGGCCGGAAGGGACCTCCAAAGGCCATCTAGTCCCACCCCCCCACAGTCAGCAGGGACACCCCCAACTAGACCAGGTTGCCCAGGGCCTCCTCGAGCCTCTCCTTGAATATCTCCAGGGAAGGGGCCTCAACCACCTCCCTGGGCAACCTGTCCCAGTGCTCCACCACCCTCACAGTGAAGAACCCTCTCCTCATCTCCAGTCTAAATCTGTTCCCCTCCAGCTTGAAGCCATTGCCCCTCGTCCTGTCACTGCAGGCCTTTCTAAACAGGTTCTCCCCAGCCTTCCTGTAGGCTCCCTTCAGGTACTGGAAGGGAGTATTATTGCCTGCATTTTAGACATGTAAGTACATTAGAAATGAGGTCTTTTGCCCAGGACTACAGGGTCACCACGTGCCCATTCTACACACAGCTCCTCTACAAAATCTGGGCTTTGGCTCCACAGCTCCTGAACCCAAACCACTGTGAGGGAGAAGGAACCCACCTCTATTGGATGCATCCAGGAGCATCAGCCTTGGAAACACCTCATTTAGCTGTACAAGCCTGGGAAAAAAACCCCTGAAGAATCACCATTTTAGCTGCCTGTAATCACTAACTGGATATTCCCTACGAACAGCTCTCCCGAGGACGGTGTAGATTTAGGTACTTTCACAAAAAACCCTTACAGGCTTTATCTGGAAGCACCGGCACCAGCCTCCTACGCTTCCTGAGAGACAATGAGTTGTGCCAGGTCTCATAGAGGGCACAGCCTTGTTTAACTCTTGATGTAGAACTAAGTGAAGCAGTCGAAGGCGAAGGGGAAGGGAAACCTGCTCACACATCTCCGTAGCACACACAAACCAGGATGCTTTTCATGTTACCTTTGGAGACTTCTGATTGCTGACCGCGAAGGCAATAACACCGATATGTTGCCATGGTGCTTTTTAGGAATGTTACACATTGCGCTGCTCGAATGCTAATAAAGGAAGACAAGCATTACTAGTCTGCTGAATTTGCTAAAAACTCAAGAATATAGCACCGATAGGTCAAAAAATGCCGAGAGAACGAACATTTCTGAAGTTCTAGAGAGGCAGAAGAAAAGAAAAGGTTTTCCAGCTCATCTTACCTGCTCTTTCCTCTTCCATGTGTCCAGAGCAAAGATTGCTGAGGAATTATGGTCGCTCATCACGCCGTTCTGTGCAAGACCCAAGGAAAGCTAGGAGGTTGTACAGTTATCTCCCTTGGTGTAATTCTAAACTATACAACCTACTACCTCAACCTGGATGCATGCAGTCAAAAATGCTGGAAGCTACCCACCACTTCACAGCCGACAAAACGTCAGGGTTTCGAGTTTAAACAAAACAAAAAAAAATAAGTCCTCACAATTCGCAGCGCGCTAATTTAGACGTAATGAATGTTTTGCTGGTGGAAAGACACCAAAACCAAATGTGGCTCCCCCCACCACGTATAGATAAGACACAATCAGCCGTGGTTATTCCTGATGGATATAGACAAGATCACGGTCACTTTACACACAAGGAGGAATTTTGTCCCTGGCCAAAACTGCACTTTTTCCCCTTCCACAACAGATGCATCTGCACTACAGCACAGACCATATACATACATTATTTAAAGCACTTAAAGAAGGCTTAGGATGAAATTTGTCCTAACATGTCTTTTCCTTTCTGAACACATATAATGTTGACCTTGGAACAGGCACCTTGGCTCCTGAATGTTTGGAGGATGATTGCAGAGGTGGGATTAGGAGCAGAACTGCAAAAAGGGTAGAAAGTTTTAAGTAAATTTTACCCTTGCATCAATCCCTCGTTAAGATTAATGATCTCAGAAACGCAACAGTGAGCCTCTCTCAGCAGTCAGAATAAGACGGTGTTCCCTTAACAAGGAACACATTACATTTTTAACTTGTATTAGTTCACAGTCAAACAACCAGGATGTTATCGTTGTGAGTCATTCCCATTACCCACCAAGGTATTACTTAAAGCAGTAGGCTGCCTATTTATTATGGCTTACAAACAGGGATTAGCATCTTAAAATATGCCAGTGCAGACAGTGGAACTGGATCAGCCCCGAGATCCTGCCTCTCAGGTGAATGCATCCTCAGGCACAGCAGCTCCGGGCTGGGAGGGGATTACAAGGGAATCAAACCCTACGCACGAAGGCTGAGCTGTGCTGAAGAGATGGCATCTTGGTTGTTTCTATTTTCTGAGGATAAAGCAGCATTGCTGATTATGAAAAAGCCAGGGCCCTACCTTTACAACCAAAGCCTGACTAGAAATAAAGGAAGGAGGCGAGAAGTAATACCACGCTTCAGGATTCAGCTTCCAACGGCAGAGAAATATTTGAAAAAAAAACAATCTGCAAGGTTTAAATGTACACGATGTTGATAGTATCACTGGAATTTCTAACGGCTCCATATTCGGTAAAGTTTACTTTGACCTGATAGGCTCTGTGGAAATTCAACATATTATTTTAGTTAAGAGGACAGTGCAGTACCCTCACAGTGGAGTCCCTGTTAACCATTTTATTAGTTGGAACAGTGATCCAGCCACAAATCTGGATAAGGAACCAGGGCCTCATACTCTGAACCAGGAGCTTTACTGCTGTCTGAAAACATCCTGAAACCATCCCAATTCCTTGATGCAACATCATCAGTTTTGTACTCTGACTGTCTGTCCTCTGACAAGAAATCCAGTGCTGTAACTAACGTAGCTCCATGGAAGCCAATGAACCTGTGTGTTCATTTAGGGTGATGGAAGATCTGAAATCCCACCCAATTTCTATGTGACACAGGAGATCTTTTAGACTTTCAAAAACCCCCTACTTCATATTCTGCAGCTATAAACTAAACCATCACAGTATCACATGGCCAGGCTACTCATTTTTA
This sequence comes from Calidris pugnax, assembly GCF_001431845.1. Classification (NCBI taxonomy): domain Eukaryota; kingdom Metazoa; phylum Chordata; class Aves; order Charadriiformes; family Scolopacidae; genus Calidris; species Calidris pugnax. Next base: position 1,669,148 of record NW_015090823.1, read on the forward strand.
CCCTTGCAAATATCTTCCCGTATCTCAATCTTGTCACAAATGTTACATAACTCAAGCCATTTAAAAATTATTATCTATATCTGATCAGTTTAATTAAGGAAAGTACTGCTAACATCACCATTGCACCGAGGCTAACGCTTGCAGACCAGGTAGTTAGAAGCAGAGCCGAGAAAAAAAACTCCCCAATAATTTGATCTCAAATAGAAGGCGGAGAAAAGGTGCTTTGTTCCATTTGTATCCTCAACTCATAAAGGTCCTTTCATAGATACATTACAATAGAAAATTCCTCATGAAAAGATTTCTTGCTCTCAACTTGTGCCTAAATAACCTAATTTTTTCTTCAGGTTGGCAAATGCCACTGTGACTGTTTTGCTCATGACTCGCCACCTCTCCTCGCTGCTCTCCCATCGCAACTTCAGCTTCCTCTTCATCACCACATTTACAAATCCTTGAGCTGTCAGCTCCGTGCTGGCACTTGTTCAAAGAGCATTCTCGCTCCCTCCCCCGGCACTATATTGAGCAGGGGAGCTGTGCCCCGCTTGGTACACGTGGTCCTGCTGTACCAAGACCTGCTCCAAGGTGCCACGGAGTGTCCAAGCACCAACTGCGGGAGAAGGTCCTCACTGAGAAAAGATTCTCATCTCATCCAAGTTCCAACATATGCCAACGCCTCCCTGCACAAATGAGACAGTAATGAGCAAGTCTTTCTCTGGGGATGCAACCCATGCTCACTTTACAGAGCAATAGAAAGAGACTTTATCTTAAAGTATTTTCTAAACACTGAAGCAGCTTCTGTCCAAGGGTCTGATCCCGAACTCACCCTCTGGTCAATTTTTAGACACCCCCGCAGCCACCTGCACAGATTATCCTGGCAAATTTTGCCCATTTACGAGAGCTTGGCTTCAGAATTACAGGTATTTTGTTCCCATCGCTCTAAGCTCAGATGAAGCTTGGACAGATGAAAGTGTGTTTGCATCCCAGAGCAACTGTAATTTCAAGCAGAAAAAAGTGTCACGCGCCGAGTCATTCCGTCAATTAGAGTATCTGCTGCTCTCACTGACATGAAGAATTGAGATCAAATATTAAACCAGAAGCCATCTAATTACCATTACCTCTGCACCTTCACAACATCTATCAATGCCTGGCTCTTCGGTAGCTGCCTCTGTACTATCAACATTCCTCTTCTGGAGGAGAGCAAGAGAGATTCACAGCAGTATTGAGACACTTTCTTTTGGTGGCACGAATCTCCATGTTTGTTTTCTGGTGATTTCTGTCAATTACGTCTTTACCCAATTAGCACAATCATACCTAATTATGTAATTAGGGTAAATATGTAATTTAATGACAATGTTCAATTACGATACGTTATCAATGGCATACAAGTTCCTATTAAATACTGTGTAGGGAGAAGCACACTCCGTGTAGAGCTGTGCATTCCTCTATAAGTTCATGCGCCCCAGCCCCTATTGTTTGTGAACCCTTTCAGGCCTCTTGCTTTTTCAGAATCACAGAAATGATTTCACACTTCTGTGGACAAAAGGAAATCTCTGTCCCAGCCCAGCTAGTTTTATTTTAAAGCAACAGTGTAATAAAAAAAATTGGGTCCTTTTACTTGGTGTAACCCTCTGATTTCTGAAATACAGTAGCTGAAGTAAACGTGAGGAGGACTGCTGTTCACATTCAGCCAATGCTTATTTTCAAAAGGGGAGGAAATGTCATTGTGGCAGTTCTCCCCAGATAGATCAAGGGTTTCTACCTCTGAAGTTAACAACAGCCCAAGCCACTGACCTCAGAGGACATTAGATCAAGGCGCATGCTTTAGTCTGGACTAGGAAGTTCCACAGAAGCATCACTTCATGGAGTTCAGGTGAGTGAAGAATTCAGAAACCTGCTTCCCCCACTCTACGTGAACCCCAATTTTATATCTCATTTCCCCAAGAATGAGGAGAGAAGTCAAATCCAGAACTGATTTTTGAGGACTGAATGGCTGGAATATTCCATTCTTTTAAAACGTCCTTCAATACAAAGCAGCAATTTAGCCACAATCCACAGAACAGCACAGGGGTTTCAGAGGGCAGAATATTCCCAAATAATAACCCAGAAAACTGTCACATGCATTAATTCCCTGTAGCTGAACCCCACTTTGTGTGCTCTTACAGACCACTCCTAGGGACTTCACAGGTGTGAACAAGACAGTAAGGACAGGAGCAATGGAAATTCGGGACAGATGTGTTCAAGAAAGCTGAATTCTATTTTGTTATCATCATCAGCAAGGATTGGGCTTCGAATCTTTATGGATGTGAACGATGTAGAAGGAAGAACCCACCTTCACTCACAGATCCCAGGCAGGCTACTGCGGGGGTAGCCAAGGGGAGGGTGGAAAGCAGAAAATACTCATGAAGCAAAGATATTTCCTTAAGTCACTGAGGAAAAAGAAAAAAAAAAATACCAAAACCCACAAATGATATTGTTCCAGCTTGAGGTCTGAAATCTTGTTTGCTAAATTTCAGCCCGGGGTGATCTTTTTTACAGCTACTTTCACAAACCTCAGACAGAAGAGATTTTACAAGGGAAATGCTGACATGATTCCTACTGGTCATCTCTCCCATTCAGCTTTACTTGATGAAACTTTGTTATTAGAACTCGGTTGTGATGAGGAACCTCAAGAGGTTCAAAGGTTTACTCCAGCTCCGAGAGCTCTCCCAGAAGTCTGGCAGACTCACTAAGCAGGGCTGGAACCTCAAGAGCCTGCAAAATGAAGAAAGAAGTCTCATCCCTGCTCAGCTGAAATCCAGACCAAGGAAATATTTTGAAAGCTATCCAAAATTCTTCAATGCATTACAAAAAATGGTCTCAGCCTCAACTTTTAGCAAGAGTTACGGCAATCTGAAGGTTTACTCAATATCACATTTCAATATCTGGTATTTTCTAGGGGAAGGGTAGCCATGCTCTCTCTCTGAACCATATTTAGCTTTTTGGCAGCAGCTGGAGCGCAGCGTCAGCCCTGGGTCAGACAATACGTGACACAGATGCTCTGCGCTGGGTCTGAGGGTGGATCAGGGATGCTGGTGGGCAAGGTGGCACGAGGCTGATGACTCTAAATGAACCCAAAACCCGGGTTTTTTTTGTTTAGCCCTGGGCCTGCTGGGTGACTGAGCTGTTCCCTGTGCTTTTGGTGAGAAGCTCAGTGAGCCCAGGTTGAACACTCTTGTTCGAGATCCTGCAGAGCATGACGAGGACCCAGAGCCAAGGCTGGTGCCACACACACACTGAAGAGTAAAGGAGCTCAGGAAGCTCTACCAAAACTAGGTGCCACTTCCAGGGTGGCACCGTGGGGCCGTATTTCATCGTGACACTGCATACCTACAACCCAAAGCTCCACAGTCCAGCTGGAGCACGTCTCTCCTCCTTCAGATCCCTGCGGCTACTTGTGTGATGCTCCTAAGTCATGGAGACTTGTGGCTCAAGGGCAGGTGTCTGTTTTAGTCTTGGATTCCTCCCCTAAGAACATCCTCTCCTTATTTTCTCCCTTACTGATTAAAAGCAAATAAACAAAGAAAGGGGAAAAAAAAAAATCAGATTACTGAAATAGTTATTTATCTGCCTTTTAAGAGTTTAACCAGATTTGATTATCTGAATAAGAGTATTTGGATATGGTTCAAATTCCAGGGTACACAATTACATTCTGCTTATCATGAATCCCATTTGCCACTGCATATGGTTACTCTAATTACCCGAATGCTATTGTGTGCTCCTCTGCTGACAAGGGCTCGCTGTGCTCCACACCAGACGAGACTGGGAAAAGGGGGAGCACACAAATGTAATCATTTTTATACCTCAGTGGATACTGCACAACATGCTCGTCTGCAGGGGACCTTACAGGTGCTTTCAGTGAAAGGGAGCAGTAACAAAAAATGAGAAATGGCCTCGTTGTTTTGAGGGAGAAAGACATGATTTACCAAATCTGCAAAAGAGAAAAAAGAGTTTGCTTTGGAAAAGCTTTGGTTTGCTTCTGCAGACAAGAAGTACCCCTTCTGGTTTAAACTGTAACTCTGGCCAAATGAAACACAATGGTTGTAAAGCCTCCTCAGATGCAGCTACAGCCACGTAGTTTCACAGGAGGCATTTTTTTTTCCTCTTGGGAGGTACTAAAGCAGTGACTCTGCCTATTGCTAGAGAAAAGGACTGCATTAATTAAGGTACCAATTTTTGGAGAGGATATTGGGACTTTTTCATTTCCCCAAGGCCTTCCTGGTAGTTTCTACGTGCAGGTGCTCTGGTTTGTTTCCAGCTGCAGTAACTGCCTTCTATTGCTTTAAGTTCCCCTGCAACATCAAGCTGGGTGAAGTATTGGGTACTTCCTGCCCTTAGCAATTTTGCAGCACGTCTGTGCACTGTTCTGCAGCCTCGGTGACAGATAAGAGATCTCTGTGCACTCTGGATGGCACCCGGATCAAAGCCGCTGCATAAATGCAAGCTCCTTATCCACAAAGTAAAGGGGGAAAAAAAAAATTCATAAGAAACGTACAGGTAGAAGCTCCACAGACTCCAATTAGGTTTTTTTCCATCCTAAAGGGAAGACACATTTCAAGGTTCTTCCCATCATTTTGTCAGACTCCAGTTTCACTCTAAAACTTAATGAAGTGCAGTGAAATACAACCAACGGGAAAGAAATACAAATTAACGGTGAAAACACAATACTGTTCTGTTCAAAAGGCTGAGCTGGAAAACAAAGGGGCGGGGGAGAATATTGGAGGTTATGGTTCCAAGGAACAGGGGGCAGCTTAACGGCAAACAAACCAAAATGGATTTTAAAATTTAGTAAAACGTAAGGGGAGAAGGAGAGGAGGGGAAAAGGGACATGAGCCAGTGGGAGGAAGGCAGAAGTTGGAGCCAGCCCATCCCAAGAAGTAACTCTGCCTTAGGAACGTCAAGAAAAGAGATACAGTGAGAGAGAACTTCAGCACAGAGACCCAAATCAGAGGTAGCATCGTGGCAGGAGCCACGGCTACGCTGTGCTGAGAGAAGTGATGCTGGTACAGGCCAGAAGTGCTGGCTCTACCCGTGCCCACCTTGGCATCCTCTCTGCCACCACCGCTGCACCTCCCGCTGCAGAAGACACCAGTGTTCAAGACACTTCTTGGGCACCTCCACCCTGTCCCATAAAGCAGAGGCCACGGCATCTCTGAGCTCATGTGGCACCAGCTACTCCTTTTCTTTGCCAAGCACCAGAAAACCAGAAGAAACCAGCAAACACTCTTAGCCTCAGAATATACCACGACAGTTCCCCTCGCAGCAGCCCAGGGCCCACATCTTAGCCCCATTTCTGATGGCACATCTCTAAAGTTGGCTTTCTGAGCACCCAGCCGTGTTTGGATCAAGTCTCTCACCAAAAGAAAGTAAAACAAAAAAATGTTGGATATTGATTAGCAGGTCCCAACATAGTCGGTGAGAAACTACACTAAAATAATTTACAAAAAAAATCTGTTTCCTCTCTCCACTTCTTTGATTCAAATATTGATTTTCTAATCCAAAAATATGCTTTCAAACCCAACTGTGGTGGCTCATTTTGCAACACATCTGCCCAATTCCCCTGCCATGGGCTTTTGGCACTCTCAAAGCAACGTCACCTGAAGTGCCAGCCTCTAGAAACATCCGTGACAAATTCCAGGCTTTTCTCAGCATATCCTGCCAGAAGCCTGATGTCTCCAAATGGCTTTACAACGGAGAGACCACCCTGCAGAAATATGGATTATACTGAGGACTAGGTTTGACCAGCTCATTTCTCTTTGGAGTTTAAACTGAACGAGCCAATATTTCCTTTATAGCCGCAAATATAGGAATTTAATGTTGTGAATATTCACAGTGTTTAGAAGAAGAAAAACAACAACAAACAACAACATCAAAATGACACAGAATATTAACAGCCCCTCTGGGAAAAACAATTTTTACTGTCACAACTAGATGCAAACCTCATCCTGCTTCTATCACAGCCCGTGATGACGCCCTAATCAACCCACTATGGATGAAACAACGTCCACCAGCAAAGCCAAAGTGGAGGCAGGAGCCAACTCCCAAAGGAGAACTTGACCCGAGGTCCATATTCTGGGTGGTAGCCCACAACTAGGCTTCAACGTGACCTCGTTTGAATGAGATTTATCCTTCCCCCTCCTCAATCCTGTTTTTTGAAGAGCCAAAGCGTGACTCATGGACACGGATGTAGCTGAGGGTGATGCCCTCACACCTACACTGTGCTGGGGCAGAGGAGAGCACACACCTGAGAACCAGCTACAGAGACAGCCCAGCACCCAAATTTCTTCTGGAAACCACGCACCCACTGCAGGGCACCCTTTAGACCCTAATTTCCTATAGGTGCCAGAGGAGCATATTGACCCCGTACCCAAATGCATGGTCACATAAAATGCCAATGTTGTCTTTCTTAAAGGCTAGTTTCCATTCACAGGGAGAAAGAAGAGTAGTTAGACTGAAATTTAATTAGCAGAAGCCTTCTTTGACATCGCTTTATGCTTCTATAGTAAACAGAAAACACATAGAAAACCCTGGAAATTCAGCAAGGAATAAAAAAACCATCTTTTTTTTTGGACTGCAGCAGTGTGCGTTAAACCAGCCAAGTTCAAACCCAGAGAAATTTAAAAGTGGAAACACAGACCAAAATCTTTGGTAGAATTAACACTGAAAGCTGCTGGAAAGAAACAGTCAGACTTTATTTTGAGTTTACAGTCTAATTATTTTCATATAGAATCTGTATGTTGAGGTTTTTACAAAAGAATTGTTCCACTTTCCGAACTCAAAAATGTTAGTTTTACGCAGCAGGTTTTACCCTGCCTGCTTTACGTGGTGGGGTTTTTCCCTGCCCTCCCAGGTTTCTGGAGTTTCCAGCCTGATTATTTCCCCTTTAAAACTATTTTAAAAGACATAAATACCATGAAATTGGAAGGAATGGGATCGTACAATAAACTAATTTCTGAGAGAGAATAGGAGTCGGAGGGCCAATCCCCTCCTCTGCCACAGAGCTGCTGCCTGCACTATGTCCAGGGACTCAAAGTTACTCGATATAAAGGCGAACAGAAGCGGCCATTGCTCTCCCAAACTCATTGAGCAAAGAAAGAAGGGATCCAGGTTACTTTAGAAATGAAACCATGTTATCTGCTTCTCGGCAACCTCAGAATTAAACAAAGGAGGAACGTTCCCCACCATGTCCCACTGCCAGACCCATGCGAAACGTAGCTGAGATCTCATTTCTCCACTCTGACGTCAAATATCTCCCCCCAGCCCATTTAACTCGGGCACAAACGAGTGGCTGGTTTGCAGGAGTGAGTCTGCACCACTCACCAAAGCCGAGAAGTGATGGGATAACTGCAGAAGGAGACCTGCAGCTCTCCTTTTCTACTTCTTAAAAGAAAAGAAGGGAGGAGGAGGAGGGGAGAAGGCGTTAGAAGGAGGGTACACACGGCCAAGTTGAACGTTGTCAGTTTAAATGAGTAAACACAAGCCTTTGTGCGCTCGCCAGACAGACACATACCTATAGATACAAGCTTGTGTGGAGTATGACCACAAGTTCGGATCTACGGGTTTGTGGCAACAGGCAGGGATCTCTTCTGTAATTTGCTAGGTTTGGGGTTTGGGTTTGTTTTTTCAAGAGGAAAACCATTTCTGCAAGTGAAATTTCCGAGCTGTTAGTGAGCGGCAGCCTTCGTTCTCCTCAGCACCTTAAAAGCCCTCCTTTGGAGGATGGGGGCCAAGGGGGGAGAGTTGCTTATTGATTTTGCTACAACATTAACTCCGTTGCTACAGTTCCCTTCACTCCCATGTAACCCTTTGGGGGGGAAAAAAAAAAAAAGAAAAAAAAAAAGCAGCAAAATAAACCAGATTTTCAAATAAACAAATTTAAGCAGATCTGTGTTTCTTTCTCCTAAGTACTTTGCTGGACAGAATTACTGGCGATTACACAGCACTGAAGAATTAAGAGGTATATCGCTAACGGGGCACAAATTATCAAACAGGAAAGTTTTTGTATGTAGAGAGAGTTGCAATATACACACACACACCCCCCCACCCCGCAAAAAAAGCTGTCTTGTTTCCATTCTGGCAGCCTGGTTAAAATAGACAGAAGAAACAACTGCGTAAGAGTTGTTTTAACTTTCAGAGAAGTCATTACTGCTCGGGGGTTCTGTTTTAATTCTATTTTTAAAGGAAAAAAAAAAAAAATCCTTTCGCTCTGCTAACCAATCTAGAAATTTCCCCCAACTCCAGCTCTCTGCTGTCTCACTGCATTTCTTTCTAAAACGACAGAGACAAATATGAAACTTCTTTAGGATTTTTCTAATAAGTTCTAAAAAACAGTCGTGGAGCGAAGTTTTGCCACTGCAAGAGGCGTCCCCTCCTTCCCACAAAATTTCCAAGTTTTCTTCCCTGCATAACTAACATTTCCCATTAATGACATTTTATTGGGTGGGCAACTGGTGGGGAATTAGGCTGAAAAGCAGCCAGGCTGTAAACTCCACGTAGAACTGGTGAACAAAACCAGTGAGATCAATTGTTGCTTAAAGCATCACAACATTTTCACTTTCTACCTCTTCTCTCTCTTCAGAAGATAAACCAGATTAATGCAAGCTAATATTATTCTCTACAAAACGAAACAGTCAACACTTGGAAAATAATTTTGCTATTTGGATGCTTTTAAAAAGTTCCCTCGCTTCTTGTGCAGATTCTTAAAATAAATCACTTCAACCTTTCCAGCCTGCTAAGCATGCAATTAAAACACACAATTTTCCTTTATTGGAATTATTGCTTGGGCTGGGTTACAAGCAACTCCTGTTCCATCCAGCAACGGAGATGTTAAACTTTCCCCATCTGTCCAAAGGTTATCTAAATTGATCATCTAAATTTAGATTCCTAGGCTTATACTCCAAACCTACCTTCAAAGCGTCCGGCTTTTCCAAAGTTTTCAGCACCCAAAAATTCCTCCCAAGACCCGGAGCCGCAGGGGTTGGGCACCTTTGAAAAACTCAGGACAACTTTTACATAGGACCCTGAGTGCAATTGGGGAGCACCCAGAATTTGGAAATCTCTGCCCCTGTAAGGATCGTGCAGCAGTGAAGGCAATGGGTCAGGGAGCACGTGGTCCTGCAGGACAGAACAGAGTCACATCATGCACAAATACACGTATTGTGCACTGCTTTGGAACAGAACTGCAAACGGAATACAACAAATGTTACCCTACCAAAAATAACCCAAGCCCTCCAACTACAAAGCTCATTTATTTCAGGGGACCTAAGATTAAAATTCAGACTGTCTTTTGACCCTTTTAATAGGGCCTAATGGACACATCTTAGGAGGCAGTAACTTTGCTGCCCCTTGTACCAGCATTTCTTACAGTGGCAAGGAATTTTTCCATCAGGCTTCTGCCTGTCACTCTCCTGCTATAACGCAGCACTGCACAGCAGAGAGTGTTTTCTTTACAACTATATTCATTTTGACCCTGACATTCTCTATATTAATGTATGTATATGAAGGTAAGCTAATTAGCATGCCTCTGCTGGCAAAGACACACTTGATTGTTTCATATGAGAGGAAAAAAGTAATGATCTCACTGAAGTACACGGAAGTTAAATTTTTACTAGGTGTTCCTGGTTCTAAAACTTTTTTCTTTCCCCCAATCTCATTTTCTAACCACAGGGACGGTTCAAACCCTTGGAGGAAACCAAGATGTAACATTTGGGTGGCCTGTACGTACCTCCTTGGGGTACAAGGCCACGTGTCCTCAATTCTGACTGGCCCCACTGGAAGTTGTGGGCACCCAACGCGCTTCAGCAACTGCTGTTTATTATTGAATTATGGCAGCTCTTCTCAGGGACAGAGCCCAGCCAGACCTTCTCAGAGCCCATGGCGTGGTTGGGAGGGCAGCTGTTGGGTGTTGACCCACGCAGAAAATCCACCCTTTCTTCAGTTGCCTGAAGGAGGGCTGATCTCTGCCGCGGCTCTGGCCAACCACCTCCTTCTCTCTTGCCACCTGATTGGCTTTTACAAAACAAAAGGCGAGGAGGAGTGTGAGGATCCACCGCCATAGCTCCGCCGGGTGAAAAAAGGAAAGGGTAAGAAAAAGAGAAAGCAGCAATAGCTGTTCTCCAGAAAAGCACCTGTGTGTGCCAAATAAATCACAGCAGCAGGTCCCCGCTGTAAATCCGATCGACCACTTCGGCGTTCCTGGGAGCCCCGGGGAAAGGCAGCTCGGTGGCACAGACACTGCCTTTAGTGGCACCTGGACGCTGTAAATTACAAGTAGCCAGGACCCAAGCTACTCCTTTTCATACATTTTTGGACAACAAACTTAAAAACGGACAACCTTTGAGACAGTGAAACTGCTCGAGGCAGCAGCAAATGAACACAGTTTTGGTTTTCGAAAGATATGGATTTTTTTTTTTTTTTTTTTTTTTGAATGAGCACTGCTTTTTTAAAGATGCATTTCACTTACATGAACTATATTCAGGGAGAGTGAATGGGAGCCATAGATTTTACAAGATCTGGCTTTTGAAACGTTTCCCTACATTGATTAATCATACAGCTATTGTACCTTTTGAAAACCTGATGAATATACACCCAGTGGCAGAAAATCCATGATAGACAAACAAATCAATCATCTTCACACTGTATTTGTCTAGAATGCTAAGATTATAAATAAAAAGTATTAACCTGTACATTAAGGATTGTGATTTCCTTATCCTAAGGATACTTTGCTTCACTCTTAAATTTAGAATATGCCAACGATCACAGGATCAACAAGGCTTTGGTACTAGAACCTGGGATGGCCAAAAAAAATAATACACTTTCGTTAGCATTAACCCAGCAAAAGACTGGCATTTTATAGATTTATAGCCAAAGGAATATAGAAGGAAACATGGAGAAATAAAGTCTCTAAAGACCTAACATTGGGTTTGGTCTGTGGGTGGTATTCTTGCAAACCACAAAGCATAAATGCCCTGTCCAGGAAAATCGATCATTATGGAATGCATTGTGTGCCTGAGTAAAAAACTGTTTGCAGCCATTTCGTACTTCTACCACGAAAATAAGACAAATAAGAAACACGACTGCTAAATAATTCCCATTCTTTTCCCCCACCCCTTTCTCCAAATTTTAACCCCAATCTATTTAGGCCCACAAACATATATACATATATATATATATATATTTATATACACACACACTCTCTATCTTGAGTTTAAAGACCTGTATCAATAGATTTCTGTACTTCAAATGATTTTAAGAAATTATAAGGGAAAGGAAGGTACTGACTGGAGAATATATGAGAAACCAAATTACCTCAATAGCAGCATTTTGCAAGATTCCGTATCGACTGTGCGCTGCCATATTGCTAGGCCCAACTCTTCAAAGAACGTATTCTGGAAGACAAAATATTTATGGATATTTTCATGGCATATTTTCAAAAAATGGATTCTACCTTTATACATCCAGAGGTTACAGCTTTCGAAGCAATAGGACAGACAAGGTCCTAAGAGAGAAATTACTCCCCCCCTCCTGATATCCCAATTTTTTAATTTTTTTTTTTTTTTTTGGAAGATTATTTTCCATGTTACACCTTGGCTCAATCCACTCCTGACCTCCCCCACACAAGGAGTTAAATCTGCGGAAATAAAACATTTCTTGTAACACAAACATCGCAGAAGTTTGCCAATTCTATTAGCACCAAAGCGATTAAGAAAAATAAAGCAACGTGGAGGTTGCAACAGCAAACGCGGTCCCTGCTAGTTAGTAACACGCATCAACTCCTTAAACTGGTTAGTTATCACACATAGATCCTTATCCAATTAAAGTTTGATAAAACAGAATCAAATAGGAGGATCGTTACCTGCTTTTGAGAAGGTTCACCAAGCAAGCTTTTTAAGCTTTTTGACTCTTTTAACACTGATACAAGGAATAATTATTTCTCTCTGCCGATGCGATTGTTAAAAGAAGAGAAACCCCGGATTGTGGTGGCTTCGTGGATGCTATTCTTTTTGCACCACAGCAGGATTCTTGGCTGCCAGTCCAAGCTGCTTTCACTTGCCAAGTTTTAAGATGCCGGTTTTGCCTTTCATTTTATTGTTCCTTTCGCAACGTTAAAGACCGACTTAAAAAACCATGCACAGCTGCTATCGGGAAGGGGGGGATTTTGCACAAGAATGGAGATGAGGAAGGAGCGCGCTGTGATGTAACCACAACGACACCCACAGAAATATTTCCAATATTGGGGGGGGGGGGGGGGGGGGGCCATCTATTTTTTTAATCCACTTTCTGCGGCTTAAGACTATTCTTTCTCCTCGAGGATTTCTTCCGGGGGGGTGCAGGGAAGCAGAGGTTGGGGAGCGGGCTAACAAAAGGATTTCCAATCCCCCCCCCTCCCAAAGCAAACGGGCTCCCACCCCACCCTTTGCTTCCCTCTGATAGGAGTTCACCCATCCCCAAACATCCCGGCCTTTCATTTGACGCAACGCCACCGGGAAGAGGCTCGGCATCACGGCGCAAAAGCTTCCACCCAAATTCAGTGCGGGGCTGCGAGTTCTTTCATTTATCGTAAGCGACTCATTTTCATACTTTTTTTTTTGTTTTTAAAGAGCTTGTGTAAAGGGAAGGTGGGAATCGATTTTTATTTTTTTTTTTTTTAAAAAATCCCCAACTTCTCTGTCTGCGAGTTGATTTATTTTCTTTTCCTTCGATGTAGCAACAGAATTATTGGGACTGGTACCCACGCACGAACGCGTTGAAATGAATAAAAAGTTGTTTGTGATCCCTCTTCAGGGTTTAAGCAGCTCTTAAAAGTGTTAGGGTGGCTTCTGCTCGATGTAAAGTACAGAAGGGGATCACTCTTCCAACCAGGCACACACGGAGTCGGTCTCAACAACTCCTTCTTGGTCGAGATGTTGGAGGGACACCCACTTGGTACCTGCCTAAAGAAAATGCCCCCTCAGATGTGGTTCCTTGGGTGACCCGTGTGGCCGGGAAGGGCTGGAGAGGACTCTGTTTCAGCAGCCCAGAGGTGCCTGTTTGTAGAGCCCGCGAGGCAGAAAATGGAAGCTGTTCCAAACATACAATAACGGCGGGTGAAAACACAGCTCTGACACCAGCTGTTAGACGTGCAGAGGTTTTACGGCTGACTTTACAGCAGGGCTGACTGCAGAAGAGGAACACACCCCCCTGTATTTCATATTTTAAGAGGGAAAAAAAAAAAAAGAAGAAGAAGAAGAAGAAGAAAAAAAAAAATCTCATCCCAAAACTTGTATCAATAAAAGCTCCTGAAAGGAAAAATAGGAAATTGCTTGCAAGAAGCTTTGTTCTAAAGTGGAAGCATAAGATGTGAAATTTCAAAATCAGATGGCTTGGTCTGTGATTTCTTTCATTTAAATGAATTGATCTGTTGCTAAACTGCGGCTCCTGTGCCAAGAAACTTTTAACTCCTTCGGCTCAAAACTCCCCGTGTTTTGCTATTTTTCTCTCTCTTCCCGAGCGTACTACGATTAAATCAGAAAGCAGAAATTAAAAAAAAAAAAAAAAAAAAAAAAGGGAGTGGGAAATAGAAAAGAAGAGCATAAAAAGAAGGGGGGAATGAAACCCACAAGCACATGCAGAACACAAAAGAGCCCCGATATGGAGCGTATCGGTGCTTCGTTAGAACTTCTACTGTATAAACAACGTGATTCTTGTTCTTACAACGTTGCTAAAACTTGGAAAGGAGACAGAAAGGCCTTCAACCTTCACAATTCCACGTACAGCAAGAACTCCGGGGCAAACCCAACAGAAACAGGGCTCGCAGCAAGAAAAACAACAGAATCCCTGACCTGATTCATCGCAAACATTCACTTACCGAGAATGCCTTAAGCATTTCCAATAGAACCCCCTGTCCTACACATGTTCGCCTAGGTGAAAAAAAGAACCAAAAAATTAAACTGAAAAACCCTCCAAAACAACCCAAAAGATAGCTGCTTTGGTAAAATTTGGGTGAAAGTTGCTAGTGCTTTTCCATTTTGTTTGGGATTTGGTTTGCCCACTTTCAAAAAAAAGAAAAAAATGTTAAAAAAAAAATTGAAAATAGGCATGTTGTAATTAGAGATCATTCCAGGGGAAAAATATTTACGTGTAGATCACAAAAAAAATTAAAAATAAAAATCTATATATCTCCTACTTTCCAGTTCTGCTGCAGTTCCCCCTAAACTGCTGCTGCTTGCTCCAATCTGCTGCCTGCTTAACAACGGAATGACAGGCAACATCTGTTTGTATAGAAGCCAAGATCAAGCCTTCAGAATATTTTTTTTTTTGGCTCGGTTTCTTTTTTTTTTTTTTTTTTTTTTTTTTCCCCTCCCCCCGGAAACGTTAAAAAAAAAAAAAAAAAGAAGAAGTAAAAAGAAAAAGTAAAAGCGCCCAGCAAGATTTTGAAAGCGACTCAAGTGAAGCAGCAACTATTTTCCCTTGAGTTATTTCAAGGTACAGGACTTCGAGGATAACTCTTTCCTCTCTCTCCACCCGCCGTCACCTCCTCCCTGCTCTCCCCACCCTACATCCTCTCTCTTGCCCCATGCTATTAATAAAGTAGCACACAAACTGGGGGGGAGAGAAAAAAAGCCCATAATCCAACGTACCTTGATCACTAAAAGGCCACTCCCTCCTATGGGGAGGGAGGGGGGTTCTTCAGGAGGCAACTACAAAAAAATTGAGCAGGGAGGGGAATAACGGGATGGTTCAGGGAATAGGCTTTGCCACAATCCTCTCACCCTCTTTTTTCTTTCTTTTTTTTTTTTTTCCCCCCCCTTTCCTCCATTTTACAGACTGTAAAATATATTGTGCATATTTTGAAAATAAAAGAAATTGTTTTGAAATAAATAAATACGCCAAAAAAAAAAAAGAAGAAAAAAAAAAAAGAAAAATCAGCCCAGATCCAAATACAATTCAAATGACTAACAATGTCAGTCCACTGCCAATTCTGTGGCAAATCGGGAGAAAGCACAATAATTCCACATGCTGAGATGTGAACAACTGGAAAGAAACCAACTCTCTAGAAGTCACAATGAAAACTATTACGGTGCCCCCAGCCCCAGCCCCACTGCCACCCCTTTCTGAGTCTCCCCCTGTACCCTCCTCCTTCCAGGGGGGGTGGAAAAATAAAAAAAAAAATTAAGCCACTAATTTAACAAAAGGAAAAGGAGAAGGAAAAACAACAAGACCATCAACTGAAGCTATTTAAAAACTCAGGGAATGTTTTATTCACCGGTGATTTGGGACAACGCTCCTGTGCACGCACCGCACCCCCCCGCACACACACAGGAAAAAAAAAATAAAATAAAATAATAAAAAAAATCAGACAAGTTGCTAAGGAGACTTGTGTAAACTCAGAATACAGGCACATTTCTGGCCTTTCCCCCTATATTCCATCTCGTATTCCGATCACGCACCACTGCGGCACGATTGCACCAATGCACTGCATTAATCTTGGCCTTAAACGGGCTGACTGGCAAAGCAAACTGTGTGTATATATCATCTTTCAAACTTAACAAGTTAAAGGGAGAGAGGGTGGCGGTGGGTGGGGAGGGTTGGGGAGGAGGAAAGGGGGGGGGGAAGGCGGGAACCTTGGGGCTGAATATAAAATATAGGAGCCCAGCTTAGTAAGGGAATTTTAAAGAGGAAGTGTTATGCAGGCATATAGATATATATATATATATATAAAGCTGCGAGCCTGGCCGAGCTCTCTCCAGCTCCTCTCCCTCTCTCTCTCCCACTTCTCCCAGCACAATCCCCCGTCCCCTGGCAGATGTCTGAAACCCTGCCAGATCTAACAATGTCCGACCCGCTCCCTGCCACCAGACGTTCGGGGCCGCCGACTGCCTCATTCTCTCAGCACAGTGGGGTCATATATACATATTAAACAACCCTTCAGTTATTATTTTATTTTTATTTTATTTTTTTTTTCCAGTCCCTGATGTGCGTGTTCCCCAACCATACATTTCAAGGGAATATTTTTGCTTTCTGCTTTTAGGAAGGGGCAGGTTAAATCAAAGCTGTTCGTGGAAGGTGACAGCACAATCCATTCCTCAGTAACCGACGACGCGCTGGGACAAAATGCAACTTG
Organism: Calidris pugnax; assembly: GCF_001431845.1. NCBI lineage: Eukaryota > Metazoa > Chordata > Aves > Charadriiformes > Scolopacidae > Calidris > Calidris pugnax. The sequence goes on from NW_015090823.1 coordinate 1,685,283, forward strand.
GGGTTGGGTTTTTTTTTTTCCAGTTCCTTGTTATTAGGGTGCAGGAAATATAACTCTTTCTTTACGCCCTCCTTCCACCTCTCACAATCTCAAATCCTCCCCCCTTGCCGGACAGCTCGGCATAATCATTCATCACCTGCCTTTTTGCTCGTTTTGTGCACTGCATTTCACAAGACGAGGAACTTCCACCCTCACATGAGGAATCCAGGAATCTACAAATTCAACAGCAGCACGTACAGGAAAAGGCAATTTCAGGGGCTGTGCCTTGGAGCTGGTCCTAGTGCATTACCCCGACTGAGGGCTTTTACAGAAGGCAGTGGATTCCAGACGAGGAGCCCAAACTTCTCCTAACGAGCATCATCTTTGCTTTATACCCAGGCCAGGAAAAAGCGAAGGAGGGTGAGCCCATCCTCACTCGGAGGATGTCCACGCCAGAGCTGAGAGAGCTCCCTGTCTTCATTTCACCACAGTCGGTGTCACACCAGGGTGCCACCCCATCCAGGAGAACCACAGAAGGTCAAACACCCATTCCCTGCCCCAGAACTTGCTGTTCCCATGAGGAACTCGAAGCCCAGGCTACGGCGGGGGTGAGGGTGCAGAGAACCCCCACGTCCCACGGGCTTTGTGTCAGCTGCAACCTAAGATGCAAATGGGTGACTGTGACTAATGCTCTTGACAAGGCAGAAAGGAGGGAAACTATGGAAATCTGAAAGAAAAAGCATAGTTGGGCTCAAGAGCATCATGTGGAGAAGGGAGAGGCTGGCCATCAAGAACAGCTCTACTGGTATCTTCCACTTAATCTAATGACAGTCTCACTCCTAAGACCATTATTACGGCACCCGGTGGGGCCAATTCTGGCAGTGTGCTTGCCTTTCAGCTCCAAACCACAGCGTGAGGGCATTACTAAACAGAGGAGAAAATTATAAAGTTCTAATCACTAAGTTTGGGCTCCAAAGCAAGTGAATCTGGGGCACTGCACAGGAGTTAGAGCAGGAAATAGGTATTTCAAAACCGCCTCTCAGTGGGTGAGTGCTCAAGTGGCTGCAGAGCCACCCTGAGCCTCCCTCCCTGAAATTCAGAGATGTCTAGCAATGCCCCCACTCATCGTTTTTCATTCCTCTTCCATAGATCTACGGAATGAAGTTGGAACATTTGACTCACCTGGCTGCTTATCTTTGTTTGGGAAGAACCACCTGAAACAAAAATACCAAATGAAGAAGTTAAAACTATTCATTTGAGAAAATGTTTTGCCCTAACAGGTAAGAGAAAAAGTTGGGATCGGCATAAAAAATATTATTTCTCACATACTAACGTTTTCCAGAGTTAAACAAAAGCACACTTCAATGCCTGAAGGAATACACTCGATATTGGGTGAAGATTGGAGGAGACTAAGGGCACCTACACCCCTTCTGTCAAAATCCAGGCTGGCCACGGAGCAATCAGAGCTTGGACACAACTTGAGCATCCTTCCAAAGAAAACAGAATCCATAGGTCTCAGACCACTAGACAGCTATTAGATCACCCATCAGGCCCAGTAGGGTAGACTATTTGCAAGACTATTTGCAAGACACCAATAGAAGACACCAATTGCAAGACACAGATAGAAAATTTAGAAGCTGTAAGGGAAGGGAGAAGAGGCAAAAATACCCTAAAGGCACCGCAGCCGCAGTACTGGGTACTTTTCCTGCTTCGCCAGCTCCAGGCCCTAAGGTTTTCAGTGGAATTTCTAGTGTTGAGGTTGACTAAGTGGGGCTACATTTTTGTTTTGGTTGCAAATTGGAAGCCGCTATTTTTATCCACAAGTCCCCCAAAGCATCTGTTTCTCTCTAGCTATTTAAGACTTCCTTTTATAAAGCCAAGTTTAGAGGTATATCATTATTTTTAAATGTTACTCTTTGCAGTCACACTTCCATTTTATCATCATTACATGTGTCATTATCTGTGTGTTTGAACTGTGTAATTTGAAGATGAGGAGATAAAATCCTTGCAGGGGGTCCGAGAGTTACTTCCCCTTGAGCAAATATTTGGGGATAATACCTACCATTTGGTACAAGCTGGTGCATCCCCAATGAAAGGAAAAGCAATCCTTTTACAGGTCACGCTTTAAAGTCACCTAGAGAAAGAGACTGTTTGGAAGCATCCAAAGAGTAGGCTAAATCCCCAGCAGAGAAGGAGAATACCCCACTTTTTCCTCGCTTGTAGTCAAGGCAGAGCCACCTAGAGAAATCTGTACAAAATACTGATGGCTTTCATGGGAAACACTGTATTCACAGTGAGTTCTGTTTCTCCCACGAAGTAAAAGATGGGGATACATCAAACCCTTTCATGGTAGGACTGTAAGACAGGAGACAGTATGTCTTCTTTAATGAGCTACATGGAGTCACAATTACAACAGACCTGACAGAGGGGTAGTTGTGGACCAATTAAAGGTTCGTATAATGTGATGTAAATGCAACTCAGGTCATTTAATTTAGGAGGCCACTTTCGGTTTGCTGTTTCCGTAACTGGTCTGCCTTGCTGCGACTAATGGCTGTGGGGATTTTTTATTGCCTCATCACCACCGTCCCCAGGTGACAGGCAGGTAAGTGAGACCTACTCCCATCTCCTCCTAAAGCTGGCCAAAGGCACCCTCTTGTTACTCGAGGGGCTGGGTACATCTGCAGGTTCTGTAAGGCACCAGCCCTGAGATGCTACCACAGCACGGGCAAAGCTGCAAGAGTCTCAATCTCTGGGTCTAATCCCAGAGACAGACACACACAGGAGTGATCTAAAACTGCATTTCCAAGCAAACAGCCAGGTGTCACACAACCATGTAGATGAGCAACAGCCCCAATTTGACCTAAGATGGTGTTGGACTTGATGTTGTACTTGGAGTAAAAGCTGCTTCACTGCCCAAGAGCAGGTCAAGGGCACTAGGTAGTGAGCACAGCCACACATGTTAGGAATTGGTTGGGTTACATTTTTCACACCTTTCAAGGCCTTCCAGCAAGAAATTTTGTCCTCTATAGACCCTATTGCAGAAATCCTAAAGAGAAAATAAATCTACCTTCTCCCACCCTGAGGTCAAAGCTGTAACGAGGAGACCAAGGTAAGCAAAGGCAAATTTTAGAGAGAAATCAACAGCAGGAACAACCTTGCACGGTTTGTAGGTGAGCAAAACATGATGGGGGTCAGCAGGAGATCTTTCCTTCCATTTCTACCATCCAAACCCAGTTCAGGGTGCCGAGACCACGGCAGGAGCAGCTCACCTGGGCTGCCCAGCCCTACCTGGAGCTGCCACTGCCTGCCACGTGCCCCCCGGGGGAACGTGTGCGCACACCTACGCATTCCTGCAGCATTATTCCATGGGAGGTTCGCTCCTCTGGCCACCGATTCCCTGTCTCTCCAAGGCAAAGCAGCTCACTCAGAGTCAGCACAAAGACAAAAAGCTCGGCTGGTATCTCATGGGATTTGAAAGTCAGATATAAATCATGCGAGAAAGAGGTTTCCTGAAACGTTGCCCTCATGTATATATGACTCCAGCCCTTCAAACAAGAAACACTACACCCCAAAACAGAACAATTGATTCTCTATATTGTTCTAGACACACAAACCTACAAGTAGCTACAAATGAATTTAGGATGAAAAGATGTTGACACACCCAATGGACACCAGCAACTGTCTTTCCCTCTTCCTTTCCCTTCCCTCCTAACGTGAAGCTGGCAAGGGTTCGTATCAGGTACCTGGGAGACAAACCTTCATCCCACTCTTCTCCATCAGATTGTGACTGTCATTTGCCAAGTCCTTCTCTGAGTAAGTGGATTCCAATAATCGGAACTGCTACATTTGAAACTCATTAAAACACAGCTGTATAGGCATGCAGAATTGATTCTTCTTGGCCAGCCTCTTAGTGTTGCTCATGGACATTCATTCCTTGGGCATCTCACTGAACCCACAGGAAAAATGTACCCTACCTTCATTTCCCAGTGTTGCTGCCCCTCAACTACTCTGAACCAGGCTCTTTTTCACTGTCATCCACCTTAGTAAATAACATCAATCCTCGTGTCCTTCAAACTTGTCAGAGCTTTTGTCTCCTTACTTTTAAATTTTAAATGTTTTCCCCCTGGCGTGGGGCTAGAGCGCTATTTTGACCCTAAAATTAAGACTTTTAAAAAAATTACCTGTGTCATGGATCGGGAGCTTTCAGTATTGGGAGTTGGCTACTGAAATGGTGAGAGCAGGGAGTGACGTTTTACAGGCAGGGATGGGAAGAGAAGGAGCGACGTTCAGAAGCCGGCAGAGGAAGTGCACAACAGAGCCTGGAATTTATCTCGCATCTCTTGGTTCCAGTCCAAATGCTTAAACCACAAGATCATCCTTCAGGCCTAGGAGACCAGCAAAATCTTTAACTCTCATGTTATAAGATCCTGAAGCATTTTCAAGAATTGCTTTGCAGCAGAAGTGGCCTCCAGCCATTTAAAGGACCCTGATCTGACTGCCCAGTGTTCAAAGACAGAGAGACAGAGCTTGGGACCTATCTGTTGGCTTGGGACCTATCTGTTGGAAGACAAGCCCACACAGTTTTTAATACCTGATTTGGGCATTTCACACCCTGGATGTGACGTAGCACCCCACATATTTCTGCCTCAGCTGTGCTATGACAGTTTGTTTGCTGGGATCTGAAAATGATGAAAGAGATTTTTCCAGATGTGATATCTTACTGAGAGAGTGTCCCTCACCACTCCTTCCCTCTACAACCTCAAAGGGGAAAACAATGAAATAATCGAAACTTTAGAAAAATTCTAAAGGAGTGAGTCGGATTTTGAAGTAATTTGGAAAGAAAATGTTTAGGCACAAACCAACAAGTTTTCTTGGAGAAGATTTGTGGGGAGGAAGAAGGGAGGTCTTCTAATGTCCAATACATTGCTTTTCAGTAGGTATAAAAATACTGCAACTTCATTTCCCTTCAACACAGAACCAGCCAGAAAATAAAGTGAAACATGTTGATTATCATAGCAAGAGTGATGGCTAGGGAGGGAAAGAAGGAGGAGCAAGAGACATGTGTCTACATGCTCAATACCAGAGCAAGGAGGGTTGAAGCGAAGCAGATGTATCTCTGAATCTCTTACTGGGGAGGGTGGGAACCCTCATGGCAACTTGTCCATCTTCCCTTTGCCTGAGACTGGAGAAAGGACAGGAGAAACAAATGGGGTCACAGCTCAACACATCTTATACAGCCACCTAACGGGGAAAATACCTGCCTCTTTCAGCTTCAGACAACTTCAAGAGAAATTGTTCCACCATTTCAGCTTTTTGGCTGCATTGAGCATTTTATCTCATCGCTATTCTCTCAATCTAGGTCACCTCAATCAGTGGCTGTGCTGCTGTGATACCTCTATGATTTGCCACAGCCCTGGCTTAAAGTAAGTCAGCAGCAATTTAGGAAGTGATAAACAGCAGGAAGCATCTAACTAGCAAATAGAGGGGGCTTCTTATAACCCGGTCTCTGCACAGCCACTGAAGGAGATGATCACCAACCTTCAGTGATGGCTCGCTGAAGGAGAAAAGCCTTTGGCACACAACCAAAAGCCAAGAAAATTCACCTCTTCAGGTGCTGGACACAGCAACAGGAGAATCCACCATTCATTACCAACATGCTATTCCAGAGTGGCTACAAAACTTGCCTCCGGTAAGAGGAAACAGGGATGGAACAGACTCAGAAAGTGGTTCACATGCTGTTGTCAGACTTTCTGCAGGTATCCTGATGTCTCTCTTTCAGATATTTGAAGTTCTGAGACCAGCATAATTTTAGTAAAAAAGTGAGATCTGGAACCAGTTCAAGAAATGTCGTCTTTTCCCTTTCCTTGCTCGTGTGGGATTGTCCCTTTAAAAGGCCTAACGGAAGAACACGTAGAAGATGGTCTCATTTGTCCCAGCAATGTCTATTGCTGCAAATTGGAAGAGGGAGAAGTGCTTCAGACCTGCTTTAGATTAGGAAGAGACAGGAGAAATAAAAAGAGCATCTGACACCAAAATAAAACTATTTTGGTCACTGCCATCTCCCTTATTCTAAATGAAGCAATTGTGGGCTACGTTTGTTTTGCATTCATAATTAGCAGACAGAACAGATGGCAAAGGCGTCACTTAAAGCCACACGTCCGACAAAATAACCCAGGCTGCCAGTGCAATTTTTCACTAGGAACAAGGAATACTTTCCCCTCTTCTTCCCATTGAAACGTATCCCAAAGAAACGAGGCCAGGGAATGTTTGCATCAAGTAGGGGATTCACCGCAAGAAGGAATCCATTGTTTTGTAGAGTGTTGATTACTGGCTGGGTGAGGAAGAAAAGGGCAAGAGCAAATGGATTGCTAAGAGAACAAAAAATAGGAATGGAAACTCGTGATACATTGCCAGCAATATAACAAGGGGCTCAAATAAACATATACTCTCTCCTCCTTTTAGTCTTGTGGTTCAGGCATAGGCTGGAAGTCGGGACATCTGCGTTTCATTTAAAAGACAGCTGAATAGGAGAATCTTTATCAGTGAAGGTATCAGTCATCCCACTTCCATACCTGACTCCTCCTGTATTAAATGCCCTTATCCTCTCAGTACCTATCTCCTTTAAGGATGCTGGAAAACTGATGGACAAGCAAGCGAGGCACAAAGTTTAATGCATCACCCACTGCATGTGGATAGCTGATAACCACGGCCAGGAGAGACTATTGAGCTAAAAATCTGGAGCATGAAATGCCTGTGTGGCACTCCCATCCTACTCCCTCTGCCACAAGCACAGGCAAGGAATGAGATAAGGACAACCCAAACCACATACTGCTTGCTGAGGACATTAAAGTGCTGGTCCTTGGTCTATTGGGTAGTACTGTACTGTGTTTGGCTTGTGACACCCAGAATACAGCTATGTGAACATCTCAGAGGAAGAACTTCTCCAGGGAACATCTCCTGACAGCCCATCCTGTGTGACAAATTCCCTTTGTTAAGTTCTTAACCTGCTACAAAGCCCCAACAATTTAATCACGGTGAACATCCCTGCTTGTTGGGAAAAAAAATGGATACTAATAGAGGTTTGTTCCTTTTATAGCCTTGTGAGGTCCTCCGACAGCCTTGCTGATGGACTACAAGAGGATTCTGGCACGCCATTCCCTGAGCACTATGGATAAGCTGTTCCAGGCATGCATGACTGAGCAGTGTCAGGACACAGACTGATGGGCAATATAATAAACATCATGAGCCTGGCCTCACTCGTACTGCAAACGTGCTAGCAATCGTGAGCATCCATAGCTATTGCAGGCTCAAACCTCCTCTCTGATACTATTAAGATGCTAATAATTGTGAGTCTTGTCCAGCTATTGCAGCCACAGCCTTCTCCTCTCAGATACTGCAAATGTACTAACAATTGTGTGCCTCGATAGCCACCACAGCATAGAACTCTGCTCTCTCTGATGCTGTAAATACACCAATAATAATGAGACTCAGTACTGTAGCTTCCTCAGCTGATGCTCAGCAAAAGAAGAATGCCTAGAGATGCACAGATCTCCAGGAAAGAGCAGAGCCTTAGGGAAAGGGATAGGTGTCGAGGAAAGAGCATAGACCTAGAGAAAGAAAACAGGTCTCCAAAGGAGAGTTAAGCCCCTCAGAAAGCATGTAGACCCAGGAGAGACCTCAGCAGGACGCAAAGCTACAACCTCCACCTCCTCCCCCTGGTCAAAGAGCCTTCTGAGAAGGGAAACCTCTCTGGGGAGGAACACATTGACCAAGTCCCATCTATCTATCCTCTCCATCAGGAGCAGGATGGACAGGCTGCCTTAACACCCACCCTTCCAGTGAGGACCCTGAGGATGCAGTTCTCCCTCAGGCCTTTCCTTCCCTGATTAACCCCCCTTCTCCCCAAAAGCATGCCTCAAACTGCTCTGAATTAGAAACATCCAGCGCAGAGGCACCGCTATTCATGCGACGGGACTAATGCACGCACACAGAGACATCTCTTCCTACAAGGAACACAGTAACTTTCTTGGGCAATTGCAGTGAAAAACCTCTCCTGGGCATTGCTGCTCCACTCACCATCTACTGGGGTAGGAAAGGGCCCAGAAGTTTCAGCAAGTTCCACAATATTTTCATATATAGCATTAAGAACATTCAACTTGAAACAGAGACAGCACAGTCACAGTATTTTATGGGTGAAAGGACTTAATACAAAGCAGATATATTAATGCAAGATACAGCTAATTCATCTTCCTAAACCAGATGGTTCTGACATTTTTGGACACCTTGTTCCTATTTCCTCCCCGTTGTATAGTGGAGACTTAGCTTTGTTTTTCCTTCTTTCCGCAGTTATCTGATCATGCACAAGCAGACACCATTGTGCAAGAAACAGGCTCATCCAAAACATCACTGTGACTTCCCCTCAGCTTCAGCCTCAGATGACATTTGCTTTTTGTTACCTCCACTAGCTCTTAAGCCACAAAATCTCCCTGCTTTTGCCAGCTGCTCAATAATCCAAGAGAAGGACCTCCATACGCTAAGCCATGGGGACCCACAGCCCAAGGGCATAGCTTAATGCCCTCCAAATATAGACCTGGACATTGGTCCACTGGCATAACTTTTAAACATTCAGCAACTGCTCTAAATTAGGAAACTGCTCCACAAATGCTCCTAGAGCTGTTCTGCATCTACTGGGAATTCTCTTCAGATGTGTAAGAGAAGGAATAGCTGCTACCAGGACACTGCCCTCGCCATATCTGTGGGTTGCGAGGAGGCCCACGAGAACTTCACAAGGAGCTACAGCTCTCGCAGGGAAAATTCACACTGCGAGGAATCTGCCCCCAGTGGTCTCAGGATCATTCCACAAACTGGCTCAGCTTCCTTACACAGAAATCTGGGGATCTGGGGTGCCCAAGAGAGCAATTCTCACAATACCAGGCTCAAGTCTCAGCTCCCCAGTTTGCTGCCACGCGTAAAACGCAATGACCATGGCAAAGCCCTGAGAGCAGATCCCACCATCCAGTGGGACCAGGGGGAAAAAGACTGAGGAAAGAGAGGAGAAGACCGTGTCATGGAATCATAGAATCATAGAGTTGTCCAGGCCGGAAGGGACCTCCAAAGGCCATCTAGTCCGACCCCCCCGCAGTCAGCAGGGACACCCCCAACTAGACCAGGTTGCTCAGGGCCTTATCGAGCCACTCCTTGAATATCTCCAGGGATGGGGCCTCAACCACCTCCCTGGGCAACCTGTTCCAGTGCTCCACCACCCTCACAGTGAAGAACCCTCTCCTCATCTCCAGTCTAAATCTGTTCCCCTCCAGCTTGAAGCCATTGCCCCTCGTCCTGTCACTACAGGCCTTTCTAAACAGGCTCTCCCCAGCCTTCCTGTAGGCTCCCTTCAGGTACTGGAAGGCTGCTATTAGGTCTCCCCGGAGCCTCCTCTTCTCCAGGCTGAACAACCCCAGCTCCCTCAGCCTGTCCTCGGAGCAGAGGTGCTCCATCCCCCTGATCATCTTTGTGGCCCTCCTCTGGACCCTCTCCATCAGGTCTATATCCTTCTTATATTGAGGGCTCCAGACCTGCACACAATACTCCAGGTGAGGTCTCACCAGAGCAGAGTAAAGTGGCAGAATCCCCTCTCTGGACCTGCTGGCAACGCATCTTTTGATGCAGCCCAGGATGGGATTGGCCTTCTGGGCTGCAAGTGCCCACTGCCTGCTCATGTCCAGCTTCTCCTCCACCAGCACCCCCAAGTCCCTTTCCTCAGGGCTGTCGCCCATCTAGGCTCTCCAAACCTTAGAGGTCAGTGCCCCAACCAGCTGGCTGTCCTCTGCTTTCCAGTGTCACTGCACTTCCTGCTCAAGTTGTGGAAAAACGATGGAAAGATTCAGCCAGCTGAAAGATGGAGCTCAGCTCCCTGACGTGCTGCCTGCGGCGCTCACCTGGCAAAGGGCAAACCTGGGCTGCCAGCCCTGCTTCAAGGAACTACGTTCTACTTTCTGCGTTGAATAGCCAGCAATTAAAACGCACAAACAGTCCTCAAAGCCATAATCTCAATGTAAATAGTCCCCGAAATAAAACGTTGCGCTAGTCAAATCATCAGCACGATCGCTGGAGGCGGGAGGAAGGTGAATACCTGCCTTAAGACCTTGCTTCTGTCAATACTTAGTTATTCATGCGAAGTGGAACAGCCCTAACGTAGGCTGGAGCTCAGCACACAGCCCTGCGAGCTGGACCTGGTTCAAATTTCCTAAAGGCAGGGGAGGTAACTGAGCCGGGGTGTCCCACATCCGAGGTGACCGCACTAACTCCTGCGACGCTTCGTGGAAAGAAGATGCTGCCACGACTGCTGCCGCTGCCTGCCACCTCCCTTCATCTTGCCAAACCCAGCAGTTTGCTTTGAGAAAGCTCAAGGCAAACCTATTTCATTAAATGTGAGGAAAAAATGGTGTGGGGATAAAAGATTCCCTTTTTTGGGGCGGGTGGGAAATGCAGACTTTTCTCCCCTAACGTCCTGATTCTGCCACTGATCTCCCTCACTCTCTCCCCCCCTAAAAATAGCCACACAACCCAGGAACAGATGAATCCCACCGAAGTCAAGGGTAGTGGTAAGACTTCTGAAAACTTGGTGCACTTCTAATTTGGGCGCCAACGAACTCAGCAGATTAACAGGTGTCAACATGTTCACTCACAGGGCTTAATAAAAGCAAAAGGCATTTGGGCCCCGAATTGGAGAGCAGCAGAACAAAGCTGGTGTGCTCAGCATAGAGCAGGAGCACACGTTGTTCATCACCTCATGCCATCTACACCCATACGTGTTCTTCCCTACATTCCACGGCAGGGATGTGTGCATTCAATATTTAATCTGCACTAGCACTTGGGGACATCAATTAGACATGTGTTATATCTTTTAGAACATACGTAAGTAGAGAAGCAGAGAGAGATGAATCTCAATGCGTATTTCAAATCTCCAAAGGTGAAGCTCTTTACAGATGGACTGACATAAAAAAGACATTGAGGTGCTGGAGCGGGTCCAGAGAAGGGCGACAAAGATGGTGAGGGGTCTGGAGAATAAGTCTTATGAGGAGAGGCTGAGGGAGCTGGGGTTATTCAGCCTGGAGAAGAGGAGGCTGAGGGGAGACCTTATTGCTCTCTCCAACTCCCTGAAAGGAGGGTGTAGAGAGATGGGGGTCGGTCTCTTTTCTCAAGTCACAGGCGACAGGACGAGAGGAAATGGCCTCAAGTTGCGCCAGGGGAGGTTCAGGCTGGATATTAGGAAAAAAATTTTCACTGAAAGGGTTCTCAGCCATTGGAATGGGCTGCCCAGGGAGGGGGTTGAGGCCCCATCCCTGGAGGTGTTCAAAAGCCGGGTTGATGTAGTGCTGGGAGGTCTGGTTTAGTGATGATGCTCCTTGTTTGTTGTGTGGGTGTCTATTTTTGTCAGTGAGGTTGACGGTTGGACAAGATGATCTTTAAGGTCCCTTCCAACCTAGAAGATTCTGTGATTCTGTGATTCTGTGACTGGGTCAATTCACCTCTATGCACAGGGCTCCTCTAAGTCTCAAGCACTAGCTGGTACGTGGTGTCCTGCTATTTCTTCATGGTGGGAATTTTACCTGCTGTGTATGATACCTCTTAATTCCCCAGCATTAATTTTTGCCCCCAGGCGAGATTCTCACAAGTGCCATAAAGTACGCAGTTACCTCATTCCTACTGTCTAATCAGAATTTCAAGAGAATGAGGTAACCAATCTCACCACCAATAAATTTATTATCATTGCTCAACCCAATTTCCCTCCTTTCTTTTCATTTATTCCATTAAACCTATTAATACCCAGGCTCTTGTATTAATGCTATGCATTTATGGCACTTTGAGTAACGATTCCCACAGCGAGAGGCAGCTCTGAGCTCCACCATGAATTCCCAAACTCCTGCTGGAAGGACACTAACTCGGGATGAGGTGTCTGCAGCCAGTTCCCAGCTCAGGAAAGAAGGACCCTGTACAACTCCAAGCAGAGCAGAGGCTCCTGGTAACTTCTGCAGAGCTACATACGGCACCTTGGTGGCACAGCTCAGAGAGGCTGGAAGTCCCCCAGGTGTGTTTTTTTCCACCCCTTCTTTCTAAGCTTGGGCAACTGGGCTGAGACACCTTAAGAAGCCTGAGCAATTCTGCCAGCCCCTTGAAAAAAAAAAAAAATATCAAGCTTTTTATTGATTTTTGGCATTTCTGAGCATGTCGGAAAGCCTCGGGACTGCGTATTACCAGTCACTTTTGACACTCAGGCTGTGGTGTTGCTTGGGGCTGGCAAAATACGGATAAACATTATCCCAAGACATACTTTCTGATAACAAGTTGAAGGTTCCTTTGGCTTTCTTTCATCCTGTTACTATAAATTCTTGCCCAAATTTCTCAGGAGGGCAGAACTCAAATCCATTTAGATGTACCCATGAAGTAATAAATATAATAATAATTAATAGGTTACTTAGATAAAGGCTTTCCATCTTAGGACAGAGGAAAGTATTAGTTAATTAATCATCAAGCTGGCATTAACTTATCTTTTGGCACCTACAATAAAATGTAAATCTAAAAGGAGCAATAGGAGGGGGAACAAAGAGCTAAGAAGCCAACAATAGTTTTGGAAATGGATGACAAAATCCAAATGTTCTGCCTCACTGCTGCTAAATTAAGCGCAGTGTTATCAGTGCAAAGATTAAAAAAAGAGAGATTTTCCTCTGAACCTGAAGTCACACTTCTTAGCCGCACAGGACATGCCAGCAGTAGTGAAGACAAGAGAATTCACTCACCCTGAAAATGAGTGGAAATAAAAAAGGATCTGTTCAGTTCTTGATTTCCCCAAACACAGTTCTATAGAGTAGAAAAAAAGAAAGAAGGACATTAGTTTATTGTACACAGCAGAGGAAGAAGAGAACCCCCACGCTCCTTCCCTTCCTCGGCACCGTCCAACCCAAGGCTCTGCCTTCAGCCCTTTCCCTGCAGGGCACGAGGCAGGGGATTACAGCCAACCTGCCCTCTTTTTATACTGCTAAGTGAAAAGGGCTCTAGTGAGATCCTGGCTTTAGTTGAATATTGTCCTGGGAATTATTTTGGTGCAAAAAGGATGAGAAAAATTGTTTTCCCACCTTCCATCAGAGGCTCTCAAGCTGCCAAACAGAGATGAAAGATCCTCACGTGGAATTGACTTTTCTCCAATTGATCTGGTTTAGCTTCCTTTTGAGTAAAAGCCACTCTTTCAGAGAGAGGTCAGTTCCAGAAACACACAAGTAACATTCACTGTGTGCATCAAGTTGAGTGTTAAGGGACACAGGGTTCTCCCCTGACTCCTCTACCTACAGCCAAACCGCACCTTCTCTGCCTGCAGGAAACACAACTGCTGCAATGCTTTAAACTGTAGTCTTGACCACTGACCTATTCTTGGTAAAATCACTTAATCAACCTGTATCGCCATCTATTTCTTAGATAAACACGATGATATATTCCCCTCAGAAGAAAAAAAATGTTGAAAACAATTGCAAAATACCGCTAAAAAGAAAAATATTCCATCTGCCGCTTTTACCCCAAATCTAGATGAGAACCACCAAGGGAAATGATTATACATATTTCTTCCAAAACTGCAACTAATAAACGTTCAGTTCAGTTTCAGTTTCATGTCAAACGTTTTGCAACCACCCTTGGGTCTTTATTTGATCAAAGTAACCGTGCTCCTTCCCGCCGAGGCACAGGGAAATCACTGCCGGGCAAAGGAGACAGTAGGATGGATGCTCCTCCAGAAAGCCATTTTATTACCAAATGATCTGGGAATAAGGAAAGGCAGAAAGACAGCCTTAAACTATCTTTACTCCTGACTTTAATTCAACATATCCTAAATGACATTTGCCTGCAATGACCTCCCAGGAGTCCCTCTACCATCTAAGAGTCTCTAGAGTCTATAAACCCAGTGTTGCCAGAAGGCATGAAGGCACCTGAGACAGCCCCCGTGACACCTGGGGAAATCATGATGTTCCACAAAGCCAGGTTCAATAAGCAAAAATCAAGGTATTTCTAACCAGCAGGGCTACTTAGGCACAGCACAGAGCCCACAGCTTCTCAGAGAGACCCTACAAGCTCATCCGGATGGAAACTTATTCCTTCCATAGATCCATACGCTACCCCTAATATTCTCTTTCCTTCCGTTTCCCTTTTGCCACCAAAATGATATGAAATCTGGCAATTGGGCGTGTTCTGACTGAATGCACGAAACCCACCAAGACCTGGCCTTAGAGGCATCAAAGCCCATTGAGAGGCTGCGTTGTTTCCCCCAACTTGTCCAGCCACAGAGACTCACAAACCCACAGCAAGGAGAGGTTAAATGTTTCTGGATCTCCAAAAGAAGAGAGGATGCAGTTTTAGGTGTCAGGGTTGGTTGGTTTTTTTTCACTGAATCTTGCATTCATTAATTTCATTTCAAGAATGAAGTCAGATTTTCTTTTTTTTTTCTTTTTTTTTTTTTTTAATGTGGCTGGTTATTTGACGAGTGAAGCATTAGATTTGTGAGTTGTTCTGCAAGCCAAAACATGCTCCCTTTCATTCATAACACTGAGCTGCGCTGCGTTAAACAGCCGATTATCATGAATGAAGTGGGTGTAACTTCCTTGAAATCCTCCAAAGACCTGTCAAAGCAGAGCTACTGCAGCTCAGTTTTCTCCTTGAAGCGTACAGATCATTGGTTTAATTGTTCCACGCTGATCTTGAAATATGCTTTCTGGGTTCAAAGCATTAGGCGGTATCATTTTTTGAGGAGGAAAGGGGAAGGGTGGAGAAACGGTGCCTCGGGATAAGAGAGAAAAGTGGGTCTACGTCTCAACCATCAAATTTAGATTTTCTTCTGGAATCTAAATTGAGCTTCATCCATTTAAAAGTGTGTCAGACAAAACCTTACAAATCAAAGCCCTGGCCTGTTTTGCATGGATAATCAAGAGCCTCTGGCTCTTTTTGTAAGAGGAAACATTTAACCCTAAAGAGAAGAGGATTGATCTTGATGGTTAAAGAGCTGGCCAGTGACTTAGAAAATTTCAATGTGACTCCAGGTCTGCCGTTCTCCATCCCATTCCAAACCTTTTGGTGGTACCACTTTTCCAAAGGAACATGCTGATATTTGTAAATTCTGCAAAGTCTTTCAGCTTAGAGACTGAAAGTCTGCACACACGCTAATAAATAAATATATTACAATCTGTCTATGAACCTGTTTAATATAAAGATCCTTCCAAATATGGCCATTATCCTTAAGAAAAAGACCTGCAGCCTCTCAGCTGTTCATCTTATCACACTTTAGGGCACCAATGGGTGGATCTTGGCCAGGAATAATGGTAGTGCCATCGACTTGGGTGGACCCAGTAGGCATCTGATCCACCTCTGATGTCCCGCCTAACATTTTGAAAGCCTGGCAAGCTAGACACAAATACAGGAAACTCAGAAAAGAAAAAAGAAAACATGAGTACTAACACACTTACAAGGGTCTCAGGAAAGTGGCACCAGTGAAAACCATTGCAATTTTTGCATTTCAGCCCAGATTTCCTGCTAAATTTCATTATCTCACCCACAACCAAAACAACAACAAATCTCGCTGTTAGTTTCACAACAAGAGTCTTTACACATCTCTTAACAGCTACAACACTAACAAAGGCTGGCGCTTATGGAAAAAAAAATATATATATATTTGTCCAGCATTTTGGAAATCTCCAAACTAGTAACACATTGCAGCCAGCTCCAGAGAGAGCCCTGCTTCCCACCTGTTCCCCATTCCTTTATCAGCCCCCCACAATGAGGTGATACCCCCCTGGGAGCATCCCCATTTTTACTGGAGACTCCTGAAATGCCATCCCCTCTCCGTAAGACTCCAGCGCAGAGCGCCGAAGGTGCCCACAGCAGGGCAGGTCCTCTACCAGCTCCATCTTGTAAAAATCCACATCTCTTCCTTGCTTATCAGCAAACAGAAATCACAAGACCGTGTCCCGAGGGATTATTCTGCTCCCATTAAAGGGAGCGAGAATTTTGACACGGGTTTAAAAAGCGGCAGGAGCTGGCTGACACAGAAGCAGGTCTGACAGGTTGCATTTTCATTCTCATTACTATTACAGGCATGAGGATTTCATTTCTATTTATCTTTAGCTGGCATTCGGTCCTGGATTTAAACTGCATCTGTGGCTGCATTGCTGTGAAATGTATCACTACTTATGACTCACTGCAAAGGACACATTTGTAAACTGACCCACCATTGACAAAATCCTCTCTTTCTTCATTTGTAGGAGGCGAGATGAGGCATAGGTTCCTTGTCTGATTCATTTCCTGAGGAAATTTTTACTCTATGCATCTTTTTCAGTCCTTATTCAGTCAGCGAGTAGTGAAGTGATTAATACAAAATCCATGCTTGACACAGAGTGGAAGGAGGATTCAAATTCTTTTAAAATCAGCGCTTAATTAATTGCTTAGAAAAACAACCCGTTGCCAAAAATGTGTGGGGTTGTTTTTTGGCTTTTTTTTTTCTTTTCTTTTCTTTCCCCCTCTCTTTTTTTTTTCTTTTTTTTTTTTTTTTTTTTTTTTCCAGTTGAGAAAGCTTTTTCAGTCGAGAAACTAATTACAGGCATCGGCACACAGCGAAATGCACGAAGGACAAATCTGGCACCTTTTGAAAATCAGCCCCTCGGAAGGAAGAATTAGCAACCTGGCCAGAGCTCCAGGCAACCCCAGCTCTCCTGCGTCTGGCGCTCGAGCTAATTCACTTACAGCCAGCTCTGGTCCTTTCTCACACCACTGCAGAAACCCTGGGAGAGCTGGATATCTCACACCTCTGACAAACACAGACAATGCTCAGAAAATTAAAACTGCCAGAAACAAAAGATAACACAAAGAGAGAGAGCCCCGAGGAAACTGCAGTAAGTTTCTTTGACAATTTTTTTATCTACCTGATTATTCGTATCAAGACAGTACTAACCAAGTCCAGATCGGGATGGGGTTGTGAACAATCCCCGGGGTTTGGAAGGCTGTTCAGAACTTGGCACTCGGGATCAGGCTCATTTCTCCATCCTATCGGGGTGGACAGTGGGAGCCTACGGGATTAGGGAGAAAAATGAGCGTGTCCTTTCCCTTCATTTCTTCTCCCTCTCTCCCTCTCCACATTCTTCTCCTCTTGTCTTTCTCACCGCAAGCACTGAATGATGGGATTTTTGACATCAGAGGAAAGTCATCCTTTCTCCACTCCCCCAGCTCCTGCCTGCTTCCTCCTTATACACGTCCGCTCGTTTACATGCTATATCCCCACTCAAACAACGGGATCAGCTGATCCAACCACAGCTTGGGCTAACTAAGCATCCTAAATCCTGCCCAAAGTAGACCAGACTGACTGGTTCATTCACCCCGGCAGCCTGCTACCAACCAGCCTTTAAAGCCCATTTTGTAACTGCGACATAGCTGGCACCGACTATAGCAAAGTCATTGTTTAGTCAAGGTAAAGTGACCTCTATTTACTTAGACAACTCAGCTGCCTACAGGGAATAACTGGATTTGAGATAAGTGAAAATTTGCTGGGAAAGTTTCACTTTGGCTGGGCTGACGCTCACTACAATAAGCCAAATGTTTGGTCAGTTCATGCCCTTTCTCCTGCAGTTTCTTCAGCCCTTTGATTTATTATCTGCGACGAGACAGCAAATGACCCCATCCAATTTCAGCGAGCCCGTGGTGAGCCAAAGACAGAGGAGAGACTTGTTCAACTGAGTATATTTTCTGATCTCCAATAAATACCCCCTTGATTATCATAAGCTGCCAGGCACCTGCCATAAGTTGTTTATTCATGTATTAAAGAATAGCACGAACTGAATCCGCTCTTTTTCTGCGGGCAGCTTCTCGTTCTCCTCCTCAAATAACACCAGGCATCAGTGCAGGAGCTCAAAGTGAATTCCAGCTGCAGGTTAGGTGAGCAGGACCCCACGCAGGGTCAGGAGAAGGGCTGGTGGGACCCGAGCACCACCCCAGGAACCGCGTCTGCAGTGACTCAGGCGTGAGTCTGAGTCACGGCGCTTCTCCCGCTTCCTCCTTTCTCCGGGGGGCGGAGGTAGGAATTTCCTGCTGGCCCAGTCCTTGTAAATCACAACGTCCTGTTGCAGCAAGGACTGCTGGCAGGGTCAGGGAGTGGGAGAACTGGAGCCGCTGCCCAGTCCACCTGCTCTGGAGAAGGGGAGACGGGGAGCACTGCCCCACTCAGGCCCCTACACTGGGAAGATGGCAGAGAGATACCACATCAGCACCCTGATGGCAGAGAGATACCACATCAGCACCCTGGCCCCCTTGCTTCCCATCATAGTTCAATTTGCCAAACAGTCCTGACACCTTCAGACACCCAACAAGGTGACTGAAACCGCACACTGTCCATCCAGCCACCCAAGAACCCAACTGTCCTCTTACAAACACATTAATGACCCTGCCTTTCTTCAAGACTGAGAGGAGAACCAAGTCCTAACTGTCTGCATGGCATCCCCTATACCTATATATGATGATGAAAACCAAGACACTTGGTGGTGGTTCTGGGACAAATCCAACCATTAAACGCCACCCTGTGAAAGTCTTCCCAGCTGTCCTTCAAAAAAGTTCAAGTTAATTACAGTTGCAGCCGGAGGGGTTTCTCCATCACAAAAGAACTCAAGACCATGGATGAGCCGTGCCGTGCTAACCCTGAGAACAGCCAATGTGTAACTGGGAGAAAATGGGCCGTGTGTGATTAAGAAGGAAAGGAAATGTATTAGCCTTGTGAAGATCCCTGTCCAAAGCAGATCTAACCCATTCGCTGGTGAAAATGAGTGTTTGGAGTAAAAAAAATTGAAGGGTGGAAAGGAGAAGAGGGATGCTGGCAGAGATGGCACTGAGCAGAAGTCCTCGTCATGCTCCAGGGGTGGTGAGACAGGACCAAGTTTAGCTTGCACCAAATATACCTGCAGGAGGGGAAACGAGCCCAGTACACCTTGGGAGCCATTCCTTCAGGCATTCCACACAGAGAAATGGACTGATAGACTCCTATTTACTGATTTACTCCACGGGCTCACCTGATACACAGCCATGCTGTACCGTGCTTAATCACTTCACCTGGAGTAACCGGTAAGTACCACACAGTGACACATAATATTACACAGTAACAGTATAGGATTATGTCCCTTCCACGATGCTGGTATAGTCCTATGACTTGCCACCAAGCGTGGACACAGAGGGTGGGACTTTTTAACCTCTCCATATTTTCAATCGTGCACCTTTACACTGGTTTAATTTCACCCCTTCCAGGGCTCCCTTTGCCTTTGCTCGTGCAGGGGAAAACAGCACCGTGCTCAGCCCACGGAGACACAAAGGCAAACGCACACAGGGAGATCACCACGTCGGACCAGGACTGGTAAAAGCATTTTATGACACTGATACTGGAGAGGTGGGGTTGTGGACAATCAAATCTGAACGGGTTTTGGTACGTTCTTTAAAAAGTATGGGTTTTGAGAGAGATCAAATGGTTCCAATCCGACTTTCACATCTTACCTGGAAGATGATGGCTCTTGGAGCATCTTTTCAAGCGTATCATATCTGTCCATGAAAGAGTTCTACAATAAAATCCCTGAGAGCTCTTGTGTCTACAGACAGAGGTATAACCAAACACAATGACAAGGAAACTAAAGCTAAGTAGATTTTGACCAAAAATAAGACACTCATTTTTAACAGCCAAAGGCAATTAACCCCTGGAAGTGCTTCTGAAGGACAGTGGGTGTTTTTCCATCACTCACTGTTTTAAAATCAAGGATGGGTATTTTTTAATCTAGACAGATGCAATTCAGAGGGGGAAGTCTTGCGGGCAGCACCAGAGAGAAGGTCAGGGCAGACTGTGCCGCGGATCCCGGCTGCCTCCCGAACCCACCCGGCCGTTCACCCCCCGACTCCCCAGCACCGCTCCCCCAGCACACAGCCCTGTTGTTCACAGGCAGGCTGTTTCCCCACGGATGACCAGACCTGACCCTGCTTAGATTACAAAAGCTGAAGGGTTCAGAAGTGAGGAAAACAGGAAATCCAAACAGTGAAAATCTCAGCAATAACGTTTCCTAACACAGACCTTCAGATCTCACTCTCAGCCAGCAGCTGTCTTCGTGACGTCCAAAAAGGACCATGTTTAGTGTGGTGAAGACTGCCTTGCTGCCATTTCTTTTTACCCTGTTTATTTTTCTATACTGTGACATTTTCCTCCTTGTTAAAATCTTGGCCATAAATGAGGGCGCTAATCCAGACCTAAGAAAACATACACAAGAGCACGTCCTCCATATGCTTCAATTACGGGGGCTCATAGGATGCAATTCTCCCTACGGAAAACCAAACCAATACCTGTGTGCTGTTTCAATTCCCCTTTGGGCCACAAAATGGGATGGAAAGCTGCAGAGCCTTTTTATGTCAAGAGAACTGAAATGAGATGACCTGTAGCTTCATTTATTGCACCACAAAGTCTGGGCCTGCAAAGCCAACTCAAAATATTATCCGTTGGGGAAGCGGGAGCAAAAGCTGAAGAGTGAGGAAAGCTTAATTTTAAAGAAAAATATCATGTTTGTTTGCTTTCCTGTTGCTGCATTTTAAAACTTGCGCAAATTTCCTGACCTAATATCATATACATGCAAATCACAAGTATGGCTGTGCTACTCATGTGAGCTCTCTGGGCCAAATCTGTGGGTGGCATAAATTGGTGCAGCTCCTGTGCCATTGGGCCGTGAGTGAAGACTTTGCCCTAGGTCTCTACAGAGAACGTTACGGGAACTTCAGGAGGATGAAGAGGCATTTTAAGGTGTGGTTGGTTTGCGTTCAAATTTTAAATTTCGTCCTCTTTCCTAGGTTGAAATTTGACTTTTCTCCCCGGCGGCCCAGGCAGGGCAGGTTTTTGCCATTGCACTGCCATCTAGTGATGCGAGGCCGCAAGGCAAAACAGCTGGGAAAAGATGGCTGACCACCAGCAAGGGCCTGGGTCAAGTTCTGAAAGGAGGCTCCAGAACGACATTCCACTCGATTAAACAGCAAGAATTGCAAAAGGCACCCCCAGTGGTGGCCCTCAACCATTTATGGGAAAGATAAGTGTTATGCTACGTACGACAACGAACAGCTTACATAGAAGGGGTTGCCTGGAAGCTCATCCATTATCCACCTGTTGTCCATGGTAGGGGACATTCAGGACACGCAGTTGGCAACCTCAAGTCTCAAAGTCCAGCTGCTCACCTGATACAAGCTCCTATTGCTCTACTGATTTGGAGCTGCCAAGCCTACCTTCAAGGCCTCAAGACTGACTCTCCTGCAAGTGCCTGAAAGCCTTTGGCCGTGTTTCTTCCAGCTTTACTGGACACGTTCCTCAGTATAACTCCCTCTTGCCTTCAGCTCAGTTGTATCGGAGCATCTGGGCCAAATTTATTCTCTTTGTAATTCATTTCAGTGGTTTCCACCATGGACCACTTTGATGGTCTCTACCCACAGCCATTACTACGGTCAATGTAAATCCAAAAAGGATTTACTAAGCAAGCACGTAGTATTCCTTCCAGAAAATCCTCCTTATAATCCTCACGCCCAAGAGCTGGACAGCACAGTTAAGGCTTAACGTATGAACCTGAAATGAACTGACCTTGATGAGTTAAAATCCCAGTCCTAACGTTTTACTCATGGGGAGGATATTTGTCCTCAGCGGTATGTGTGTCAGAGGGCGTGAAAAGTGAGAGTGTCTTGAGGTTACCAATTGTTCATACTCATAGTGGATGAATCATATGATAACGCCACAGCAACATCCTGTATAATTGTCGGGAGCCTCTATTTCTGGCAGTGTGTCCCTAGTCTGTCTCATGAGTAAACCTTATTTGTGCTTTACTATATAAAACCAAAACCAAACAGAATTATACAACAGGACACTAGGCTGCAGGCACCAGCCAAAATCACAAGTGCCTAATTGAGCCTTCAGTTACCCACTTCAATGATGAATTGTGTGATGAAGTTAATAGGGCTGAGATGGATATCTCTGTTCTTCATCTGATTAGTACATAAGCAACTCTCCACATGCAAGTAACAATATTTGTGTTTCCTTAGCCACGATGGAACTCAGCGGGACTATCACATACGTAAAGATCTGGGACGTCGCTCGTGAGGCAGTGGGTGCTGAGGGAACACGCATTGTATTGCAGGTCAGAAGATTTATGTTTTCCTCCTGGATGACTACAAGCGAGTCGCTCCCCCCTTTCCTCCCTCCCTTTCCTCTCTTCAGCCCTACAGGCTGCAGGCTTCTCTGCTGCTGGAGCTACACCAAGAGGACACCCAACTCGCTTCCCCAACCTAAACCCAGATGTACCCACAGAAAGCAAAGCAATGCCAGGGCATCACAGCAAGCCACAGATTTAGAGCAAACTGCCCAGGATGCAATAAAAACACCGAGTACCTGTACCACATCTGGCACCCACAGGCACCAATCCAGCTTGGATGCCTCGTGCTGGAGTTTCAAACGTGCATCGCTGTGCACCAGGGGCTACACAGACACACTCCAGCTCTTGTCTGCATTTGTAGGGCGATGGCAGGATCATGGAATGGTTTGGGTTGGAAGGGACCTTAAAAATCATCCAGTGCCACCCCCTGCCCTGGGCAGGGACACCTCCCACTAGAGCAGGTTGCTCAAAGCCCCATCCAGCCTGGCCTTGAACCCCTCCAGGGATGGGGCAGCCACAGCTTCTCTGGGCAACCTGGGCCAGTGTCTCACCACCCTCACAGCAAACAATTTCTTCCTGAAATCTCATCTAAATCTCCCCCCTTTCGGTTTATAACCATTACCCCTCATCCTATGGCTCCACTCCCTGATAAAGCATTTTGCCCTGTGGGTTGTCACTCTGGTTAGGAAGCATGAATGAAACACAACGCACTGGCAAATGTGGCCAAGATTTTAGCCACAGTCACAGAAGCTTCAAGGGAACTGTGGCTGGAACACAACCTTTTTGCACGGAATAAAACCAGGAAAAAACTTTAAATCCCGTGAAACTCTCCATTCAAAAACTTCAGGGCAAATGTTTTATTTCTCATTAGAAATAAGTTTTTGCTTTGACATTTTCTAGTTCTGCTATTATACTTTCATATATTAAAGAAAAATTCAATATTGACATAGAATCTTTTTAATCCATCCATTGTGAAGACATATTATATTTTTTAAAATAGGAAAAATCTTGATGAAATGCTAAATTCAGTTCAAATGTCTTTTTTTTCTGAAGGAGGGACAGGTAGAGGGAAAACTTCCTCCAGAGAATTTCAAAGTAAGGACCTGTTACAGAAAATAGCTAAATTTTAAATCCTTTGCAAGAATTATCTTCTGTTTAGCTCTAAAAATATCATACTTCTAAAATGCCACCCAAGTTCACTAAATGATTACTGCTAGTATTTTTTTCAATTTAATTTGAAATGCCTACGTTCGGTGTTTTAACCACTACTTGCAGCAGAAACTTACAGGATATTCACACTAATAAGAATGAGACTTTTAAAACAATCTAGAAGATTAGCCACACGTCTTCCATCAAAATTAGAGCACCCTTGACTGCTTTAAATTCTCATGAGATTAATTTTAAGGAAGTCTATTTAAAATGAACACAGAAGTGGGCCAATATTAGAGTGTGGGATCTGCAACCCTTTTCATTGCAGTGGAAGCAGATGGGAATTTCTTCACGTGCAGCACCCACAAGGCACCGCTCTGGATGCTGAAGAGACTTGAAATTATTTAATTTGGTGTTGGGAAAAAAAATAATAAATAAATCCCAAAGCAAAGCCAAGCAAACTCAAATCAAAACAAGCAAATGAGAACATCAGCAAGAGAAAGCGTGACTTTATGAAGTCACGTTTACTATATTGGCTTCAAATCTTTAGATTATTTACTGACATTTTGCTGCTTTTGAATCCCAAGCCTTAATGTGAACCTGGGTCTAACACAAACCCCAATTTGGTCACTGCCTCCCCCAGCCAAGGGTTTCAAGGTTTCAATAACCCCCTGGCTGCAGGACCGGTCGGCCTGAGCCTTCCTCGCTACAAAGCCAGAAAAAAAATCCCGTCAAATTCAAAAAAATATCTTCAACTGCTGCCTCCTCATTTCCTGGCTGCAGCCGAGATCGGAAATAGCTACATTTCCTGAGCAAGGCTGTTCTCCAGGGAACGCCAGCCCGTCTGCAGCGAGCAACAACCGCTGGATGCTGGGGCTGCACTGGGGCGTCGCGGAGGGTTTTCAATCCGGGCTGGAAAAGCAGCCACTGCAGCATCCCTGCTCAGGCAGGGACACCCAGGAAGAGAAGGGAGGGAAAGTGGGAGGAGACATAAGCAGCAAAACAAGACGGGAATATAAAAATGTGTTTAAGAAGGAAAAAATCAGAAAGAAAGAGCCTCCTTCCTCTATGCTCTGGGCAAGGGGTATCTGCTCGGTGCTGGTTACTTGGAAGGGGGTATTTTCCTGCAAAGCACAGTCAGGTTCAACAAGAAAGGCAATTTATTAAGACAACATGAAGGCTCGGTTTTAGCAGAGTGGGAAGAGATTTAATAGCCCAGAGGGAGGGAGCAGGGGGGAGAAGATGGATGAACACAGATTACTTCTGAGAAACTCTGCAAATAGGTGGAGCGATTCACAATCCAATAAACCCCACAGGGAAAGCCTTATCTTTCCTTCCCGCATTGGAAATCCATTCTTCCTTGGCTCTTTGTGGCCAGGCAAGTCTCTCATTATCCAGAGAGGTGTAAAGCCCCTAAAAGTCCATATACCTTTCAGGTAGTCATCTTAGATTGCTCTCGTCAATAAAGCAGCTAAACAGTATTTCAGAGGTTTTACCACATTCCCTTTGCAATGTCTATGGGAAGATCAGAGAGGCTGAGGGACAGCTTGAGTCACGTCCATCCTTCAGCTGTAACCATCTAAAAGTTGGGTTTCAATTCTCATTTCGGTGCTTTATACCACAACTGAAGAGATACAGGCACCTGTGGGGGCAAATCAACCAACCCTAAAGCAGAGGGAAATCACAGACACTACCCAAGTAGCAGCTTGGTGTAGACAGCTGGATTTTAGGGGACTGAACTTATTCGAGAAAAATCTCACTGAGAGAGGCAGTTTAAGGAAAAAATAAAATTTAAAAAAAAAATACATACAAGGTCCTAACTCCCACTGTAATTAAATAATAATCTCCAAAAATGGCCATCAGTGACCTAAGGCCACACAATGAGTTTGCAGCTGTGAACCACCAATTCCTGAGCTCCAGTCTACAAAGCAGCAGGCTCGGACCTGACCTCTCCGTCGTCCTCTGAAGAGGATGTGAGTTGATAAAACCACGCCGAGTTTAATTGTTGAAAATATCACCTCAACCTGACCAGTGCATTACTCAATCAATCTGCTGAGCCTTCACAATTCTTACCCACAAAACATCTTTGCTTTGGTAATTATCAATCACCCTTATGCAGAAAGGTTCCTCCAATTTTTTTAACTACTCAATCCTTTGAGAGACAGATGAATTTTAATGATTTAGATTATTAACCTAAAGGTTGATCCAGACTGGGAGGAACAGAATAATTTGTTTAATCATTATTATTATTTATAATTATTTAACATAGGGGAGAAAAATATCACCTTAAATGTCATCATGATGCTTTTTAATTGCCTCAGATGAAATTCAGAATAATCATTGCTCTGTAAATGTATACAGATCTAATTTTAAATACCCTAAGATGCTGGATATTTATCTGGAAAATGCAAAGAATGCATATTCATTACCGTACAGGGAGTTACAAAGACAGAAAAGAATTGATCAACCATTTATTGAAAATTAATCCTTTTCCCATTTCACAACTGGGCTGTAATTTGATGGGAGGCAGAAAAATAAGCTGAGCCAGATAATTTTTTGTATTCATTCAATCCAGGACTTTAGTATGTGTCCTTTATGAGGAGGTATGTTTTATGGATGCGTAAGAACATACTTTTGTGTGGCCGTAATTTGTAATACATACGCTGTGGAGTTATCTGTATGGTCACACTGAGGAACACCCAGAATTCCAGTATATGAGGAATATTGGTTCCCAGGCCCATGTGGGAAGTATCAATACACAGGAAACACATGAGACTCAACAGTTTCAAAGGCTTTTTGGTGGTGGTGGTTTAGTTTGGTTTGGGTTGTTGTTGGTTTTTTGGCATTGATGTAGCTACTTCAGGGAGATGAACATGATTGCAAAAAAGTAGGTTCTGGGAAGAAGGATAACTCTATGTAGGGGCAGCACCTCAAGGGAATGAATAGCATAAAAATGGGTATGGGATATGGGACTGCACGGAGAGGATCCAGACCCACGCTGGTACAAACACAACATAATTTAGCCATGATGCACCCAGCGTGAGTTACTATCAAATTTAAGTGAAATTGAAATAATTTCGGTCTTTTTTTCCACATTGGAAAGATGGCCTGTTGTAAAAATGCCTCAGAAAACAAACACAAAGAATTAAGCAATCGTCTTCTCATGTTTTAAGACGATGGCAAGCTTAGAGCATAAAGACCTTCATGCCAGTAATTCTGAGCCCAGCACTGAGCTTTGGGAGAGAACACAGATTATTTTGCATCAGGTCTGGATGTGGGACCATGAAACTGAACTAACTCAGAAATGCTGTAACCAGCTGAGCAAGGAACACGACGAATAGTTTGTACAGAGTTAGAGAAGAACAGACATTCCTAAATGGGGGTGATGCTGAAGTCTCGGTGCTATGGAGCTTGAGGCTACACCAGATAGACAGAGATCTTACTGCTTCAGAGAGACAACTTGATACCCTCAGCAACATTTTCAGTTAAAACCAAACTGCAGTACCATAGAAGACACGGTCAGTGTCTGATTCACTGGCCCTTTGAGCCACCTACAAAGCCACCCATGAAATCTGGCTCCAGCACAAGGTGGAACACCCCTCAGCCCTCGAGACCCGGCCTACAGCAGCACAGCTCACACCATCAAGCAGGGTCCATCAACCACTGCTCCAAGGACAGCCTGGTCACCAGGGACATCACTGGTATCTCCCAGCCCACCCTGTTCATTCCTGCAGGGAGCCAGAGTCTGGGACCAGTTCATAACCTCAGTTCTCCCACAGTGAGACAGTCTCCACTGTGGTACCTAACGCCACCCTGCCCACTGGCTCCAAGGATGCACTAGATGATGGCATCTCTGCACTTGAAGGAATAGCCTTCTTTCTGACAGGAAACCTTCTACAGAAGGTAACAATTAAAAAAATAATCAAATAAACAAAAACGGAAAGAAAGGGATACCAAGTTCCCCCATAAACTAGTGAAGGACCCGATAGTCCAGTGCCAGGTGAGAGGGTGATGGACTTCCCTACGGAAAAGCTCCTGGCTTTGCAGGAGTTGCAGGAGGTAACCAACATTTAGCCCTGGTCTGCCTTATTCCCGCTTCATTTTCCAAAGCCCTTTGTTTCCTGAGCCGAGGTAGATCAAGGCCTCCCCATTTCCCATCCCCTCCATGTCTCCATGCCCCTGCTGCTGCTATCGGAGCGGGGGCACAGGCACTCCAAGTGCCTCGGCTCGGGGAAACATTTGCATTTTCATTGGCACAGGTACAGCATTCAGAATTCTTTCAGGCCAGGCCAATTAAAACAAGCTGAAAACTGCTGAGTGAAGCAGTTTCAGCAAGGATCTGCTTACATTCCCCCTCTGAAAAAAGCAGGGGGCCCACTTTCTGTAACTCTCTCCCTCTCTGCACAGCGTGGGTTTTGCTTTTTTTCCCCGTTTTCTTTTTTTTCTCTTTTTTTTTTTCTTTTCTTTTTAAGGTGGAATAACTTGTGCCCTTTACACGGTGGCTCTAAGAGATGGATGGCAGAACTTGGGAATGTGCCTTCATTTTAAAACCAGAGCCCAGCCTGTAATACCAAATTGAGGCATGGGAAAAAAAGAAAAGAAAAAAGAAAAAAAAACCCACCAACCCCAAACCTGGTAACTCTCCACAGATTAACACACTTTACCTCCTTCACAAACCTTGCATGGTATTTTCTTAAAAAGGAATAGAGCCGCATAATTAGCAATCAGTTGAAGCCTAAGGCTTTTTCTACCACCACAGAGACTATTCAATGCCTACTGGCTCTCCTAACACACTCTTATTACTCTTGGGTTTCTTTTTGGACAGCCTCTTTCAAACCTCAGATGTGTTGTAAATGCATACTGACAGGTTAAAAGATAGCATTTTTATACCCCTGAGCAAAAAAAAAATAAATAAAAATCCCCTCCTACTAGCACTGCTTTATTTTATATCGATAATCCTCCAGTGCCAGAACAAGGCACGAGGTTCTAGGGACCATGAAGCAGCTCAGAGAGTCCCAGGGAAGGAAGGACACGCCAAGGGCCAGGTTTCAGTGGCCACTCTTCCGTACACCCCCCTGCCAGGACCCAATGTCAAATGATGACTACCAGGGAGAAAACACCTGCAAATGCCCGTGCATCATTCTGGGGGAAAATGGGCTAATCCAGCAGAACAAACCGCAGCACATGGATTTGCATTTGTTTTCATCTCTGGGAATGAGGCTGTGTCAGTCTTAGACTCGGGCTGAATTGATTTGAAACACGTATTGCATGTAAAATTCGGATCCATTCGGAGCCGATCTGGATTTCAAAGAACCCCAGGGCCCAGAAGAATCTGAATCAAAATTTCTTTCTGCCCACTTCCACTTAAAATGATGTCACCTTGATAAATGAGCAGTGGGTTTATACAGCAACCTCCACAATACAGTTTCCCTTCGATGCCTGTACACCCAGGAGCTGCTGCCGTGCAACTGGAGACTAAATCATAATGCAACATTGACAGATAATCTGCTCACCTAATCATCACAGCATTACTAATATGTTAATAAGAGAAGCACAGAAGAAACGGAACAGGTGACAGCTGGAGTAAACAGTGAAAGATTTGAGACAACAGAAATACCAGATTTCTTAGATCATCCCTGAGAGAAGACAATTCTCTTCTGTTCTTTTCTATTTGCTTTCAGAGCCCTGTTCTAGGAACAAGCTGGCCCAAGGGACTAGGAAACTAGGACATCGTGACTATTCTGGATCAAAATCCTTTTCTTTTTCAAAGGCTGCCGGGATGCCCTCTTCAGTGACCTCAAGCAGCTCAACTTGTCACCTGCTACACAGGTGACTACAGAGGCCATTTATTGATTTAATTAGGGCAGACAAAGAAAAGACATAATCAATCCCTGAAGCGCATGGAACATGCAATGAGCATCCTGTGATCCCAGCTCTGCCTGTTCAGAGAAGGTGGGATTGGTGACCTTTGAAAGTGTGAGCAGATCCCCAACTTTAAACAATAATAGATAACAGTCTCTGACATCCACATGGCAACTTTTATGTTGGCGTGTCCTGAAGTACTTGAAAAGACACACGGCCACACGCGTCTCCCTCCTGTCCTGCTTTCCAGCTCCACCTCCACAATGGCCTCTCTTCTCAAATAACCTGCAGGTTGAAACAACCCTCAGCCCTTTTATCCAAAAGCCGTAACATTTTTTTATCTTGTAGAAATCTTTCTTGCTTTCTTTCCCTCACCAAGGGGGGAACCTCATTCAGTCTCCATTTTGATTCAGCTCCCCACAGAAAAAGCAAACAATAATAACGAAATGTATATTAAAATATCCTCCACGCAGGGAGCTCCTCTCAAGGTATCAGCAAGGACTGGACTGAACATGGAATGTTCCATTTCTTCAATGGAAATCCAGGTACCACAGAAAAGAATATAAAGAAGATCTTGGCAACTGAGCTATCTTGGTGGGTCCAGGTTACCACCCACCTGGGACACTTGGCTTTCCAGTGACATTTGCAAAGGGCATCACCCAGGTTGGGGTTCCCCTGCTCATGCCCTCCGAGGCACCCTTTCTTCCTGGCCCACAGGGGAATAAAACCAAAAAAAAAGCCACAAAAAAAAAAAAAAAAAAAAAAAAAAAAAAAAAAAAAAAAAAAAAAAAAAAAAAAAAAAAAAAAAAAAAAGAAGAGGGGATGAGGAAACACTCACTTGGTCATGTCCTGAGCAATTCCCAAGATGCGAATGAGCTTAGGCTTCCTGCTGTCCCCTCAAATATGTTATTTTCCACTCCCACCTTTCTTCCTCCTACTTATCTCCCTCCCCCCTTGCCTTCTGAGGCTGACTGAGTCAACTCGTGCAGATTAGATGCCAAGCAATGCAGGCTCTGTACAAAGATTCAACTCCCACAGACAGACTTGAGAGATAAAAGCAGTCTAGTCAAACACTGTCCAGAGACAGCGCAGGGAGAGCCGAGCTCCCAGTGGCTCTGACTGGGTGATGTCTTGAACTGGTGAGATTCCAGCAACTGAACGACAAGAGCTCGAGGCAAAAGCGCTTCTTGCTGCCGCTGATGCTTCAACACAAATGAAATGGGTCAAATTTTCCAGAATAACCACTCCAAGGAGTAGTTATTTCTAAGATCAACCGATGGAAACCCTGGTTCAACCCTGGTTCAAGGAAACCTCTTCTGCTCAGAGATGCAATGGAACAGCCTCCTCTTTACACCACTTTCCTGGGACCCAGAGCTCCCAGGCAGGTAACAACAAACACTATGCCAGGCACAGCAACGCTCATACTCCCTTGATGTTGATACACTCATGTGCAAACACACCTTTATCCAGTGATAGACACACAAAACCACTTCCCCTCCCACTGAAGTGTAAGAATTTCTACCACGGAACACAAAGCCCATTTAATGATGCAGGAAAAAAGCCCAGAAAACTGCAGTTAGGGCTACTGCAGGCACCTGAACCCATGCAGAGAACCTGGGGCAGTTTGGAAGGTAATGTCCCACGAGAAACGTGGACAGAGCCTACCTCTGCAAAACCTGCTATAGGGACACACAGCGTGGGCAGGAAGACCTGCCGATCTCCAGTCGTGCCACTCAGTCCACCCTGGTGACAGCACTGTTTGCCCCTTGAATGATACGTGGGACATCGTGGCGTTTGTCAGGGTAAACAGTTCAGCAGCAAAGCGTCTGTCCCATCTGTGGACCTCCCAATGACCCTGAATGCAGAGGGACAGAAAAGCTCTCCACCTTCCCTTGGCCCATCTCTGGTGACGCGATAAGAAACGAAGTTGACACAGCAATATAAACATTATTACTGACAACGTTAAGATAGACAGTGGGTGCAGGTCAGGCCGTAGTACCCAGGGGATACTCTCTAACAGTAGCTGTCATATTTATCTCTGGCTTCTTCAGAGCCAGTTTTAGTAGCGGGAGACAGAGCACACAAAAGGACTATTCAGTGCAATCCCCCATCTGAAATAAAACAGATGCGTCGTGGAAGTTTGCAAACTCCCCAGCACAGAAGGTTGGCAGATCTCTGCTCCATAACTACAGCCCATCTTCTTGGCAGCATCGGGAGCTCCTCCATAGCCCCGGTGCCAGTGGTGCTGCTCATGCTGTTTAGACGAAGGACAGTCTGGAGGACAAAGCACTTAGCTTGGCACTTCACGGGGATGCAGAACTAAACCAAGGCTCAGAGGCCACCCGAGCTTTTAAACGCTTCCACAAATTTTGGCTGGTAAGGTAAGGTTTCTTTTGCTTTTTCCCTCTGTTCTGGCAGATTGCTGAGCAGAATGGGAAAGCTCATTGCAGCAAAAGCTATCACCAGGCTTGCTGGTAGTTTTGGACAAGATGATCTTTGAGATCCCTTCCAACCTAGAAGATTCTGTGATTCTGTAAAAAACCCAAGAGGTCAAGGTGCAAAGAACGCACGTAGAGGTCAGATTTCAGAGCCTACTCCATGGCATGAAGCAATTTTGAAGATCTAGTAAAAGAGAATACAGTAAATTGGGTACAAAATCAAGGATTGGTTTGAAAAAGGTCAGTTTTCTATCTGCAAAGCATAAGGGAAGATTCAAATGCTTTAATTGGGGGAAAAAAAAACCCCTATCCCAGTTTGACATGAATTTCGTACCCATTTTAAGAACGACCGATCTAAAAATGCTTTTGTTCACAGCTGGTATTTCAGGAATGAGCACAACCAAAGGCACCTGGTCTGGTTTTACGGACTGAAACGCTTTTGGAAAGGAATCAGATATGATTTGGACAAAAACAATGGAGGCCCAGGCACGGAGGCTGCCCTGGGAGGGCATACCAGCTGTCTGCTCACTTTCAACCCTCTAATCATATTTTTGGAGAGAAAGCAAGGGGACCTGTGAGGGGCTGCTGAGCTCTGTGCCCGGGGCCAGGCCCAGACGGTGGAGCCAGCGAGCACAAGGCCTCCCCACGCAGAGGCGGCTCCATCGCCTCCCACTGCAAATTCTGGCACCAGGACAACGGCAAACGAGACCGAGCTTCTGAAAGAGGGCTGGGAACCAGGCAGAGGGAGTGAAAACAGCAGCGTTGAGGAAAGATGAAATACTGGAAGTGGGGAGAACAGCGGGAGGGAGCTTGGCAGTGCCCAGAGAGGTGAAGCACCTGCTGGCGTCGGACGCGGAGGATGGCATCAATCAGCCCCGCGGCTCGCTGGCAGCCTGGCTCTGCTCAGGGACAACAGTTTTAGGGCCCCGCTCCAGCACTGATGGCTCCATCCCACAGACAGAGGCAGCACAGTGTCTGTGTTCATGTGCAGGATGGGGAGCAGAGGAATCCCGGCTCGCGGTAACGAGAGCAGTGCCGCAAAGCAAAATAAATCCTTGGAAAGAAACGTATAAAACTACCACCGTGCCCTCCTTCAACTCTTCAAATCCTCACCCCTGCTCGCAAACGACCCACGGCTGGCAGACTGCAAAGCCTCTGCTCTACAAATCATTTGTGAGGACCTGGTATCCTCCTTTTCAACCTACTTGGCCCACGTGTTGTCTCTCCGGACACCACATCCTGGCTTGCGTTCATCCCACCAAGGCGCAGGCAATTAATCCAGACCTTCTGTTAAGAGCATAGTCTTCTTGGGCTCTGCAGCAGATCAGCAGCCTCCCCAAAGGTGATCTCCCACCCCAAGAGCTTTGTGCAACTAACTCAGGTACTGAACACCACAAAGAAGGTGGACTGAATTGATCCAGGCCTGTGCACGTGTGGTTCTGATCTGTATATTGGGCCTCTTGTTGCTGCCACGAAGTAGTGAAATGCCAAACGTGGCTCATACCAATTCCACCTCTCACTAATGTGTTTTGTCAGCTCATCATAATCTTAAAAGAAACCTTGAAGTGCTGGGAGGCATCCTGGTTTCTAATTAGGCTCTAGTCAGATTTTGTGGCTTCATACGCCTATTTAGTCAAGTTAACCTGGCTCATGCTGCTGCTAGCTTCAAACATATGTACTTGAAATCAGTTTTTCCACTCAGAAAAAGATAACGTTCACAGCTTCCTCCCCTCAGATAAGCTTAAGAAGAAAAGAACATGAAGTAATGTCCCTGCCACCCGATATAGATGTGGTTCTGTATCCCATCTCCACAACAGCTCCCAAAGCAGGACACCCCATAGGGAGACCTGGCTTCTTTCTCCGCAGCACGTTTAAAAGCCTGCACAGCAGTGCCCTGGATCCATCCCCTTTCTGCTGTTCCCTCGGCTCTCCCTGTGATCAGCAGGACAGATGGACACTTTCAGAGCAACAGTCAATCTGCTTGATGTCTGAGTCGCCTTTTGCACCCATTTATTTCTCCCCAGTCACCCAAAGGAAGCACAGGGCTGTGACCCAGGTGGCCCAACCACACGCTTAACCTTAAACAGAACCAGTCTTCAACTACAGGAGTCTGCACAGACAGTACAAGAGATATACATAAACTATAAAACACTATGCACCTAAAAAGTTTTCAGACTCAAAGGAATATAAAGCATGAATGGTTTACACCAGCACCTGGTCTTCTCAGTAGCTGAATATGCATAAACCATGTGGAAGTTAACTAAAGGAACGATCAAAGCACCAGGAAGCCATCCTAAGAGTGAGTCCTGGTTAGGAGAACTGTAAGAACTTGAAACTTCTAAGCAGGAGAAGCAAATCCTGACCACCAGATTAGGGAATAACTTCTCCTGAAGCCACCAGGTGTAGAACTGGCCTGGTCTGAAACTCTTTCAAAGAAAGCAAATTGCATTCAATTTCTTAGGAACTGCCCCAGATCTTAGCTGCACATTACTGACATCCAAAGCTAGAAATCAAAGCACAGGATACTTCAAGGGGTGAATCAGAGAGCAAAAGAATTCATGGGTTTCTAAGCCATCACAAAAGATTTTGATAAGCTGTTGTTCATAACCACCTATTATTATTTGTATTTTCAGAGATGTCACAGTGTTCTCAGCACTTCGCAAGCAACAAGCCAGAACTCACAGACTTTTCCAAGCAAACTACCTCATGGGGTTAATGCAAAAACCCAACGTCCATCCAAAAGAGCAGAAAAATTCAAAGTTGACTCAGTCTGCCTCACTGCAGAAACTTATTTTCATCAACCATTTGCTTACTATAAAACACTTGATCTAGTACCATTTTTAAAATCATTTAAGCCTTTCTGACACAAGTGAGTTTCAACCGTGACATTTTTATCACCTTTAAATCCATATGCAGGGTCTGACTGAGTTTATCACAGATGCTACTCTCAGAACTCTGACTCCAGGGAAAAGGCACTGACCTGCTGTGGTGGTGACACGCGTAACGCACGGCGCTTGTGTTCCCTTCCAACACAACTTGAACCTCCCCTCGGTAATCCTTCCTTCGCGGTGGCATTCCCTTCTCATCCAGGAAGATCTGAAACAAACAGAATGAACATCCATCAGTTGGTGGGGTTTTTTTTCCTGCTAAGCATCCAAAAACATATCTTAGATAAACAAACAAAACAAAACACTTGGCCTGAACCGAATCCTGGATAAGAAATTTGTGGATCTGTCATATTAAACGCAGTGAAGTATATTTACCTCATATGTGTCCATTACTACGGTATCTGGACCCCAAACCATTTGGTGGGTTGGGTAATGACTTTTGGCATCTTTCAGGAGGTGGCCCAGCCTGCAATCAGGGCTTAGGGACAATCCAGTTGTGTCCGAGACCCAAAGACACTGAGCAGTGCAGAGGAGGATGCACTCAGGTTGGTTTTACCTCAGCAAGTCCAGCTATTGGGATCAGAGCGTCTCTGTGACCTGTGCCTAACTGAAGTCAGGACTAGCTTTGGGATCTCTTTCTCCCCATGGACACATCTCACTTACCTTTAGGGACCTGCCTGAGGTACCTCAGGTGAGGGCCACCCCCAAGGCGCTCATGCTAGAGAGGCACCTCTGGATTAGTTACGATGCCTCAGGGCGATTCAAGCCCAATGGTCTAAGCCAGGCAGTGCTTCAGACCCAGCTCTTCCTTTGTGCTCGGTTTTCCTGGCTGCAGGAAAAAAAAACCCTCTCAGTTTTCCTGCTGTTTGGCTCCCACCCAAAAACGCAGCACCTCGGGGAGCCTGCATCACAACCCAGGCTCTCCAAACAGCATTATCTGCAAAGCCGTAAGGACACATGCGTATCTTCACTTCTCACACGGCACATCTTTCCTTCCCATTGACTTTCCATCACTGCTCTGGCTTCCAGGAAACACAAGGGATTTGCTGCGGCATGTGGGACTTGAGGGCAAGATGTATTGCTAAAATCACAGAGGGTGAGAGGCTGCAGGGCTCTGAATGGGCTGCCTTGTCTTTGCGGTTTCCACTGAGCTCAAATTTTTGCCTAAAAGGGATTAATTAACATTGGACAACCCCACAGCGGTTCCTCATCAGCTCTGGAGCAGAGGAGCCCGTCACTATGGTGATACAACATGAAAGGGCTGGGTCCAGAACGTTATCCTGGCAGGGAGAGGCATGCACCAGGCCAGAAGCTGGGATGCTGGGTGAACTGGTTCTAACCCTGGTGGAGACACTCCAGGCTTAACCCGGTGTCACCGGGATCAGCCCCGGCCTCCAGCCTTTGAGGAGAGCTCCATCCCGTCGTGCAGATGGTTGGCCTTCTAATTTGGAGGGGCTGAATGACTTTTCAAACCTTTGATTCCTGACTGATGCATTCACTTTCAGGAGACACAAAAGTACAAAATCTCAGCATGGAGTGACTCCCGTGCTTTCTTTTTCTTTCCTTCCCACCCCCCCCCCCCCCCCCCCCCCCCCCCCCCCTTTCTTGGGGCTCCCTACACCCCTCCCTCCCCTCTCCCCCTCGGAAAACCGCGTTCCCCATATTCGGACCCGCCCTGAGAACCTAGGACCCCCCCCCGGAACCCCAGGACCCACCCAGAAACTTGGGGACCCTTCCCAATTCATGCAACATCCCTCCCCGAATTCCTAGGAACCCCCCCCTGCACCGCCTCCTTCCAAACATCACCCCCTGGATGCCCGGATCCCC
>NW_015090823.1:1721692-1801528 GCF_001431845.1 Calidris pugnax
CCCCCCCCCCCCCCACCCCACCCCCGCCCCTTGTCTTTTCTTTTCTTCTCTTCTCTCCCTGGACAGTTTTATAATTTTGGCGTGCAGCCAGAATGTCTGTCCTTATTAGCTTGGGCTGGCTGTGAAACACCTGCAGCCCATTATAGCAGAAGGATGAAAAAAATCAGTTGTCATAGGTAAAGTAATGACCACTTATTTCTTTGTTTTAACACGCTGAAAGGACAGTTGAGAGGGGAAGCAAAAAATGCCATAGCTTTACCATCACACCTGCCATTGGCTGGACTCACTGCAGACACTGGGTCATGGTTTTATCTGATAAGTAACTCCAATAAATTGCTGTCACTTCGCACCAGCCAGGGTTCCAGTTTATTCAACGCGACGTGCACTTGCTGCATTTGAATAGTGTCTTGTGCACCTTTTTTTTTTAATTTATGTCTTTATTATGAATTAAATAGGCACTAGGAAGAAACTTCCCTCTGGGCAGGTTATAACTAGACTGCCTACTGGCATATCCCTCTAACATCCCAGCTGGTACTGCCTGCAAAAGCTGCCAGATCCAGCAGAGCCTCCGTAACGACAAGGCAAAAGGGCTCCAGGATGGGATAGATGCTTCCGAGTCCCACGGGCCACTGCCCCAGCCAGGAGAAGGGCTGCACATCCAAAAGACTGACCAGGGTATAGGCAGTGAGGCAGAAGTGGTACTCAAGGTATCACTGGAGCTCTCAGCTCTGGAGCTGAGCAGAACCTTTTATAATAAACACAGAAATCCAGGTTAGACATCGACACTGGTGAGCAGTGACAGGCAACACTTGCTCGCCCAACTCCCAGCCTCCAGAGCTCCATCTTACCTCACAGACCAGCTCGTTGCACTTCTGCAGGACTATCCATCTGGAGACGAGACCTACTTATGATTACAAAATCCTACTTCAAAAGATGTATTTGTACACAAGGACGGTTATTACTCAGAAGAGGTGCTTGGTGCCTGCTAGGATGTCGACAGTAAAGAGATCAAGATGTCCTTCAGATCCCTACTGTTTAGCAGAGCCACAACCAAAAGACACCTGGACTGAAGGAAAGGCCACAATCAGACCTCCTGGTATATACAGCCCACTGAAGGTGTGTGTTTCATCGTAGGGGATGCCAGAGAGAGGATCCGGGAGGACAGCTAGAGACCTAAATAATTTATCATGCTCTTGAACTCTGCTTAAATGCAGCTCCAACAGCTTTGCTACTGAAAGCAGACTCGCTCTCTAAGGACTAGATGGTATTTCAATCCCAACAGCCTATTGAGTGAAAAGGCCACTGTTGGGATGTCAAGAGACCCAGAGTTCCTTCCAAAACTTTGCTGAGTTTTAATCAAACTTACTTGTCTAGCTGCAAGGCAGTTGAGACATTTACCCCAGCAGCTGACAGTTTTTGTTCTGCATCGAGTGCAGCCATTTCATATTTAAAAAAAAAAAAAGAAAAGAAAAACTTGTCACCACGAGGGACTCTGCCAAATATTCCCACTGCCGTCCTGGAGCACGGCAACACAAGTCTGCTGTTGCACACAGGTCTGACTATTTGCATTTTTAATAATTCAAGAGTTTAATTAGTATCATGGCCTTAATCAGAGGCTGAAAATACAGCTGAAGTCATCAGAGCTTAATTAGTTTAAAAAAAAAAAAAAATCTGCAGTCTGAAAATGTCTCCACTAACATGAAAGTCTGTCCTTAGCTTGAGGCTTTGGGGTTCAGCTGAGCTGTTACCTGTTGCTTCCGATTTCCTGTGCCAGCACACCTCGGAGTAACCCAAAATCCCCCCAAAATACCGAGTCAAAGCGGTGGGGCTTCCCTCTTTATTCCTATCAACTGTTCTATGGCTTTCTTCAACTGGACTCAGAAAAAACTAACCAGATTGAAGAGAACATCTTAAATTAATCCGGGCATATCCCACAAGATGCATGTGCCATCAACGAGCAACACTGGATCTTCTTCAACCAAGTCATTGGGAACACAGTCCTGAGGGAAATCACCAGAAAAATCACCATTTAGTGGTGGGACTGTGGAAGCTGCCCCGTGTGGGAGCTAAAACTAGTCCCCTGCAGCCCACGTTGGGTGGTGAAGCACAGGAGGTCTGGTGCTGCTTCCCTTCTCCGGTGGAAAGGCTGGATGTGGTCCCAAGGGGAATTAGCACCTATTTGGGGCTGAGGGAATCCAAAGCCCTGGCAACAGCCGTCCATTGACTCACTGGACAGATTGATAGCATTGTACAGGACATCCTGGATGAACTTTTTCAAACAATATGTGATTTAATGGTGGGATTCATCACCACCCAACGCAGTGGAGGCCAAACATATAAACAGCTTCAAAAATGGATTAGCAAAACGCATGGAAGATAGGTCAATCACAGACAATTAAATATGGTAATCCGGATGCAACTTCCAGTTCAGGAAGTTAGTCGGTTTAATGCCCTTCCACCTCTGATTTACTTGTAAAAAGGAAGCCAGAAAAATTCTCCCTATGCCAAAACTGTCCCTTGGCTCCAAGCATTAGTTAGAATCACAATAAATTCTTTTTTTGGCAGGGGGAGGGGGATACATTTTCTTTCAGTAATGATATTACAGCATGCT
This sequence comes from Calidris pugnax, assembly GCF_001431845.1. NCBI lineage: Eukaryota > Metazoa > Chordata > Aves > Charadriiformes > Scolopacidae > Calidris > Calidris pugnax. The sequence continues at coordinate 1,724,304 of NW_015090823.1, forward strand.
ATTTATTTCCCTCTGCAGCTCCTGAACCTCTGTGTAACCTCCCATCTCCCTGTCCCCCTTAGGAATATCACAAATAAATTAGTGAAACCTACTGGAAGGTGATAGCAATCACAGATACCACTAAATTCCATTTAGCGAGGAATTAGGAATCCAATCGCTTATGTACATAAGAAAGGTCTGACTGGATCATACTGAAAAAACATTCAGTCTTTGAGAACACTGGACCAGAGGAAGATGCTGGAAACTCAAGATGGAAAAACATAAGTTGGTTTGACCCCACGGAAAGTTTCTGGTAACCCCAGGACAGTTCCTGCTTGATTTATTCCCAACACATGCCTGTGCAGAGGCAAGTTTTATATAAATAAAATACATACACAGAGTACTTTTCATACTGAGCTGTTACGTATCCCCATCCCCTTTGAATCCCACTAAACTCCTGCAAACTCTTGACCTAAAGAGCATCTTACACCATGGGTTATCTGCTCCCTTGTCTTCTTACCTGCTGCAAGCGTTTCTATCCATTGTCTGGGTCTGAAGGTGTTTAGGGGGGTTTGCTGGGGAGCAGAGGACAAGATGACAAATGAGCTAACGCACAGCAATGGAATGTAAGTGAGTCTCAGCTATTTTTAATTAAGAAGCGATGACAGCTGACTAAATTCCCTGACACTGCAGTTAAAGGCTCCCTGACCCAGACATTATTGGACACACTCCTAAGACCAATATATATTGGTCCCGACGGTGCTTCTATTATTGTCCCCGCCGTCTCGACAGATGCAGGACTAACAAAATCTATGTCTATTATCAGCATGCAAATAGTGAGATAAACGTGTGAATGCTTATGAGCAGGAGGAGGCAGCAGGTGAGGGGAGGACAACGAAGGTCATTTTCAAGGGAGTGCTGAAAGTGCCAATGTTTGGTTCCAATAAATGTTCAAAAGGTTCGGACAAATTTAACTGCCATTTTCATTTTCGCTTGGTTAAACCAATGATAGATTGACCATGAGAGAGGCAGAGAGACAGAAAGAACATTTCCTGCTGTAAGGCAGATAAAAGATAAGAGGCAAAGCAGTATGGTGCCTTGGACTGGCTTTTCTCAGCCCACAGATCACAGGGAGGGCTCAACTGAGAAAAATTTTCTTCTCATTCCCAGACCAGGGAGCCCAGCAACCTGAGGAAGTGATCTGGATTTTCAAGGATAGGGATTCACCTGGCTTCATCTAAGGACTCCTTCGCAGAGATGAGACTACAGTCAAGGTGTCCAGCTCCCGCCGTCACAACAGACTGGCAAGAAACTGACTGTTTCAGCAACAGACTGTCTTGGAAAGATGTCAAGAGGAAAATACCAAGCACAAAAAGACAATACAAAACTCATTTGTGTTCTCAGGGCTTGCACAGAAATGAATCCGGCAGCAGACGCCTTTACCTTGAGCTCACTGGTTTGTTTTAGTAGGACAGACAAAGAAAAGATTCCCTTCTACTCTTTCCAAAGGATCACGAAGAAAAGGGGCAAACCGGCACCTGCGGCAAAGTCACACAAATCACGTCCAAACTTGGCGTGAGCGAGACAAATACATTAAGGAACATCATCAGGAACTTTCCAGCATGGTTGCAGGGTGGGAGGGAGAAAGAGTGGCTTTCTGCTGTTGCTAAGACAGTTCCCCCAGCCTTGCTCTCCCCCAGCCCAATCCACGGGCTTTCTCCTCTCATTGGCTCCCCAGCTCCATCGAACGACCGTGACAGCTTCTCCTCCTCCTCGCCCTATTGGCTTCTGCCTATGGGCTATTATCAGGGGAGAGCAAATCGGACACGTAATCAATAGTTTGCAAGAAGGAACGGGGCTGCGCGATGCTACATTTGCATTCCATCTCCTGCCGCCGATGTCTCTGCATTCAGATAAGGGCGGATTAGCCACGCTGGCCACGCCGGCAGAGGTGAGTGGAGATGGCAGACTGATGGCAAAGCAGAGCTGAGGGGAGCTGCCAGCCAAAGGCAGCCTCTGCACGCCCCGATCCCCAGCTTCAGGCCAGGCTCTACCTGAGGAGAAGCTCAGGTCCCCACCTTGCAGGCAAGGCCGCACGATTCAAGGAGCATCAGCATCCCGCCCCAGCACTCACCCAGAGGCACAAGCTAATGTCCCCACCTCGGTACTCATGAGGCTCTGAAAACAAGGAAAAGGTGTACAACAGGGGAGAAATCTTGCCTGCACTACCATGAGTGATGAACTATTACCCAGCTGTTGCCCAGCGAAGGGCAACAAAGATGATTCAAGGATTGGAGCATCTCCCTTATGAAGAAAGACTGAGAGAGCTGGGACTCTTTAGTCTGGAGAAGAGAAGGCTGAGGGGAGACCTTATCAATGCTGACAAGCATCTCAAGGGTGGGTTGAAGGAGGAGGGAGCCAGACTCTTTTCAGTGGTTCCCAGTGAGAGGATGAGGGGCAACAGGCACAAGTTGGAACATTAAGAAGTTCCACTCAAATATGAGAAAAAAATTCTTCACAGTGAGGGTGCCAGAGCCCTGGAACAGGCTGCCCAGGGAGGGTGTGGAGTCCCCTTCTTTGGAGATTTTCAAAAGCCACCGGGATGCTCCTGAGTAACATGCTCTGACAAGCTCTAGGCAATCCTGCTTCATCAGGGGAGTTGGACTAGATGATCTCTATGGTCCCTTCCAACTCTAAAAATTCAGTGAAATTCAGTGAAAATTAGAAAGCTGCTTGATCTTGAGGTATCTGGAGGCCTGGAGAGCACGGAAATGCTCCACAAGGCCAGAGGAAGTTTCCCTGGCTCGAACCAGGATGGGTGGTGAGAGTCAGCTACCACCACAGTGCTGCTCGCTCACTGCCAGCCCTCAGAAATTCCTTCCTCTTGCAGCATCCCTGTCAGCTCAGCTCTCCCCACCCCACCAAAACCCCGTTACTGGGCAGTGAAACACAGCAGCAGCGGGACAGCTCTTCTGGTCCTACCACAGAGGGGGTCAAGGTCTGGACCCAGACGCAGAGAAGAGGCAGGTGAGTTGGAACAAGTTTCCAACTACAAGCCAAATGGGCTTGAGTTGACACCATGCATCAATGAAAGACCAATGCAAACCAACTAGATATTGCCAGTGGCTTTAAATAAAGAAAACTTACTGATCTCAGCCACCAGGGCACCAAGAGCATGACCAAGTTGAGCATGAGGAACTACTGACCTGGCCTCAGACCGCTTTGCAGTTTAGCTTGCCCAAGTAAGGGAGCTGATGAAACATCCCCAGGCACGTTGGGACACTGGTGAAATAGCAACCCTTTGGCTATTTTCTTTCACCACACAGGTGAGTCAGCATCCGGACTACGGAAGAAAAACTGGTGTTTCCTTTTCTGTTCAGGACCGTGAGTCCAGTTTCTAGCCTGCTCCTAAGAGACGTGTATACAGACTGCAAGAGGTCAATGAACCCAGCTGCTGTTGGATGCACATACATTGGATATATGTTGTCCCCTAAACACTAGATCTTCCCAGCCTGCACAGGCCACTTGCTCTCTGTCCTTTACGTTGTACACAGGTTCGGCTGGGAAGAGTTATAACTTAAAACTGTTTTCTTTGGAAATTTCCACAGCTAATCTGTTTATTTCAGGGGTGAGGGCGGTTGGACACAAAACACTGGGTCAGTTAAAAAAAAAATCCTAAGTGTCTGACCTGAATAAATCCCTTTTTACGAAACCCACAGGGATGGTTTCTTCAGTATAAGATGGAGCTTCGAGTTAAAAGGAAGAAAGAGAAGTAAAGAACGCGCATAAAAATCAGGTTCAAATCCCTGCTTGGCCTCACTCAGTAAGGACTTTGAATTAGGTCTACAGTTACTTAAATGGCTTCAAGTATTTTGGGATCTCTCTCCAGTTTGAATGATCTAAGTTTCATCCTGAGGCAGAACAGGAAGAGTGTTCTGAGCTCTCAAAAATGTTCACGACTTCGGACAAATACATTATACTCAGCTTCAAAACAAATCTGCTCTCTTTTTGATCTTATGTAATAGTCTAGATGTCTGTGTTTTGATTCCTCCCAATTGTGCACTCAAACTGGTACAGAGCTCCATGAAAGAAAATTAATGGACTGGAAGGAAACCTGCACTTCTTTTTTTTTTTTTTATATCTCTAAACCATGTGTCTCTTTTCCAGATACCTTTACAGAGAAGAAAAGCATGAAATTTAGCACCAACCGAGATGATAAAAATGAACTCAAATAAGAATTCCTATCAGGAGTTAAGCCTGCTCCAACCACTCAAGAAGACAGAGCTTATGAACGAAGCCTTTTTAATCAATAAAAGCTTTTTAAATAAAATGGAATTTCTTTCAGACTGATTCAAGAAGCAACCTACAACGGAAAAGATTTGGTCCCTGACGGCCTGGCATCAAACTTGATTTCTCCTTACTGTTAGCACCTACACAACAATGTTTATCTGGACCTATTAGATTTGCTGTAGATGGACAAATAATTAGATCCTTACCATGAACATGTGGGAAATCTCCACCACAAAGGCAGATCTGGTATGATATAACCTATGGGGTATGTTATAACCTATGCTGCTATGACTATCAGGGGGGTGAGTTCACTTTTGAGCGCTCGCTGCACCCTGGGAGGAAGGTTTGGTCTCTTACCTGGCAATAAGTTCAGTGCTGAGTGACCACGTTGTACCTGTCCTCAGTGAGAAAGGCAGAGAGGATGGGTGTGAGCTTCTTCACTCCCAACACCGAGCGGGCACAACCTGGAGTAAAAGGAAGAAAATATACATTAATATAAGGAAAAATATAATGGATGATCCAACAGGGTCAAGCTGAGGAAAAATTATGTCCATAGTGCTATTTCCCTACCCCGGTTCTGCTTATCATGATGCATCTGCTTCTGGTCCAAGGATTGGACCCGAGGGCCTCCAGGTTGCCATTGGCCACCTGTCTGGGATGGCTGATGGGAGAACAAGGAGCCAAGAAACCTGAGAGCCATTTCTGAGCCAACAGCCTGCGTTCCCAGAATCAATTTTGTTTTCAGATCCCCAGTTTGAAAGGTTTTCATAGCTCCCAGTGTATTTCTTTTTAGCTTTGTCTTGCCTTAAAAATTACTGAAATGTCGGTCGTCTTCTCATTTCTGTTATAGAGGAAACTATTTTCCATATGCATTGCAGCATTTTTCACGAGAAAAAAAATCCAAGGATACAGCCATCCTCACTTAGCACGTTGTATAACTGTCCATGAAGGGATTTGATTTCTGTCTATCTGCTTCTGGTTAGTTTCCCGGCTCCGTTTCATTAATACAATTTCTCCAGAAGTTCAGTATCATTAATAAAGCCAAACCACAGGAATACTTCTCATAACTGCTCTATTTCTCTCATGCCAAAAGCTAGTAAAAGGTCTCCAAACTTTAATTTTGTCTTTAAATAGTTCTATGCAAGGTAACTCAATCTTATTAGTCCCATTTTGCTATTAAACAGAGGCACAAAAGAGTGCTAAGAATTGTCCCAGGCCATAAAATAAGTAGAAAAAGACAACCAAACCCTGAGTCCTGATGCACAGCCTCCTGCTCTGTCCCAGTGGACAACATTCTTTCCTATGACTACTAAAAATATTGGGGTCTTCTGTGAAACAGGCTGGGATGCTAATTTTTGAGGTGAAATGACCAACCCAGCATGGGAAATTGTATAAGTGAATCTAATACTCTCAACTTCCTGAACTCTTGTACAATAAACAGCTTAACAACTTGTTTCCCACAGAGACACCTGTATTTTAGTAGCAGATAAGAAGTGACACATGTATATACATAGCCATATTTCCTTTTTTTCTAGCTACACACACACACATACCCATATATGCACAAACATAAAATACGTGCACATATATTTATATCAAAGTTATTAAAATTAGAAGGAACTTTGATGTTGGACTCAGCATGGCTTGAAAAAATGCTAATTACACCCCAGCACAGCTGTGGGAATGAACTGCCTGCTCTGAGCACAGCACTTTAGGCACATAAAATGCAAAGGCCTATTTGGATGAGAGCACAGGGCCAAGACGTTTCCCTCAAGATGCTTCTTCCCACCCCTCACACCTCTCACCTGCCCAGGAAAATGAACTTCCCGTTTCTCCACTGGTCAAACCTTGACCCCTTTTTGCTGAGCAAGTGCCACCCCACAAGACTCACTCAATATCACCACAACACCTGGCTACCTAACAATTATGTTTTTGGTAATTGAAGTGCAGACATATCTAAAGGAGCCAGGAGGAGATGGGTGGACGCCTTTGGTACTAATGCTGATGCCCTCATGAACGTTGCCTCTTAAAGCAAAACAAGTAAAAAAAAAAAGAATAAGTAAACTAACAAGTTTCTAGACTCATTTGTTTAGAATGACAGATCGACAAACACAGTCATTTTTTTTTTAATTTTTTTTTTTTTTTTTAACAAACAGCTTTTTATAACTCATAACCCAAAATAAGCCCTGACCCAGCTGCGGTGCCATGTTAAACAGTAATTACTCTATATAAGGCTGACCAAATGGGAATATTTGTGGGCCAGCGGAATGAAATTATTTTAGGACTTACACAAACTTTCTCTGGGAGTGGTGAGACTAGCTGTGGGTAATGTGGCATACCTAAGAAACAAGCAGACACAGGAGGGGTTTTTTATTTCTTCTTCCAAGCCTCCATTAAAACTCACTGGGTGACATTAAATGACTTTCCCAAATTTCTGCTCAAGGGAAAAAAAAAATAAAGAAGTAGAAGTAAGATTTGTTTACGCCTTTTAAAAAAGGCTTCACAATGTTACTGTATATATATTTTGAGATTCTCCCTCAACCTGGCTACCTGTCGTGCCTGCTAAACCATACCCAAACGTATGGCAGAGCATAAGTAAAAGCAAGACCCCTGGAATATTTCATTATAATGGGGTGAAAAAGGAAAAAACCCCATCAAACCTTATCTCCAGCTCTGACCCACCATTCAGGTTGCTTCACCATGAGCTACTGTGCAAGGCCAGCCACTGAATGTCCATCCAACTCATTGGGAGTTGGACTAGATGATCTCTATGGTCCCTTCCAACTCTAAAAATTCAGTGAAATTCAGTGAAATCATCAGGCATTTTCCTGGCCAGGCACCTCTCTTCCAACCCAGCCCATGTGCTACGCAGATGGGTCCTTGCCACCTCGCTGCCACAAAGCCAAACCCTTCATGGAGACTGGCCACACAGCAAGTTGGACCTTTTTGCTTGACCTTTCCTTGAAATGATGCTAAACTACATCAAAACACATTGTGGTGCCATTTTTCATCCTGCCTACGCTGAGGATACGCTCCCACTCCTGGTTTTTGGCAACGTTTGGGCGCACTGAACCCGTTCTGTTCAGGCTAAGGGAGGAAGAGCCCATAAATCCAAACTCTCTCACCCCCTCAAAGACTCAGTTCATCATTTCAAAGTGCCCGATTCTGAGGCAGCACGGCCTGCAGAGAAAGGAACAAACGGCCCGTAACCTGGGGCACGTCCTGCCTTGTAGGAGGGTGGGGATCTCTGTGGGGAATCCTAGAAGAAGAAGAAGCTGACAGAGCTTTCGGAGTGGCAATGCTCAGTTCAAAAAAACTGCAAAAAATTAGTGGCATGCCATTCTGGTGCAAGTGGCAGTTTTCCAGTTTCCAAAATATCCCTCCTCCTTATGTCACGGTAAAACGGAGTGAAAATGGAAAGTGGTTTAGCGAGTAGGAACATTGCAATTCAAAATAGAATCAGAGAGGATTAAAGCAAATACCCAGACTGTTCTAACCTGTGTTTACGGCCCAAATACTGTACCAATTCCTGTTATTTTCAGGGGTTTCTTCCTGTGTTGTAACATTCTCTCTGGGATTAAACTTGGCCCATGCAACACATGACTCATCTGACTACAAGTCCCTGGGCATGTGCTGCAGGTTTTGCAGATGCTTATCACCGACAACCCATCCTACAGCCTCGGAGCCCAAGGCAGCACATTACACGTGGGTTTTTGCTGGAGGGGTAGGAAGAAAATGACAGCATCTGCCTAACACTAAATTTTCATCCTTAATTAAGGACTTCAGAAATAAGTCCATTTGCTGAGCAGGATGGTGGGCGGAAAATAAAATAAAGCTCGTTTATAATGATCTCAGCAAAACTCAAGTCCATTTTCTAGTTTATGTGCACCCTTGCACCCAGGAATTTCAAGTTAAAAACTCGTTGCTATGGAACTGGTGTTATCTGCAGCACCAAGCACTGACAATGGCCAAACTAATCCCTGGTAAGATCCTCTGCCTTCACTGATGTAAAACAGATTCGCTGTTTTCAGGTTTGCTTTTTCATTCTACCTGACTTCCTGCATTCCAGGAGATAACTTCTTTTTATGTCTGTCTCTGATTAGTTCCTTGAATTACCTCCACGTTACATGATTATTCAACATTGAGTTCACCCCGTTGTTCTCCATTCTCTTTCAATGACCTGCACAAGTGCCACCACCATCCTGAGACTCGCTCAGAGACACAGCGATACCTTTAGAGCTACAGTGTTCAATTCACAGGTGAGATCAATTTTAGCTGCCCCAAATCACCAGATGTAGCAGGAGGTAATTCAAAGAGTAAAAATCCACAGAATAGAATGAGAGAAAGAAAGAGAAAAAAAGATAACCATGCAGAAGCAATGGACTTGTGTAACACAGCATAGTACCTTTGTATAAATATAGCAATGGGCCATAAAGCTTCTGAGCTCCTAATTATCAGTTCAATTCACAATTGGTAAGGCTCTTCTAATAGAAAGGAGCAAAAAGCTAATCACTTCAGCTGATGGATGCTGAGCATCTCACCTATACACAGCTTCTCCTTAGGCTGTTGCCAGTGGGAAGGAGCAACGGTGAACTGGGACAGCATCTTCTGTTGTGCCATTCACAGAGGGGACTTCACCAGCGTTGGTAGGTCCTGAAAGAGAAGGAAATTCACACTCAACAGTGGAATTAGATGCAATCTCCGCATTTTACGGAGTCATTGACTGCTGGAGAGCCCAGCTCTGTTCACATGCTGAAGAAGTTTGATATGTGCCTAAAAAGAGAGTGAGTTCAGGCCTGGAGAATTCAGGTATTTCAGTCCATTGGTGAGTGCACCATGGACTGCAGTGGCCATGCCTGTCAGGACGAGTTAATCAAGAGCCAGAGCCTCTCGCTGAAGCGACGCCTGAGGCCAGAGGGGCTGCACTGCCTTCTCCAGTGTTTGTCTACGGCAATCAGCAGAGTTACATGGGCAGAAGGTAGGGAGCTGGAGGTACTTGTTGACCTTTCAGCATGTACCTCACCTGCAGAGAAGCAGAGCTTCCTAACGCAGAAGCTGTGAGCCCTCAACTCAAGGTTCTGCTGACCACCAGGAGCCCTGATGTACCCTCTGGATGCTCCGCTGACTATGGACAGCCCCGCATCCACATTTCTGCTTGCACTGGCTAAGACCAGACTCAGGTGAATATCATCCTTATTCTCATCTTTTTTAGATATATATGAATCTGCAACCTGCCTTTAAACCCAGTCAAAGTAGATGTGACGCAGAAATTGTAAGATAATTAAAGAGAACCACGGAAAACAAATATACATACCCTCTGTTCCACTGGGTTGCTTTAAAACATAGTGTTGTGGTTTATTCCTTCTCTCTCAATCTGTCACCAACACTCGGCTACATGGGAGAAAACAAATTTAATTTAAACTCAAACATTATGTCTAGTTCATTACTAACACCTTCTAAACAGTGCTGAACCTTTTATATAGACACTTTGTGCTATAACCCCAAACTACAGGGCCAATAAAGCCACAACAACTGAGAGCAGTTACAGACTTGGGCTATATTCTGAATAAAAATATAAGAAAAGAGTAATAAAAACAGCAACACATACACACAAAAAATCTGAGCTCTGCAAAAGTTTCTTAAACCTCCCAAGCCCAAAATCTTTGTTGCAGTCTTTAAATCTGAGAGATGCATGTGTGTGTGACAGATGGCAGCTCCCGAAGATCAAGTAATACTCCACCTTTGTACAAATATTGCATTGTACAAATATTCATCAGTTAATTTCTAGAATAACTGTGTTAGGAGGGATCATTAACACCACCCCTAATGTCACTGATAAGTAGGCTGAGACAGAAGGGTGGAGAGGATTGCCTAAAGTGAATAAGTAAGTAACAGTGAGAACTCCAAAGCATCCTCCCATCTCTGAGTAGATGTAGGGGTTTTTTTTACAATTAAAAAAAAAAATCTTCAGTTAAAAAAATCACAGTTTGACCCAATGCCAACTGAATTTTGAAGACTTAAACAAACAAACAAACAAAGGACTTCAGCTCACACCTTAGGTTCATAGCTAATGAAGCCTTTATGTCACACTAAAAATGTAGCTTAGCTTAAGTATCCCTTTTTAACTATCAACTAAAGTGAAAACATTAATTCACGTGAATCAATATTCCCTAAACAATAATTTTCCTCTAGAACGTTTCTTCTTTTTTAACATAAACTCTTTTCTAACATAACCCATTTAAAATATTATATCTGCAGAGTTCAGCAATTAGCTCTGTAAACTGTTTTCCTTGAGTGTACAGAAGGTTACGTTACACGGTGAAATAGAAAGTGTATGCTACAGTGAATGAAAACCTCTCTTTGAACGATGATTATCTTTCAAAAAGGCTGGGATAAGGGCCAGATTACCAAAATGAATTCAAGCCAGCTATTAGAGTTCTTCTTGTACATTCAAAGTCCCCTGTTATTTCACGCAAGTATCCACTTTTAGTGCATCTTTGAGGGTTTTCAAATGTAATTGTTTATATGTGATACCCACAGACCACGTTTTCCTGAAAACACAGCCAGAAAAATCCCATCTGAGGAATAAACAAGCAAGCAAACAGGAAATGCGTGCAAAGAAAAGCACAGAAAGAGAGAAGGGACAGTACATAAAGCAGCCAAAGGAAGGCAGGAGGTGGCACGGAGGGTATTTCAGATGCTACTGAAAGCGAGGAGAAGGATGGAGAGGCTACATCTCATCTGTCTGCTAATCCAGAACAAACTCAGGAGAGTCACAGGGATTTGTAGAAAAGCAGCTGAGGTTGTAAAAGACTGATGGAAGTCCTCTAAGCCATCCTTCTCCTCAAAGCACAGCTAACTGAATCTGGTGGTGTCCACTTGAGCTCCAAAAATCCCCAGGAAGGGTGAACCCAGAGCCTTGCTGGGCACCACTCTCCCAAGTTTGGTTCCCCTCCCTCAGATCCAATCACAATTCCACTTGTGGCAGCTGGGACAGAAGACTTTTCCCATCGGTTCAAGAAGGCTCCATTCAGCTCTTCCTCTCAATTAAGTGGTTCACAGGAGATGCCCACCATGACACCCTCTTCTTGGGCATCCCCACCCTGATCCTGACCCACAAGCTCCCAACACCCACTGCTACTCCCCTGCACCAAACACACTCCCCTCTCCTTGTTACCCAGGTACATCTTTGTCTAAGAGCTATATCCATCCATCCATCCATCCATCCATCCATTGCAACACCCCAGTCATGTGAACCACTCCATCATGCCTGCCATCCCAGAAAACCTGGAGTAAAGCCCTTTTTACTCAGACACTAATTAAATAAAAGTGCTGTTGCACACACAAGGTGAAGCAAGGCCCACCAATACTATGAGGGCAAATTGCCCAGCGCCGAGCGTTAGTGACAGAGCTATGAAGACAATAAAGAAACCCAAACGCCTCATCTTACATGTTGCCCTTCAGACTCAATAGCCTTTGATGATGCCCCAGAGGGCAAAAGGAGAAGGAAAGCATCTCATGGAGAACAGTCACATGGGGCCAGAGGCTCAGCAGATCAAAACTGGTGAACTCCAGTGCCTTCAATGCAGCTGTGCCAATTTATATCAGTTGCCGATGTGACCTATATAATGAAAACTGGCTCAAAGCAGCTAAGGAATATAACCCTGATATATTCCAAATACATTATATTTAACGCTGTCACTTATCTTTTACATGCCAACATGCAAGCTCAGGAGACAGACACATTCGGATACTCTCAGCTGGGAATCGTGTTCTTGCAACGCTCCTGGATGATGCACATACTGTCTCTATTTGTGTTCACCCCTTCAGATGGCATGGTGCCCACGAAACAAGCTGATTAGCACTTGCCCTGGGCTATCAAGGCAAGGCAATGGTACGTTTAGATCAGCAAACTGCATAACAATATAAATGTCATCTCTTCTACAAGAAGCTTTGGCAGTATTTGCATCTTGAGCTTCATTTCATGTATGTGCCAAAAAGAAACTCAAAGACTTGCAAAAAGAAGACAGGCATGGGGTTCGCCAGCCCTCCCGGTTGCCAAAACATGCTGTATAGCAGTGGGTGCCTCATTATAATCCCCAAGGACCATCTACCGGGTGTCAGATTGTATGTAACGTGAACGCTGCTGCTGCTGCTACATATCTCTGTATTGCCTTTTTTGTTCAGCCAGGCTCGTAGGCAGAAAAGGAACCCCAACCAGTGTGTCTGGCACGGTTCGAGACACGATCTGTACCCTTGCCCAGAAAAGATGGCACCCAGCCCAAAGAGAAGAGCCCGGGGTGGTCACTAGCTGGTTGTGCAATGTCTTTGCTGAGGGGGCAGCAATACCTAGGAGATACAATGGATAATGGGCTAAGGACACCCAGTTTAGGACACTAGCTGGAGTGCACGCCAGGCCTCTAATGGTCTGGCACTCGTTAGCATCTGATTGTTACTGGAGACCTATATGACATGCAATGATGGTTTCGCTCCAGTTCCTGGTGAGCAAATGTCAGCACCATTATCACAGCAAGCATCCATCTTAGTGGCCTCACCAAAGCAGCCAAGGGCTGAAGGGGAAGAAAGGCTGATCTATGTCTCATTGTCAGCGGAGGGGACTTTCCAGGACAGAGCTGGGCTGAACTAGCAGGGTTCAGAACTGCTGCCTCTACGAGTCCTACTTAATTCTGTAGCAGATGGGGCAGGATGCTCTAGAAAAAGGAGACACAGTGCAGGAAAGAGCTACCAAAAGAGAGAGAATGTTGTCAGGCAATTCTGCAGATAAGCAGAAAAACATCTTGGCATGACATGCTAAGTGACCAGTGGAACAACACCCCCAGACCACCAGAAGCAGGAGCTGCACTGTAAGCACATCACAAAACAGGACACTGCAGCAAACCCAGCGAGTGTTTGCTGGATTTCACAGGTTTTTCTCTGCAGTTTATGTTTTGTTCACACACTAGGAACCAATAGCAGTGTCAAAGGTAACCCCTAAACCTTTCCACAGCAATTAATCCAACAGCCTGAGGCAGAGCTCTCAGCACTCTGGAGTCTTCCAACAGTTTCCCCCTAGAGCATACCCAAGAGCTTTCTGCATAGTTTGTACAAATTCACAACCAAATGCTTTCTCCTGACTACTTATTACTGACTATTGTTTGCTTTATCGAGGTTTTATGTTCACGACAAACATACAAACCACTTGAACTAACTGTTCCAGCCACTGTTTGTGAGAGAGGCTTCCCTCTCCGAGATGCTCCTTCATTGTTCTGTGTAACCTCCCTGCATTTCCATTTCATTACACAAGTCTTGGGTCAACGCTAGAACCACAGCGCAGACAGTGAGACTACAGAGTGACTCTCCTAAGGAGATTATGCAAAGTGTCACTTAGCATTACATTTCTATTTGAAAATGGAAGTTTTTTATTCTTCGTTATGCTAATGAAAAGCAGAAAAGATACTTGGTATTTCTAATATTAAAGTGGAGCGCTTAACTTCTCGAGAATCCTTAGTCATGCCCTTCTGCTACTGCATATTCCTCATAGATTCGTATTTGCAATACTTTATGTTAACAACTTCTTTTATTTCTGAAAATAGAAATCGGTCTGAAATGCTTTTGTTTGGTTAGCAGTATCCAGATGCATTAAACTTCCGTTACGTAAGAGGATTTGTACTTTATGCTAAAGTTTTCAGGAGAGAGATATTTAAAAGATTATGAAATACACTTGTGGGGAAAAAAAAAAAAAGAATGTTGGAACATATCCATCAATATTTCAGTATAAATTGTTGAAGCACCAGAATTACATGGTGCAATTATCTTTCAGAATGTATAGCTCCTAGCACTGATCTTTACATTTAACAGAAAAAAAAATGGTTTAATACTCGGTAAATGAATGTTAATTAAGATGTTGGGGAAAATTCTGTCATAATCGAATGAGGAAACCAATGCACCTTGTGCATTTGTTTAAGAAGTCTCTGCTGCTCTGAGTGTATCAAGCGTAAATGGCCTTTTATGTGATAGAGTTGCCAAGATAAATCTTTATGCAAAGTCTGATTCTTTGTGACTATTGGCCAAAGTTCAGATTTGGACTCGGAGCGAGCGGGGCCGGAACCTCTGACAAACGCGGTGGTACTTAAGATGAGCTAGAAAACTGGAGTCTGGCCCCAAGAAAGCATTATGTAAAAAGACTTGGATTTCTCTCAAGGGTTTTGTTTTTTCAAGACAAAACAATTAGAGACAATTCTGCTAATATGTCACAGAGTCAGTCATTTTTTTGTTTGGTCCCCCCCACTTATATTCAGCCTTTGCAGAGAGGGTTCCTTGCTGCCGATCCATTGAGCCACCCACTTCCCAAAGCGTTTGAGGAATCAGCCCGGGGTTTGATCACACACCGTGTCCATACCAGGTCCATTTACAGCATGTATATTTCAGATGACAAACAGGGCAGGTTTTGCAATGGTAATGGGGGACATCAGAAGAGCCCAAACAAAGAATCCCATTGACGTAGCTGTGTTTTGGATCAGGCCCACTGTGAAGCTGAAGACGGAATAAGAAGCAGGATGGCTATTCCCTCCCAGTAAATATGCAAAGTTCTCTTCTCACATACAATGGAAACAGTTTTACACTGATGTACATCATGGGCCATGGATAATCAGCCCACTATTCACTTCCCCAGCTTTGCGGAAGCGTAATCAGGAAAGCATTATGAAGAAAAACCTGCCCTGCAGGGATAGACTTGCTTTAATAATGTTTATGACTTGTCCATATTGTATTTATGTCTGGAAGTTGATTTCTTGGGTTTTCCCACCCTTCCCCCACCCTCAGCCCCAAAGACAATTTGCAAGTTGAATCCTTCTCCGGGATAAATGAGGGAAGAGCCGGTGACTGATGGACACTATTCTCCTCTCTATGTGCCCAAGACCACGTCCAGAAACGATGCTTGATTTTATCTGCCCCCCAGGTGAAAGCTCACCTTTTCCTGAAGGGACTGCTCCAAAACCAAGCCCGTGCTTCACTAATTAACAGGCTTGGACTGCAAGTGCAACGCTTACCCTGGTCAGCTGCTGGCCTCCTGTCACACCTCTGTCTTGAAAACAGTCCAGATTCATGCCACAAACAGCAATAATAAAAGAAAATGATTGAAGACTTCCCCAGTATCTGCCAGGCTCACCATTTTTACCGAGCCTTACAAATGTGTCATCAATACTAGTTCTTTTAAAGCCATCAATCTCAGTCACCCAAATCCATCGCGGGAAACGACTCCCAGAGAGGAACCAATCTGCAGAGTGATCACAAAAAGACAGGCTGTGAGAAAACCCAAGCAGAAATTTGCTCTGTCTGTGTCCTCCCAGACACGTTCTGCAGGCAGAGATCTGCTGGCTTCGCTCCTGCCCTGTGATTCCACTCTCATTTCACTGCTGGCTTCTGCAAAACCTGCCCCAACCTTCCCATGCTTCCAAAAATCACCAAACATTGCAGCTTGATGTGACTTGTGTGGCAGCTAAATTCGATGGCATCCACCGAAATGGGATTTCCAGGGAAGGAGACCTATAGGAACTGATAAGCAATGGGAATTTCTTGGGGTTTTTGTTATATCTCACCGCTGTCAAAGTGCTTTCATCAGCTCTGCTGTAAACTAGGAAAATCCCCAGGTAGCACTAATTTTGTGGCTTAGATCCAAAGCTGAGTGTGTCCATCAGACACAGAACCTTCTAGACACATCCCCCGTCCGAGGGGCCACCGACCTCACCCGGGCTTGCAAACCACCAACACTCCAGAAAACAGAGCACAGCCCATTTGACCACAAACACCCCAAAATGAGACAAGGCCATCTTCACCATTTTTGGACCCAACCCACGCTGAAGCACGGATTGTGTCTGGGCTCCTCAAACTCCAGGCTCCTTCCAAGCCCTGGTCCAGGCTCCTGCTTGCCCACCCGCACTGAGGAGAGCAGGCAAACCTCACCCTGAGAAGGCACTGAGCGTCGCAGCAGAGGTTGCAACCAAAATGAGAAAGATTTCATGTTCATGGCATTGGGGCTGCTCCCTGACTTCTGCAGGAGTCCCCCACAAGGGCTCTGATGGCCTCTTCTTGGCTGCAAGTGTGGGTGGGTGACCACGGGCGGGTGGAAGGGAGCATCATCTAGGGCTCTTGTGCCTCCCACCCGCCCTGGACTTAAACCTTTGTTCCGTTCTATAACACTAAGCTTCTTCTAGAAGGCAGAAAATAAACAAATCAGTCATGTTTTCACTCTCCCATGCGCTACCCAGCACCTGTATTTGTCGACAAGAAAAGCCCCTGAAAGCCACAAGGTTTCATTTTTATTTACCTCTTTTATCTCTGCTTATTTTCTGTGAAGAAAAGTAACCCAACCTTGGTTCAGTACAAACCTCGCCAGAAACAAAAACCCTCTTGAATTCCTCTTCATTATAAATGGATTGTCAATGTGTTAAATAAATCAGTGAAAATGGAAATCCAAAAATAAATAGCCATCCTACCGTTGCTATGACAACTCAAATTTTTTACCTGGACAGAGATTTTATGTTTCACAGTTAGTAATCACTGAAAAGGAGGGTCACTTTTTTTTTTTCTTTTAATCCTGACACATTTCACCACCTACCCCCAACGTAAAAAAAGAAAGGGGGGGGGGGATTATTTTTGGTTACTTTTTAGCAAACGAGGGAAGATCAAAGAGAGAAGCTATTTTTCATTCCAGACAGGAGAGAGGAGACACACACACCGTTTACAACAACGCAGCTTAGAACATCTACTCAGCCCAGAGAGGACGGAGAGCACCAAATATTACAGTAGGATTTCAAAGGTTTTCATGTGGCCCTGCTATGCAAAAAGCACGACATGTAGAGAATAAGATTAATGTGGCTTAAAACCATATTTTGGCTCACACGTTAAGGCAAATTTCCTTGCGGTAAAAGGAAGGGAACCATCAACCCCATCTCAGAACCTCAGCAGGGAGCAAACCCTTTTGCAACTTGTGCCACCCTTCGTGGCCATGAAACGTCTGCCTCAACGACCCAGCCCTCGAGATTGCAAACTGCCTGGTCCTTAAAATGGTAGAAATCAACCCAGTTCCCTCAAAGTCCATAGTGAAGGAAGGCCCAAGCACTGGAGAAGCTGGGCCACGCATTACAGTGGATTTAACTTCTGGGTTTCTACCATGGGTGATGGGAAGAAACACCCTCTGGGATGGTAAATAGAGGGAAATCCAGCAGAGGAGGGAGGTAAGAGCCACTAAGGGGACCCCAGGTGGGACAGAGCTTTGAGCTGGTGCCACCTGGGAATCCCTCGGCCAGCCCAGAAAAGTCACATAAAGGTCTTTTATTCCATTTTACCTGCTATAAACAGCCCACTGAGCACCTCCTTGTCTGGAAGCTGGTGGGTGGATTCACTAAGAAAGGGCTCTGGTCGGAGAACACCATCGTCTCTTGGCTGGTTCACATCTGTGAGCCCTTCCTTCACCCCAAGAGGTGGCAAAAAAAAAGCCCAAATCTCTAAAAAGCTCAGAAATTCAAAGCGCAGTTAAAGAAAAAATCTCTTTTAAAATAGTGTCACTTCAGTATGTTTCCATTGGGCAATTTCTGTGTGAAATGTTTACAGTACTAAGATGAATTTTCAAAACAACATTGTCTTGACCAAAATATTTTCTTCAGTTTGAAACTTTGTAACTTGTTTCCAGAAAGACATTTCGAATTGGGGGTAGCGGAGGGAGCAGCAGGGAACCAAACCCCTTCTCGTGAAAAATCTCCATAAACCAGCATTTTCCACAAAAAATATCTTTGGTCAGAAAATATCTTGACCTGCACTAAATGGAATTAATTAATCCCTGTCAGAATCTAGCCTAATGGCAAGAAAATGCTAAATACTCCCAAAATCAAACACAATATCCCTGGCAGTAAAGTGAGAGAGAATCATCCACATCCTATCTGGCCATTTTAGGTATTTTTTGCAACTGAATATCTGCAAGGTTTTGTTACTATTGTAGGTTCCCACCAGCCCATGTCAGTACCCAGTAACTCTTATTTTATATAGATAGATATATATATATATACACACATATGCACACACACTGGGATTGTGAAAAGTGCTCTAAACAAATCTGGGTGTTTGCATCCTGACTTGCCCGAAAAGCAAAGCAGACTGTTCAGGCAGCAGCCGGGTGAAAGCAAGCATTCAATTCTACTCAGAGGCTCGTTTTCCTCTAAATGGGCCTCTCAGACTCAGTGACAACTCTTAGCTGCCTGAGAAAAAAAACACTGGAATAAAAAAAAAAAAAAAAAAAAAAATTTCCAGTGCAAAGTAATCCCTGTTCCATTGCCATGGCACCAGACATCCGTCTCTTTCTTTCATTGACCAGACGAGGTCCTCCTCAGCCCCTAGCTTCTTTTTTTTTTTTTAAAAAAAAAAAAGTTGTGGTTTTTTTTTTTTTTGTCTTTTTTTTTTTTTAAAAAAAAAAAAGTTGTGGTTTTTTTTTTTTTTGTCTTTTTTTTTTTTTAAAAAAAAAAAAGTTGTGGTTTTTTTTTTTTTTGTCTTTTTTTTTTTTTAAAAAAAAAAAAAGACAAAAAAAAAAAAAAAGGGTGGGTTTTTTTTTTTTTTTGTTCATGTGTGTGTGTGCGCCTGAATTTGTTTCCTTGGTAGGAAAAGGAGTCATTAAAGTATTAGTTTGGGTTGATTGATTCTTCGGGGACAGCAGAGGGTTCTGGGGCTTTGTAATCTCTGCCATGATCTCAAAACAGAGGCTCTGCAGCGTGAGCCAATATTGAAATAATAAAAGGAAGATGCTGCTTGCCCCTCAGAAAGGGGAACAGCGCAGTTTACAGGCTGCAAGTCCCATCTCTTCCAAAAACTTCATGATTTGTTCAAGGTATAGTGAACGTTAGTGAAATAAAGGGGGGGTACAGTGCAATCTCTATCTCTTTTAACTTTAGAGTGTTATGATTCCGAAACGCCCTGTACGGTGGGAGCAGCTGAGAACCTGCCTGTAGATTGCAGCAAAATATAAAAGAGACAAGAAAAGCAAAAACCAATTAACTGAGGCAGTTTAAAAGGGAAAAGACAAGGGGGAAAAACCCAATCCATGCTCAATAAAACACCAGTGCTGAAAAGCATACAAATACTGCAGGGGTTACCTAAAGCACCTTAGCTCTCCCCCTCCTATTTTTGGGTACCCTCCGATCCTCTCCTGCTTCCCGAGCCCAGGAAAGCCAAGGATTTCCAGCTTCTCTGGGTGAAGAGAGTCGTAGGGAAAGTGCTGGGTCATGACTCAGCATCTGTTGCTTTGTTTCAGTCGATGATGGCATTGGGGAAGTTTGAAAGACATATCTGATGGCATCGCAGAGGCTCTGGGATGCTGCAGCTCACCCCGTGTGTGGGGGATGCTCGGTTTTTTGGGGAGTGATTCAGCACCGTGGCAGGATCAGGCTCTTGGGTGGCAAGAAAAGAACACACGCAGGCAACTAGATGGGCAGCCTGGGTTGGCTTTTCTTTGAGGGCGAGAGAACCTGTGGCTACTGATGGGAAAAACAAAAGAAAATTTCTCTCTCGCACAGAAGGACACACCTTTGGCTGCAATTCATGTGGCTCTTTATTAAGGAATAATTCTAAATAACCATCCTGCCTGCCTTCCCTCCAACGAGAGTCCTGACAAGACAGATGGCTCACAACCGCCTAATGCCAGGGTTCACCTTTTTATTTCATAAAAAAAAAATCAATTTTCTGTGGCATCCGCAGGCCAGTGCAGGAGGAAGGAGAGAAAGGGAGCCAATGTATATGCAGGGCACACACCGACTGCGCCGCGGAGGGCGCACGCGCCGGCACACACCCGCACAGCATCGATTCCCTCTGGCTCCTGCAGTCTGATCAATTCTGCATTCAGCGCAGCCCCAGAATGAATTTATTACTCCTCGGAAACTTTCGAGCAGAAAGGGAGACGGATCCATTATGGCAGAGCCCGGGGTTTCAATCAGACGTCTCCTGCAGGTTTTGACTCATCCCTTTCCCCAGCGCTTCCCCTGAAGGGAAGAGGGCACCTGATTTAAGACCAGCAGGTTCAACGTTAAGGGTCAGTGGGATCTTACTGGCATTATGGCATTTCCCAGAGGCACTATTTGGCACGGAGGCCCCATTATACCACACAGATTTTGATATTTAGATTGCAAGACACAGCAAGAGGAAAGGGAGAAGGAGGAATGGAGAGGTGAGGTGGCTTAAAACACACTAATGACACCCCCAGCATCAACAATGAGACCCCCCCAAGTCCAAACCACCTACTCATCTGTAGCCCATAGCCAATTCCTCCCACCCAAGGCCAAGAAGACGCTTTTCTTGGATGTTTGGAACAAAGCTACCTTGCAATGTTCTGGGTGCTCTGCCATTTAAATCTCTCAGAGATCACCTCCCACTCCAGTAAGGAAAATAGGTCTCCCCCAATTGACACAACTGTGAAACTAACTTCTGTCTGACACTTCCATGTGTGACAGAGGCACACACAGAAAGCCAGAAGAAACCTCCTTCTATGATAGGACTCCACTTCAGGGTTAGGATTTCTAGGGACCTAGGAAATAGAGGGTTTCCTGAGCTCCAGGAAGAGTCTCTGGCTCATCTTATACCCATGTTTGATCTCCTTTGCCCTGTGCAACCAGGAATTACTGTAAATTGAGCCCAGGAGGGCCAAAAGAAGAGAGAAGACTGTTCACCTCATCACTGTCCCTGCAAAGGGTGGGTGACAGTAAGGGAATGCCACCTCCTTAAACTGGGGGGGAAAGGGGGCATTATGTGCTCTGTCTTTGCTTTTAGTTCTCTCAATTTAAACCCAGTTTGTAATTCAATACCTCCCCCAGAATATTTTCCTCCCTCCTTTAGAATGTCTGGGTAGAGGTTACGAACTCCAGTGTGATTACTCCTGCAAAAAGGAAGAGGAATACGACGGAGCAAGATGGCAGATGTCAGACAATTAGTCAGGAGCATTCCTGTAGCTCAATGACCTCTCTGATTAGATCCAGTTTCTGGAAGATGAAGTTTGGATATGGATATGAAGTTGGCTGCTTACCCCTACCTCTGCTTCGAGCCAAACAAAATCTCAGTACCTGAAGGCAGAAAAACATTGCGATACTTCCAGCCCAGAAGTTTCAAACCTGATCTCCCCTTTCATTTCCTCACCCCCACGTACGGTGATGGATTTGCTCTTCACAAACAAGACCCTCCAAGGCAGACAGACCAGGCACCTGATGTGATCTTCTCTTGCCCGTTGTCTACTCACACCTCACCCAACCCCTCCTGAGGATGCTCTAGGATTGCCTCGAAGCTGCCTTCCTTACATTTATCTAGACAAATGCAATTTAAAGTGCTGGCAAATCACAACGGCAGCGTTTCACACCTTGACTTTTGGGAGGCACGAACGCCGCCGCCAGGTGCCAGCCAGGGGAGCCCCAGTCTCCCCCATTGTCACTGCTGCCAGACACACTGGAAATAGAGCCACGCCAAAAATAGATGAGCTGCACCCAACTCCCCTCCCTTCCCCGGCGCACAAACCAGCACCACCAATCGAGTTAAGCCGGGGTGAACAGCACACACAGCAGAATTACCTTCTGCTATGTAATTAAAAAAAAAACAAAAAAAAACAAAAAAAAAAGGGTCTTTTTTTTTAGAGGCAACTACTGAAGAGAAAGATCTAGGGGTCCTGGTGGACAGTAAAATGACAATGAGTAAACAGTGTGCTCTTGCGGCCAGGAAGGCCAATGGTATCTTGGGTTGTATAGGGAAGAGTGTGGCCAGCAGGTCAAGGGAAGTCATTCTCCCCCTCTGCTCTGCACTGGGGAGGCCACAACTGGAATCCTGCGTCCAGTTCTGGGCTCCCCAGTTCAAGAGGGACAGGGAACTACTAGAAAGAGTCCAGCGAAGGGCAACAAAGATGATTCAAGGATTGGAGCATCTCCCTTATGAGGAGAGACTGAGAGAGCTGGGACTCTTTAGTCTGGAGAAGAGAAGGCTGAGGGGAGACCTTATCAATGCCTACAAGTATCTCAAGGGTGGGTTGAAGGAGGAGGGAGCCAGACTCTTTTCAGTGGTTCCCAGTGAGAGGACAAGGGGCAACGGGCACAAGTTGGAACATAAGAGGTTCCACTCAAATATGAGGAGAAACTTCTTCCCAGTGAGGGTGCCAGAGCCCTGGAACAGGCTGCCCAGGGAGGGTGTGGAGTCCCCTTCTCTGGAGATTTTCAAGCCCCGCCTGGATGCTCCTGAGTAACATGCTCTGACAAGCTCTAGGCAATCCTGCTTCAGCAGGGGAGTTGGACTAGATGATCTCTATGGTCCCTTCCAACTCTAAAAAATTCAGTGAAATTCAGTGAAATTCACCAGGATAATGGAAACGATAGCCCTGCCATCAGATTTGCCAAAACCCTATTGTCTGTGTGACTCTGCAACACTTTCCTGCGAGGCCAATTCCACAGACTACCAGAAGAGGGGGATCACATACAGGACTGACCAAAAGGTGAGTTTTATCACCAGAATCACTTCTCCTTCCACAGATTTTTTTTTTTTTTTGTTATTAATTTAATTTTGCCCTTTCCCCCTCCAATTCCCACTGGTGACAGAAAAATTGTAAGGAAAAACCCCTCCTTTCCAAGAATCCCCGTGGCACATGAACAAAGCTGCGGTCAGTGAGGTAAGATGTTAACACAGTCATTTATTGTGATTTTAGTGGGAGAAGTGTGGTTTTAAGTTAAATCACACTACGTTAAAAGAACAGAAATATTTAGTTCCTGAGACAAAGTAATAATGGAACAAAAAGGAATAATAATGGAAAATAATGGGCCTCTAAGCAGCTTTTATGGACCTGATTCAGGTTCCACGCCTAAAGTTGCAATGAAGTAGTGCAATGCTGACAGAGCCTGGCTGCAGTAAGCTGGTGCAGAGCTCAGACCTATTGATCTTTTTCTTCATTTTTTGGAGAGAAAAGGCAATGCAGCACATAGAAGGAATCGAGCAGAAACCTTACCAGTACTACCTGAAGCTGGGGAGAACCCAATCCCTGGATTGGCCCAGACTTCCTGTACCCCACACGCAGTGAAAGTCTTGAAATATATCATTAGGGCCAAAGAGAAATCTTAGAATTGAAGGAAAAACCTTGAACTCTAAAGCCATTAGTAAAGAATGAAAATTTATCAGCTCCTGCTGCCCCAGGTTGCAGTCTCGTGACCCGTTCTGGAGGTAGCAGGTTGGGTGCAGGGAGTTTTCAGTCCCTCACCCTGCACCCATGTTCCTAACTCAGGCACGCCAGGACACTGTGTAGGAGCCAGATCCCTGCTTTTTCAGACATCCCAAAATGCTCACCGGAGCAGCGTACCCACGAGGTACTCCAATGCCCTAAAGGCACCCAAAGAATTGCAGTCATATCGACAGAGATTTGAGAAGCAAGAACGGCGAATTTAGCAGATGCTGGGGTAAGAGAGAAGTGGATCAAGCACCTAAACCCTGTAGGTTCCCACACAAATCCCTGTCGTGGTCCGTAACTTTTTCCCCATCCCCTCTAGCAGGTCGATGCAATGCAAATGAAAGAAAAAAAAATCTCTTTAGACTATGGGCCAGATTCTCTACTGATGCAAATCAAACCCAAGGAGGGATGTACGCTGATTTAGCCAAGGTGGGCCCAGGTGCATCCCAAAAAACCCTACCCAAAAAAAAAAAAAAAAGAAATCCATTTTCACTGGCTTACTTTCACAGAAGAAAGAAGCCGGCTTCAGAAATAATCCAGCCAGACCCCTGGGGAGAAGGAGAAAAAAGCCAAAGCAAAGCAGGCTCCTTCTGGTGTTGGCAGCAGCGGCAGGACAGACTGGGGGCGGGGGAGTCTGGCCCAGGAAGGGCTGGGACCCGGGACCCCAGGCTGGACGGGGCAGAGCGGCTAACCCCCGAACAATCGGATGAGCAATCTTTGTCAGGAACAAAAGACATCTGCTGAGTAAAACAGGAATTGACTGGGAACAAGGACAAAGCCAGACAGTATCACATGACGCGCCAGTCTGTTCCAGCAAGATGCCAGGGTCAACGGCAACTAATGCACCCAATAAGTCAAGAGGAATCAATAATGCTAAAGAACTCGGTGGCTTCCATCTGAGGCAAATCAGTGCAAATGCAGTTAAAACGGGCTCCGCGCGCCGCACACCGCAGCCCCAAATCTGATTGAAGCCCGTCATGTGACACGTTGGCAGGCTGAGGTTCCCACAGCTGCGGCAAAATGTCTTTTCAAGCTCGCTCCCCGCGTGCGGCAGGTTTGAATATGGATGCTTTCTACCCATCTCTCCCTTTTTTTCTGTTTTTTGGTTTTTTTTTTAGAGCCCTAAAACGGGAGGAGAGCAAGGAGACACCGGGTTTTTAGAAACACACACAGATTGCCCACGCAAAGAGGCTGTTTAATAACAAACCCCACTTCCAAACCACCCCCTCACCATTAAAGTCTATTCTGGTTTCTAAAGGCTGCCTGTGCGTTTGTGTGTGTGTGTGTGTGTGTGTACTCCCAACACACGTACCAGAAATACATGCCTACCCAAATCGCCCATCAATACAGATGTTGTGAGCAGAAACGGCTGCGCCACGAGGAAGGTCTGAGCCTAAAATTTGGAAGGGTCCTCATTTGAGTCCCGAAAATGCCATCATGCCCTGTTTAACTTTGGGCCGGGTCACTTGGCCCCTCCGTGCCTCAGTTTCCCTCCTGTAAGACAGGATCATCACCACTGCCTTGGGGATGCTCTGAGAAAATACATGAGCAAAATAGGACACACCCTGCTATTAGAGGTATATAGGCCAGGAGAGAACCTAGATTTACGTGAGAAGAACTATTATATGGTTTAACCCACTTACTATCAAATCATTTAACTCAACGTTAACTACGACTCCAGAAAGTTTCAAACTTCTATTAGCTAATATTTCAGCAAGCCCTTCCCTTTCCCCATGGCAGACCTGGCATGCAGATGGCTTTGCATCATCATCACACAAAATGGCTCACTGGTTTCAACCTCTCGTTCTGAATTGGCAGGTGAAACCCTAACTATTGTCCTCAAAGGGAACACCAAGAACAAATATCCCCTCCTTCCTTTGGATCCAAACTCAGATTATATCCCCCGGGGAAGCAAGCTCAGCTCCTCACTTAGCAACTTGTCTGACCACCTGTAATTCAACACAACGATTCCATCTCTCTATATTTTTTAAAAAGAACATTGTTTTTCCCTTAATAAATCTCACAAAGCGTGGAAAGATTACATTCCCCTCGGAAACATTCTAAAAATTCTAAAATTTATTATGTATTGTACGTTGGGATTTTTTTCTAACTAGATTGTCCTTCTAAAACCACTTGTTCCAGTTGAGAAAGTTTGCAAAGAACGCAATATTTAAAAGTTTTGTTTTCTACCTTTTCACACCTCATCTTTTATCAGTAAAGACTGCTGTGTGCATCTTCCCTCACATGATCAACACTTCAGTCCACCTTGGCAATTCCTGGAACTAGATATTGTGAATTTTCTATTTTATCAAATTTTTAATTCTAATTTTATCATTAGATGGCACAGCACTGGAGGGAAAACCCCAACCCAAGATACAGGAATGAATTCTAACCAGTTCCAACCAAGAAATACAGGAAAGGGAGGCACTACTCAGCAATCCACATCTAAGAAAGTATCTGAATAGAAGTAATCTGAATCAAAGCGTAACAAAATAGCACACATTACCACTTTCCCTGGTATCTCTCTCTCAATCATCTAAATGGTTCATTTAACCTGTTCCTAAGTGCCTCTCTGGAAGAAAATGCAAATTTTTATGCAAGTAAAAATGACTCATCACTTAAGCAGGAGGATCTTAACCTAAGTCAGCAAATAAGTTGAAAGCAAAACTGGTAACTTAGATAAGGCGGAAAGCCATGAGCAAAGAGGAGTGTACATCAAAGAGCGGCAGAGAAAATACATCTTAAATATGTTAACGAGTGCCAGAAAGTCATGCCTTGGCCTGAAAGAGTATACAGTTCACCACAGAGCCCTGCTGCCATAGACAGAAAAACAGATTTCCACCACCTGCAGCAAAACCCCCTCCTGTGGGAGACGGCATGAATGTGATGGAGCTCTGCTCTCAAGAGGGGAGGCAGGAAGGGTTGAGATTTCCCCCATTCCATTTCCCTCTCCCCATCAGTTCCACTCTCAAATATCACAAAGCAGGGCTGGCCTTGGTCATTCATACACATTTCTCTACCCCAGGAGGAACTGAGATTCAGGTAGAGAAAGGCAGATGAATGCTTCTCTACACTCCAGACATAATGAAGCACAAAACACGGAGTAGAGGCTTTTATAGAGCAGGAGAAGAGAAGGAATTAGGGAAGCTAATACCAAAGAGGCTCCAGCACTACTTTGAGCTCTGTAAAGCAGCTGGGTGAAGTATTTCAGGATGAACAGGACTAAGCGCAGATATTATTGTTATTATTTATTATATAACATCCCATATTGCTGCATTTTCAATTCACCCACAACCACCTCCTGGAGCATTTACACTGTCACTCTGTTCTTATGTTGCCCTAGTTTTCCAGCTTTCTTCTATCTAGGTAAATACAGAGGCCCCATCTCTGAAGCAGCTGAGTACCTATTATATCCTGCTGTTTCTCCCTCGCACTTATCCTATTATGCTATTACAGCTGGTGTAGGGTCGTGTGTTTTCTATTTTGTGACATAATATTGTGGGCCCAATTCCACCACCACTAATACACTATATAATAAGGGTGAGACGCGCAGGAGTGCTGGTAAGAGCCCTTCATGTGGCAGGAGTCAGGGCTACAAATGGTGAGGCTGCAATCGCTCGGCAGGAACCAGGATCTGCTCATTCCCCCAGACACTGTTATGCCTTCCCTTTATATAGAAATTACCATTGTATATAGAAAGAGAGGACCGACCTACAGTAACAACTGCAGCAAATACAGCCACTTAATATGTGCAAATAGAGACAACTTGGATGCATATTAGAATGAATAACCTCTCCCTCTCTCTCTCTCTCTGCCTTTTAAGCAGAGGGAAACAGTATTTCAGGACTCCTGTTCCTCTCAGCTCCTTCCACCTTCTGCAGCTGAAGGTACCTGAGCCCTGACCAGTAAAATGGGAAGTGAGTGATGGCAGCAGAACATGGGTCTTTCCCTTCTCCTGGACTCTCCACACTCCTTTTGTAACCTTTGGTCCTTAAGACCTCCACTGATATTTTCGTTCATGGAACGAAGCCAAAGTGACCCCCTGGGATGCTCCGCAGTGGTCACTGGGTCCAGCACCCATTTGTTGTGCCATTTTGAGCCCCCATCCCACGAAGGGTTTGAGCCTACACACACTGGGCACATGGGGCCAGGCTAAATTTCAGCCTACTGCCATCCCAGTCCACTTGTGGACGGAGAATAGCTGATCAGGAGGAGCTCCAAACCAGATTAAAAAGCCTTGAAAAGAGAGGGGATTTAGCAATTCAGAGTTCTCCACTAAAATAGCAATGCCATTTTTCAGCCCAAGCTGGTGTCTCCTTGACATCAGCTTATGTAGAACAAAAAAAAGTAACTCTCTGCTGCACGTTGCAAACCCAGAAGTAGCAGCTACAACAGCAAACAAGGGAAAGCTAAGAAGGTTGTATGCTGTGAGCACAGGCACAACGTGCAATGGGGCAGGAGGACAGAGACACAGGACCTGGTGACAGCGAAGGCTCCAGCCTTTCATCTCCACCTGCACAAAATACAGCTCAGGCAATGAGTATGACCCACAAAATTATCACACAGTCCCTGTGACCCATTCCGTAAGTAGCCAGGGCTTATTATTTCTATTACTACACACACAGAAGGCACCAAGCACAGGACTGGGTGGTAATTTACCAAGTTCAGTATCAACAAAGAGTAAGAAACTTTGGACACAATGGGAATTAACTGCTTCAAATTCACCTCATCTTCTGAGCTGACAGGTGTGTTATTTGCAAGAACAGAGTAGGTGCCTAAATCTCTTTTTCAAATTGCTGCTGTCCGGGATTCACCGTGGTGACAGGGAAAAGCCACTGCAGTGCTACCACACCTAGATCTCAGCTGCTTCAGTCCCAAGCCTTGGCAACACGAGCAAAGGTCCTGGACCAAGACTGACATCATGGACAAAGAGCAATGAGTACATTTCCATCCTATTTAGAACTATCAACTGACTGCAAAACAGCATAACTATTGATTAGTTAGGGCCTTTTGTCAAAACCTTCATTTTTTTCATAAGAACTACAAAGAGAATATAAATGATATTATAAATATTATGTTGTATCCCTATCTTCTGTTATGGTTATAGCTAACCTGCTTATCAGAAAAAAGAAGAAGAGATATGCAAGTTGATGAAGAGCAAATTCTGCTTTTAGGTTCCTTTTCCTTCTCTGACTTTTAAAACAGACTGCTGTAATCTGTCTCCAGTGCCACTGAAATAGGGAAATAAATCAAGGAGGCTGATTCTTAATTCTGAAGAATATGGAAGCTGCTGAGCCAAAGGGGACCAGAAGAGCATTAGAAGAAACTCTGAAGGGGAAGGAGGGACATTTGTGGTACTCCAGGGCTTTTGCTCAAATCGGCACCATCCCTGAGCTCAGAGGATTCTCTGCACTGAGATCACTCCGTAAACTAAATAAAATAAGAAGTCCTTCATCATTTCAGTTAAGTGTTAAGTGAATTAACCACCATCTGTCTGGACCAGAGTCACTCAGGGAAGGGGCTGAGGGATTCCTGTATCTCTTCCTGTCAATGGTCTTGAGGACTGAACCGAAACGTGACTCAACTCTATAGGAAAACTCAATAGGAAGTGAATGCTGTTGACCTGAGGATGACTTTCCTGGCAGGGCTGAAACAGGCTCACCAAAGAACAGCAATGCAAAATGCAGTACCAGTTCACTGAGTATTCCAGAGAGTCCAGTGCATCTCAAAATAATGAGATTATCCCAGGGAGCCCACTTTTGTCTACTGTACCATTTGGTGGCTGATTTCAGCCAACAGCTTCCTGTTTAAAGTGGTGAAAACCCCACTGTAAATAAAGAGATACAGGATAATCCACATATTAGGAAGAGTCTGATCCAAAATCCACTGGAGCTCCCTGAAAGACTCCTACCAGCTCGTTGGTTGCTGAATCAGCTTCCCATGATCTTCCCAGTTAAGACTCTTAAGAGGGAAATAATTTTTGTAGTAAAGATTGCCTGGATTTGACTGAGATTTGACTGATGTAAAGGATGTTAAACCTCATGTTATTTATCCAGAACAATTCTATTGGCAGCAGTGACACATGGAAAGTAGAGTCGCTCCCCTCAATCACCCCGTAACCCAGACTAGGAGCTCTGTCAGCCAGGGTTCTAACCATGCCATCCCGGGTGAGGATCCAGCCCAACACTCTGAGGGTGTGATGCTGCTGAATTTTTGCCACAAACTATGCACTCCTACTGAAACATCACAGCTTAACAACTTGTACCTTCCAGAGATCCTGACAGAAACTTCCCATTCTTTACTTTTGGGTTGCACTTCTTGCCAGTGTCAGTCAACCTTTTCCTAAAGCCAAAATCAGTTCCCAACAAACACACCAAGCTTTGGACTTCACTGAAATCCAGCCAGGAGACATCGAGAACAGATTCATAACTTAAGAGTAGTTTCATAACTTGAGCATCTTGTGTTTTGTTCAGCAGTTCATGTGGCAAGAACAGCCCTGTAAACTGGAGGGCAAAACCTGGGCTGCGTTTTAACAGGATTCAGTAACAGCACAACGAAGAACATGTTTATAAAACTCCCGCTTGTTCAAAGAGCAGAGATTTTAAACCTACTCAGGCAAATGCCACTTTGCACAACTACCCCATCTCTTTTTGATTCTTTCTTTATTTTCCAATCCCCCCCAACCTTCGGGGGGTTGTGTGTCGCTGTGATCCACTTTCCATAAAATCATACATTCCTTTGCAACCACTCTAATGTCCGTGTTTTACAGCCTGTAGTGGAGGATCCCACTGAATTGAAATGGTATTACAATGAGAAACAAAGCAGTGAGAGATGAGAATTAGGTTTACTGTTTCTACTTCTCTTGTAATAAAACCAGTTAGCATCATAATCAATGCCCATCTTTATGGTGGATTAGTTCATGAAGATACCTAAGTCACCTCTTATAGTCATCCTGTAGTGTCACAGAAACAAAATTATATTAATAGTTCATATGCTTTTTATCTACAAATGTGCAGCCTTGGGCTTTGCTAGTTTGTCATAGCTACCTTGTCCAGCTATCCTGGCACTGCACCCAGGACCTCCAAAGTTAAACCAACAATTCTTTCCAGCCTGAACTGCAGGGTCAAAGTCTAAGAGCCCAGGTAGACCCAGTTCCCCTGAGATCTGGGCACTCAAGGGACACACAACACACACTGAGTGACAGACTATGCCCTCTCTGAACAGTAGAGACTGGCCTGGGGCACCTCTGTTGATGACTTCAGCCTGAAGACCCAAGAAATTATAGCTTGACCTAGGGCTGGGGGACTTCAAGCAGGTCTCCATCAGCAGCACCGTGTCACATAACCTGAGCTAACTCCAAAAGACTTGTTATGCCTAAAGATCCCCACTCCAGGGAGAGAGATCGGCTCAGGACCTCAAAAATACCGTGCCACGTTAACCTGCCATAATTAGCCTCTTCATCAGCCAAGGCTGGTCCTGCTCTGAGCACCTGAACCAGCCGCTCTGCAGTTTGTTCTCCAGACGTTACAGACACCCAGTGAGCGGAATGGCCCAGCTGGCGAGTTCAGGGGCCAGATCCAGTTCACGAGGCAGAAAATCTGGTCCCCGGGGAGGCTGGCTGATCAACAGGCCAGACAAACTCGTATTAAGTGCGCGAAAGGGCAAGACGCAGGTCAACGGCACTTATTAAGCTGCCAGTAAAACAGGAGGCCCGTCAGGCACATACCAGTGGGTTACACAAACACGTGTGTCCAGAACTGGACTCACGTGTAGTTTCAACGGCTTCAACCAAACCGTTCACACCAGCACAGAAGTATCTGCAGGATTACGGACTCATTGTCGGCCCCCATATGATCTGTACATTAAGGGAAAGATTAGCAGTTGATGTCTGTTTCAAATTGTAAGCAGCCCTGCTGCAATTAATCACGGCTTGGTTGATAAAGCACACTTGCACTGAAATGACAACACACATCCTGGGAAACCAACACTGTCATCTTTAGCCACAACATGTTTATTTTAAACCTCAGAACAATGAAGGTTTGTCACCGAGACCCTTGTCTGAGCTACTCCTCTGAATGCAGCTTTCTAAACAAGTCAGAAGCAGATGGCCCAAAAGAGCATTTACCAAGGCTCAGACTTCTCTATCACCTTCTGGATGAAGGCTTCCAAAACTGGGATCTGTGTCCTCAGAAACAAAATAGTGTCTTAATGTCTGAAACTATCAGGCCAATATATGGAACATAAACATTAAAGAAGGCTCATTCCCCAGCACTCAAGGAAGAGGGTGTAAGTTCTGTGATGCATTATCCCAATAAAAGACAAAATATGTACATAGAAAAATGCATATTTATCAAATAAGCAGATAGGGGCAGCGTGACATTTGCACACAAGGCAGATTTCAGAACCTTTAGATATGAGAATACTGTCTGAAGAGAAAAAAGAAATTAAATTAATCAGATATGTTACTCCACCCAAGGTTCTGACCCCTTCTTGGCTTGGCCTCAACCTATGATACCTCCACAGCCCTGCCCCAGCCAGCCTCCCACAACAGAGCCCATGATAGATGGTCGCCCATCTACCACATCCAGGAGCCTAACGAGCAGAAGGCCTCCACGACAATTCAGCCTCACCTCAGTCAGTGCAATTGGAGAGTCATTCTCTACCCAGATGCCACCCCAACACGCTCCGGCGCTTGGTGAGCATTAGTCTGACTCACTGTCTCATACCAGAGATGAGGTTGCTTCTAATGGATGTGTCTACCATCATGCACAGCGACAACGAAAAGGTGGCACGACGCACAAGTTCAGAGCCCAGAAGTAAAAACCATCCGTGCCTTCAACAGGGCACGTTTCAGAAACCTGCTCCTCCCACTGCCCTGAGTTAAGGGGTTCGGGTGGTCAAAAGTTCCCAGCATCAGGCCACCTACATCCACCAAATCATAGGATAATTCAGGTTGGAAAGGACCTCAGGAGGTCTCTAGTCCAACCTCAGGCTCAGGGCAGGGTCAGCTCGAAGACCAAACCAAGTTACTGGGGGCTTTGTACAGTTCCTCGTCCACCCTGTTGCTTTCAGCAAGACATATCCATACTTCCAACAAGACATATCCATACTTCCAGTAGGGGAGGACTTTGTAGAGTAGGGGAGATGGTTGGACTCGATGATCCCAAGGGTCTCTTCCAACCTCAATGATTCTATGATTCTATGATTCTAAGACAGATCCATAATCCTCCACTGGTAATCACCACCTCTTCTTGATGGCCATTGCCCACTGTGTGTTGCTGAATCTTAACGCCAACCAGGCATTTTTCTGAGCTGCAGCTTGTACCTGAACTAATTTTATTATTTTTTTTTTACCATTTACCTATTATTTATACAGAATTCAAAATGTGTAACAAGAGTAAATGAAATCACTTGACACGATGTCCTAACTCAAGCAGTTTATCAGCTTATTTCACAACAAAACAAGCAAAATGAGAAAGTTAAACAAATAAGGGAAGAAGAACCATGGCTACAGTGAAAATACCACACAGTTCATTTAGATTCGTGCCCACTGTCTAGCTAATCTATCTACAGCCTTGACAAATACGCGGATATATTAGAAGAATAAATCATTTCTTGTGGTCAGTAGGGAAGAAGTGAGGTTTTAGGAAGGGCTTGCGTGTGGAGAGGCTGTGACTTGGCAAGGACTGGAAGGATTTTCTATGCACAGGTGGGAATATGAACCAGAGCTGGATATCAAGGAAAGCATCACCAGCAGAACGGAGGGTGATATAACCAGAAACAAACCCTGAGATAAATTCTGTAGGAAGAACATGGTTTACAACTGGTTTATTACTGTCCCAACACTTAAACCTAACAGTGGCACATTCCTTTGGCACTTGGGGTGACATCCCACCAGTGTTCAGTGCCCTCTCAGCTAATTACACCTTCTCTCTACACAGCATATTACGTAGTCTCTTAAGCTCATTCTCTTGTTGTTGGGATGAAGCTGGAGGTAAAACTATTAACAGTGCAGAGCTTGATCTTTGCTTTGGTAAAAGCTTGAACAGGCCTCTGAACTTTACAGAAATGAGTGTATGTTCTGTAGCAATTAAAAAAATAGACCAGAACCTACAGGTTGACAAGTGCCTTCACTTAGGCTTCAGTCCCTTCTCAAACCACAGACAAAAACCACTGAAAAAACAAAGGACCGATTGGCAGGTGGAACCACAATCTGTGTATTGCCTTTTTTAAACCCATAACTCACACCCAGGTGAAGTCTTTCATCATAGCCAAAGTCAATGTAAAGAAATAATGTCCATGATGGCCAGCACATGCACATTTCCACACTGACTACCCTGATTCAGAAAAATGTATTCGCAGAAATAAGTGGGAATCCCACATGCAGGTTGGAGCAAGCAGTTGAGTAGATCTCAAGCACATCAGTAAAATTTAAGTTATAGCACAAATCATTTTCCTACTGAAATCACCTTGTGGCAAAGTGATACCCTGCAAAGCTGAAATGATGTTCTGAAATCTGAATTAAGACCGATATTTGAGTGTATGAGGCACTTCTGACAAAGAATCAAAATCTAGCAATTGCCTTGAGTCAGAAGGAAAGCAAAAATTACATAAAAATTCGTTTCTCTTTCCTGCCAGTATCATCACATGAAAGTTTTCTGTTGTGCTAACATACTCATGGCCTTCAAAATTATGTTTTTGTTAAACTATGTCACATGTTTTGAATAAGGAAGAGTAAAATCTGCCAGCACAAAACTGTCTCAACCTCAGGGAAGAGCAGACGGAGCAGGACAGAGCCCCTGATAGTTTCACACAAGAACTTCAATCTCCTCCCATCCCGCAGCTGAAGCAGATCACCAGCTGATGTTGAACACTCTGGAAGTTTTCCTCAGATAAAGGTCTATCCCCTTACACTCTCTGTATTCAGAATCTTTTCAACAGACATAGTTAATCACAGATTTGCACTGATTTACTGAAAACCAACATAATCTTACCCATTAGTAGAATAATTGCCTGGCTAGTCTTTCGCTCCACACTTCTCTCCCAGCTTCCCCTGACTAAATGAGTCCCTCCAAGCAGGCTTTTCCCAGTGGAAGGTAATGTGTGCTTCCATGTCTTATTTCAGATGCTTCCCCTTTTAACAGGGCTGTAACCATCCTATTTTCTACCTGTCAAGCTGAAATCGCTTTTCTCCTCCTGAATAATACCTAAGTCTATAAACAAGCATATGGAAACCAGTGACAATCCCTGGGGAAGAAGCTGCCCATGACAAGCAAAGTCCACCTGGACACAAAATCCATTGCAATGTCTTGGTTCTGGTGGTTTGTAAAACTCCAAAGGCCAGTAAATGCAGCGGGTTACCCAATCAGTGATTTAAAGCAATATTGCTCTACCTATGTGAGTCTCAGGTGGGAACAGGATATGGATTTGGAATTAGTAAAAGGTTAATAATCCAATAGATCAGCTTTTCCTGATACGACTCACTATGGGTAGCTCTTCTTGCACTTTGGACTATAGAAACCTGCCATATTCATGGGCATGTAATGCCACCTAGGCCGGAGGGAGGGTGGGAAAAAACACACTGGAGTACAAGAAACAGCCCTCAGGTTCATTACAAAACTTTACCAACAAAATTTATATAAGTGAGAAGCAAGAACTTCTAAGGACTCAACAGTGAAACTCCAACCAGGGGAAAATGATACTTGCCTGAAGCTCGAGGCAGGATGGAGTCTCTGGAGAAGAGGCAGCAGGTGAGATCCTCTTCTTGTGCCTTGGGTAGGTCATTCATGGAGACTTCAGGCCCTGACTCTTGCCTTCAGAAGAGTCCAGATGACCCTGTCTCTTTCTTGTTTATGAGCA
The DNA here is from genome assembly GCF_001431845.1 of Calidris pugnax. Lineage (NCBI taxonomy): Eukaryota > Metazoa > Chordata > Aves > Charadriiformes > Scolopacidae > Calidris > Calidris pugnax. The sequence goes on from NW_015090823.1 coordinate 1,759,657, forward strand.
ATTCCCACTGAAGTCATCGAGTTACTCCTACAGGGGGAAAAAAAGAAAAAGAGATAAATTTATTCCTGTGCAGAGCAGGACTGCAAGGTTTGTGCTTCACTGAAATCCCACTGGAAAAAGTTAAAACAGGTGCCCGGGTCTTGAGCTGCCACTCAAGTACACAGAGCACTTTCACCACAGATTACAGAATGGATCTGGGGGTGGGGGGGAAGCCTTTTATTCCCTCAATATTAAAAGCAGCATGAACACAAGTTGTCTTGATAAATAAGGAGATAAAATTCATATAAAAAATTAATCACAGAGCAAAGCTTTCCCTTCTCTACCCGAAACAGCTCTCTCTCATTCTCAAGGCTGTAACAGTTCTCCAGTCAATCCCCCTGAATCACCTTTTTTTACAGCAAAATATATGTGTGGGGTCAAATGTTGCTGCCTTTGCTCCAAATAAACTTCTTTTTCCACCCAGGTAGACCTAACATCTCAGCCACCTCCACCACACTCCCACTGACCCTGTGGAATGTCCAGCCATGCAAAATTCCCCCCCCAGTTCTTGGGAGAGGATAGCATTTCCCTACCCAGACCTACCTAAAGAAAACACATCAAGTGACTTAAATATTTATTCCTAGATCCTGGAAAGGTCGGCCTGATCTCACTTCTACAAGCCTGAGTCCGGAGTAATGACGGAAACTCGGGATTTACCCCCGTGTGTTTGCAATCAGCATCAAGCCCCTCGGTGGGCATCTATCACCAGAAGTGTAAAACGAGAGCTTTGCATGCATAAAGCACCGCCAGATAAGCCCTCAGTCTCAAAAAAAGCAAAGAAATGAGCCAGGCCTGATTCTGCTGCTGCATCAGTATTCCAGGGTGGTTTCGGTGGGACAGCTCGGCATTTCCACCGGAGTAAGGAAAAATCAGGATTAGGCACCATCTGCCTCAGAGTCAAGCGCCCAGAATTGCTCTACACGTTTGAATCCTCTTCCCCATTTCTTTACTCTCTTACACATTCCAGGTTTTCCATTCAGCTCCGCCGACAAAAGATTTTTACAAAATGACAGTCCAGATTGAGAGAACAGAAATGACAACCTCTGACAAAAGAGATACCAAACTTTTATCAACGATAAGTGCTCCTTCCACACAGACACTGCTCTGCAATGGTAAATATAAGGCAGATGTCGAATGGAAATTAAACATTGTGCTCCCAGGGTGGCCTCGGCTGCATTCAGAGGTTGATTTAAAACAAGGCCGGAGTTCTTTCATCATTTCTTCAAAAAGTTTCAATTCGAAAGATATTCCAAACAGACACATGCTTGACCTAGAACTTGGCAATGCAGGACAATATATATGTGTAAAAAAGACTGATGTGGAGAATAAAAGGTGAAGCAAGTTGTCTGTAGGGCAGACTGAGAGACACTGTTCATCAAATCACTTCTATTCCAGTGTTCTGAGAGTTAAAAGTGAATTCAGGTGAAATAGCTTTTCCCATTTCTTTCAGAGGAAATTCACAACAAACATTTATCATTTGGGAGACTCGGACAACTAGATATTCTTCAACATAACCAAACCAGGAGGCTAACTATTCAGCAGTTCAAGGAGTATTTCTCTGCAAGCTTCTTTAAGACTTAACCCATATTTACATCTGTGAAAGCACTCTGCCTGTTATTATTAGACATGATAAAACAGCCCTAGATATTTGCAATGCCTTAGATATTCAGACTCAAGAAGCACATGTTTGAACGGTTTGTAGTGGTTTCTTTTTATAATTTCTGCTAATATAATAGCTCAGCCAAAAGAAGGTAATAACAGCCTTTAAAAAATAAAATCCCAAACCTGTTAAATATACTGTACAGTTAGGAGAGTAAGTATAAATTGAAGGGTTGAAAAGATGCTCGTATTTACAAAACCAGTTAAAAGCATAAATCGAATTGCATTTGCTTCTCTTTTACTTTGTTCAATTACTAAGACAAAAAAAATCACTGAAAGTGAAATGACTAGGTTATTTAAAACTTGAATACGTAACTATGTTTGTACTCTTCTTCTATTTCAGAAATAATTTCTTTTTCTACACAATTTCATATCAAAGGCAGTAAAACAAAAAAACTTTTGAGGCCACGACTTTGTAACCTCCCTAAAGTTTTGAACACGGGAAAAGCTGGCCTGTTCACACAAGACAATCAAACACACACTTAAATGCCAAGTAAAGTCCTGTATACATTTCTCCCCCCCATGAAAGGAATAAATTGTGACAAGATTTTACTTTTAGATGACCTGACAAAGCAGCACTTTCTGGCACGAGCAGGACAGTCATTCCCCCTCCATTTCCCAGTACAAGATTCAATCATCTGAAACACAAACCTCATTCTACACTGAGATATTTTCAAATAAAACCGAGTTGCAAACAGTCTCTCTGGCCTTTTTAAAAATCATTTTCAATCGCTTAAAAACATAAAATACAGATGGATGGATGGATGAATGGACAGCCAGAGAAATGCTTTCAGTCATGCTTCCTCCCCCCCACACCCTTAAAATTGAAAAGCATCAGTATCCAAATAGCAACAGGAAATTTTTACCTTGTGGCTAAATAGCTCACTGTTCACTTTGCAGCTGCCTCTATTTTTTTGCTGGGCAAAACACCAATACAAAAGTCTTTCCTAAGAAACCAAGCTTTTGACATAAGGGCAGCGACAAACGCAAACCTACAAAGAATTTTTTCCCCCCATCCCGTCGTTATAATTCCTAATTTTGTGGGATGTATTGCTGGGCTGTTTATCATAACAGTGTGCAATAAAAAGGACGACTAACTCTTGCAATTTTCTCCCTACTCCTCCCCTTGACAGGGGCCACTGATAGGGAAAGAGGCTCGGAAAAGCAGAGCAGTGAAAGGCTAAGAAACAATAGGCAACCATGGCTTTGACAATGCAGCCCTGAACCCTTTTTGCTCCCGCTGTGACACTTGCATTCAAGAGCAAGGGCGGCTGCCATCATAAGAATGGACAATGGCATAAGGAATACAAGGGAGAGGGGGGATAAAAAAAAAAAAAAAAAAAAAAAAAAAAGAAAATCAGATGAATTCAGAGCTAAGATGGCAGAGCTCTCACCTTTTCCGCTTTTTTCGAGTAATCTGGATGGAGACGTCCCGCAGAGAAGAGATAAAAAGGGTGTGCTGAACTGTTGGATGGTTCTGAAGACTTCTGCATTTGCAAACGCATTTTAGAACTATTTGTAGGGGTATATATGCTGCATGCCATCTCTCTGTCTCTGTCTCTCTCTCTCTCTCTGTGTCTCTCTCTCTTCTGTTTTATGTCCTGCTATCTCCATCACACACCTCTAATAGTATGAAGACTTTCTGCCCATGTAAGTAAGTGAGAGTGTGTGTTCCTTAATGTTTGAATCAAGACACACGTCTGCATGCATTTCTAATCTAAGGAGCCTATAGCAGTTACTACAACTATCAATTAGTCAGCAATAGCTTGAGATCCCCATGTGTCTGGGTGAACAAAGGTGAGAAACACATGCAAATAGTACTACAGCACCTGGGTCACGTACAGTAACTTAGCTAGCAACAAATAATTGCATCTGTTTCTGCCTTTTCGATGCTTCTTGCTCATTGTTATGTAAAGTTACAGGTTATTAATGTGAATAGTAACACAATTAGACATGGCATTGTATATTTTCATTTGAACAACGCAATAAAAGGAAATTAAGCTTAACTAGATGGAAATAAATGGTGACTTAAAGGCTTTAAACGAAAAGATTCTCTGATCTGTAGCAGTGCTTCCATTTTTTGATCAATTGTTCCTGAGTTAAAAATGCAAATGATGTAGATGTATTTGGTCATTTCATATATATTAGATAAGAAACTGATTATTCCAGAAGAGACAGAGAGGATGCCTAATTTCCTGAAGTTAAGTCCATAAAGAGGGTAAGCTAAATCTGTTCCTATTTTTTTTAATTAAGCGACTGTTACTTTTAAGATCATTTTAAGGGTGTTTTTTCAGATGGCTTAGACTTAAGGCAAACAATTAAGAAGAAAGATACGGTACCTTTTACTCTCTCCTTCTTCTTAACCTCAAAAAATGAGCCTTACCTTTAAAAAACTGTCAGAGTCAAAACAGACTTAAAAAAAAAAAAAAAAATCATAATGCCCTGGACAAAATCAAAAGCAATAAAATGAAAAAGCTCCAAAATCCAGCACCACCCTGACTCCACCACAAGAAAAGACAGAGCCAGGTCGCTATCCATGAGCAGAGAGCATTTCAGAGGTGACAACACAGTCTGTGGACAATGTTATTTACACAGATTTGATAAGAGCGACTACGGCTCCAAACTGTAATTTAATTTGCAGAAATTATACCCCCACGTTTCGAAGCGCAGGGAACTCCGAAAATTAAGCAGTTTGACAGAAAGAGTTTGCTGCTGAGAAGTAAGCCTTTTTTTCCTTCCTCACGTACAATATGCTCACAGAGTCCTGCAAGGATGCACGCTGCATAACCCTCTCTCGTTAGCTCTCTTTCTACTTATATCAGCTTCCATGGGAGGCTAATTAGTGACACCGAAGGAAAAACATTTCTTCCCCATTTTGGGCTCCGAGAAACTGTCAAGTTTATTTAGCTGCAAACGGCATAAAGACAACAAAAAATTATAATCTTAAATCCCAAACAACAGAAATACCTCCCTTAAAGAAATAAGTCCCCAGCTCCCTCACCTTTTAAGAACGGGCTAGTGGCTCGAAGATTACAGCCGGCCACTGCTACCAACACAGAAGGTGCTCACAATGAAGCAAGATTAAAGAAAAGCTGCAGTAAAACAATGTCTTTGCCCAGAGAGAAGCCCTGAGTGCAAGCGTCCCAGAGCTGACTGTACAGCGGCAAAGAAAGCAATAACGGGCTTTTCAAAAGAAAACGGCGCTAAATGGGTGTTGTGCTGCCCCGCCATGCAGTTTTCATTTCCAAACTTAGCTGTTGGGAATTGCAGGCGCTATGGAGACGGAAGATTTCCAATATGCCAAGCGCAGAGTTTATCGCAGGCTCTTTGCTCTCGGAAAGAAAAGACCCGGCATAGAGGGACCAGCACAACGGGGAGAGCAGTGGCCGGTCCTGCGCCTCCGCCAGGAGCGACCCCGCTCGCCGTCCCTTTGCCAGAGGTCCCACCAGGCAGACAAAAGCCCCACAAAAAAACCCTACAAAATAATCTCGCCCTTCGCCGAACAATGAGACCTTAAAATATACGTACGCCGGGGTATTACATGCAGAATAGGCAGGGGGAGGGGCGGGGGGGGGGGGAGAGAACAACATTTCCCATCAATGCGTTTTATTTCTTAGTGCCTTAAAAGGCTGTTTCCCACTTTAATGTGAATTACTCGTCTCTTTTTTTATCGGGCCGGTCCGTTGCCTGCAAACGTACATCTCAGGTGAAAAGGGACATTTGTTTAGGAGTTCAAACAGAAACTAATCGCTCGATACTTATCTGGGGTTGAAAAGTAGTTAAATAGAATAGTAAGGAGCGTAATCATTCCCGTGGTTATCTATCTGCTAACGGCACCGGGGCACGCAGGTCCCTCAGACGGAGGGAGGGAGGCAGTTAAACCCCAGAGCTGGGTATTTTTACTACTGTATTTTAGGTCCAATTCTTCTTGCTCCCAGTCCGAGTCCCGACACCGTCGCTCCTTCAAACATTCCACATTCCGATAAAATAAGTCAGCTTTCTTTAAAAAAAAAACAACCCACAAACAAAAACCCAACAGATGAATAGACACCGCTAATCAGATGGAATGTAATCGAATGCTCTTCTTCATCTAATCTGTCTGCTCTGTGTAATCTAGCTATTCTACCAGCTCCAGCATCTGTAATAGGCATGACATCGATTCCGATCTCGAATAATGTTATTTCAGTATTTTATTTTTAAATGAGACTACAAGTTGGGTGGCTACTTTGCATTCCAAACTCTTCAGCAACTCCGTAAAATGGCATCGTGTGTAAAGCAAAGCTGATCTGCACCTTCCTGCCCCTTTTTAATTGTTACATTTCATAACGCTGCAGCCAGTTCTCAGAGCATGGCACACGTTTTTTTAAGCGCAGAAAAGAGCAACAGGAATTTACCAACAGAACTGCTCCAGATCAACAGCAAAAACTGAAACCCACAGAGCTATTTGATAAGATCTGCCTTGAGACACAAGCTGGAAAGAGATGAAATCTTGTCAGCACACAACCCTGATCCATTTTTATCTTTTCGAAAATGCGGAATGATTTCCTTAAAAACAAGCGTTTAAACAACGGCCGCCCAGGTTTTCCCCAAAGAAAAAGAAAACCTCCCCTTATTTTACAGGACAAGCAGGATTCACAGATTAACGGACAAATCGGTCTGCTAGGTAAATGACAGCAGTGGAAAGAACAAACAAACCCCCTCATACAAACAAATATATTTGAATGTAATAAAAATGTTGACAACAGCTATGTGATTAAAGCGATTGTTTTTTTCATTTAAGGCCTTACCATTGGAATAATTTAAAATTAAGTGAGAAACATCAGCCCCTTGGGTTTTGCAGAAGAGATTTAATTTGTAGAAATAGTTGTGGGTTTTTTTAAACATAGCTATTTTCAACGTTGCAAGATAAAGCTCTCTTTTTTTTTTTTTTTTTTTCTAATTTTATTTTAAGAATAGACCCCATTTAGGATTTCACATTGTAAATCTCCCTATGTCTGAATGCTGTTACAAGGTTTGACAATGAAAGAATAATTCATGTCAGACAAAAAGAGCCCTTCAATCAGCTTCATGCAGCTTTTCTCCTGCAGGGCTATGCCAAAACGAATGTGGAATCCTGAACTGAACCATCCATCACATTTCCCGAGTCTTTCAATTAATGACACTGCAATCAGATCGATGGCGTGTAATAAGAAAAGAGCTTTGCATTTCTATACCTATTAATTCGCTGAGTAACTCCAGTGGTAAAACGTGACCAGAAAGGGAAAAGAAAAGAAAATTTCATCCTCCTAGCAAGATTTTGGGGGATGTTTAAGCCACTCTGTACAAGCCTTGGTTCTACATCCCTGTCTCGCCCCAAGAACCGAGTGCCCAAAGCAAAAATCACACAGGCTTTTTGTGTGTGGGTTTAAAAGCAGGATGGTCTCCCTACAAGACAGGTATTTTCTCTTCTGCTGCTAAGCACATGGAGCTCAGAGTGTTTTCTAGGAAGATGCTCTCGCTTCTAAAGAGGAGTCCATTTTTCTTCCAGGCTCAGACTGGTCAGCCCCCAGTAGCCCCCTGTTAGCCAGAAACGTCCTTGGTGAGCCTGAGCCACGGAGGAGCCCAGTCACTCACAGGGCAGGACTCTGCAGACTCGTTCTTCGGTGCGAAGGCAGTAATTAGCGACAAAATTTCCAGCTCACAGAACATGCCAAGGATGGAGTTACCTCACGCAGTGATTAACCTCCAACAAAACGAGGTGGGGGAGAGAGCTGGGCAGGGGGTGAGGGCAGCCGGGACACAAAAAAAAAAAAAAAGTCTACCAGCAACCATGGGATGAAATTAGAGTGACCTCACGTCAGTGAACTGGCATAAGATTTTGGATCGATGACAAAAATTATCGAGGCTTTGCAGAATGGAGCTGCCAAGCACATTTCAATTCCCTTACTGCAAACGTTGCGGGTATTGTTTGGAGAAGCCGAACGCTACAGGAAAGAGAAAACTGCAATTAGCCAGAACACTGCCTTGATTAAGAGGATTTAATTCAGAATTGTCTTTTCTTTTAAAAGGTAGCTTTTTGGCCTCAGAATGCCTGACTCACAAAATACCCTCTCTTTCAACATTACGCAGCTGCGCATTTCCTAAAAAGCTACGGAGTCTCTCGATTCTGGGTCAGGCGGGGAAATAAGAGCTCAAACCAAAAAGGCTTTACCACCTCGTGGCTGCCGAGCAGCTTGGAAGGAAGGAGTGATTTGAAGGACCTCCCAAGAGACAAGGGTGGGTCGCAGGCGATGAGAGAGACGCATCTTGACTACAGAAATGATGCCGTTGTGTTGCCTTGGACAAGCAACTGGAGGTGAACTGCCCCGGCCAATGTTAACCCCTTCCTCTGGATCAGATGAAGCCTTCAGGCTCCAACGCTGAGACTTATTTCAGCAGCTTTGGCTTCACCTCAAAGTAAAGAAGCCACAGCTGTGATTGGGATGGACCCAGGTCAAAACCTACAAGAAGACCTGCTTTTGGAAGCAATGGACTTTCAGTGAGGTTGTGTACTTGGGAAGTCGTCCGAAAGGGAAAAGAAATCTTTAGGAGAGAAAACAAGAAACAGAACAATAGAAAACAAGGGAGGTTTTTAAGGTTCACTTCATCAATCCTTTCAAATATCAGAGTGCTCCTAAAGGATCATTTCTGGCTTTGCCTCTTAGCATCTTTTATGATCAAATTTCAGCGATTCCGAATTTCAGCAGCACCTTGAAAAAAAAAAAAAAAGCCTTGTTAATGCTGCATCTAAATGTACCCATCCGTGCCACACGGGGAGTCAGACACAGCCTGAAGCTTGGGGGCCAAGGAGGGCAACCCAGACCACCGTGGCAATAAGTGAAATGGGACAATGCCCACGAGCTGACTTGCAAAATAATTGCAACTAAAGCACAGCGAGCGATGCCCACTCACTGGCAGACAAAGAACAATAAATAAATAAATCACGTAGAAGCAAAGGCAATTCATTTACCAATAGAACAGGAGAGCTGAACGCGGGCTAAAGAAAGAGGAAAAAAGAAATCCAGGATGAGAAACCTGTAAAACTGAAAGGAGACTTTGACTAGGAAGCCAGATGAAAAATATTTCTGTTGCATGTGGTTGCATCTTTCCCTACAGAGCATGAAAATGTGCACAACCATCAGTGTCTCAGGACCCTGCCAGGTTTTAGACGAGCAGGTTTCAGAGCACACTCAGAGCACACACACCTCAGCGACCTCCATGGTACAACCAGCCACTCGGGCTAGAAGTCAGCCCACATCCCCTCTCCCCACTCCCAGGACACGTTCCATCCCCAACAACCCCAACTCCATTTTGTGCCTGTGTCAGCACCGACACGCGGGGAGGTGTCTTTAAGCCCGGGCAGGTTGCAGGAGTTGGGGGGGTGGAATATTTCTGACGTTACACCAGATTCTCAGGGCCAATACGTGGCTGGAGATTTAAAGCTCTGCACAGCACCTTGCACAGCCCAGTCGCAAAGCACAGTATGTGCTCCACAGCTTAATAACCTACAAATGCCTTGTCTGGTAGCAGGTCAGGGAGAGGGGAGAAAGGGGTGCCGCCTCCAGCCATTATTCCAGCCCTGGCTGCCTTCCAGGAGCTAACAGAGCTTCAGAAGGCACGGGCAGGCTTGCTTACATCTGCTTCCCTCTGCTGTAGCCGCAGACAGACTTACACACTGACATTTTATTTCTTTTTTCTTTTTCAAATGGGTTTGGACAAGCTTTCAGTAGGTATTCTCAGGGTTCTTTTCCTCATCTCTCTCAAAGGAGCTCTGGGAGCGACCACTGCAAATGAATTTGATAAAGAGAAGGCTTCTATAATTGTTTGTCTCGTTCGGTGGCTGGGGCAACGGCAGCATCTGGCCTCGTGGTAATGCAGCTGTCTACAAAAGCCCCTGTCAACAGAAAAAGTCAGCTACCTGTCTTGCTGCCGGACAGACAGGCACACAAAAAGTCCACCTGGACTGTTCAAAGTCACGACCAAATCTCAGCTTTGGGAGTCAGAACTAGTCCCATGTGGTGGAAACGTTGCTACAGAGACACAGAGCCTCAGCTCCCGAGGTCCTGGTTCAGTCTCTACTGATCACAACACTTAAATAGTCATTATTCAATTTCCTTCTTTCTACCAAAATAGTATCTTAAAAAGACACCTTCACAATGCTCTTGGTGCTCTAGCACGTGATTAATACTACAATTAGATTTCAGCATTAAAACAATCAATTCGACAAGGATGCTGCTAGTCAGGCACCACCCACAAAAGCTCCCCTGTGTCTCCTTGTCTGGGAATCCTACCCTTAGCTTTCTCCAAATCCCGTTCAAACCGTAGCACTGCAATCACTCCTGTCCATCAAAGGAGGTATACTTCCATATCTGCATTTTAAAAGTAATTATCTGACAACATGACATTATTAAAAGGTAGATAAGAGAACGAAACAACAACCCGAAGGTAAGTGAGCTCACAGAATCAAAGAATGGTTTGGGTTGGAAGGGACCCTTAAAGATCATCCAGGTGCTGAAATATTACAGAATCACAGAATCACAGAATCTTCCAGGTTGGAAGGGACCTTAAAGATCATCTTGTCCAACCGTCAACCTAACTGACAAAAATAGACACCCACACAACAAACAAGGAGCATCATCACTAAACCATACCTCCCAGCACTACATCAACCCGGCTTTTGAACACCTCCAGGGATGGTGCCTCAACCACCTCCCTGGGCAGCCCATTCCAATGCCTGAGAACCCTTTCAGGGAAAAAATTTTTCCTAATATCCAGCCTGAACCTCCCCTGGCACAACTTGAGGCCATTTCCTCTTGTCCTGTCGCCTGTGACTTGAGAAAAGAGACAGACCCCCATCTCTCTACACCCTCCTTTCAGGTAGTTGGAGAGAGCAATAAGGTCTCCCCTCAGCCTCCTCTTCTCCAGGCTGAACACCCCCCAGCTCCCTCAGCCTCTCCTCATCAGACTTATTCTCCAGACCCCTCACCATCTTTGTCGCCCTTCTCTGGACCCGCTCCAGCACCTCAATGTCTTTTTTATGGTAGGGGGCCCAAAACTGGACACAGTACTCAAAAGGACGCATCTGGGATTGCAAGGCTGGAAGAGGTCAGACATAGCTTCAGTTCTCAAGTAAGGGTGGAGATTTCCAAAAGAGGCAGGGACATATATCGGGACAGTTATACATTTCCCAGGCACCTAACTGAGACAGATGGGCACAGGGCCCTTCTGAAAGGACACTGTACTGTCACTGGAATGAGAAAAGGTTGAGGAGCATTGGTTTAGGAGTCGTGAAGATCAGGGTGGGGTGGGGTGATCCCAGCTTCACATCCCTCATGATGCCGTGGAATCAAAAAGAGCACTTCAGTTTTGTTCTGGGCTCTCTCCACCGCCTGATCTCATCCTCAGATAAAACAATAGACTCACACACACAAATATTGGCAGCGCTCAGCCTTGTTTTTCCCTGCAAGCCCAAAGGGCACGCGGCAGTCAAACTGCAAGCTCTTCTGAGCATGTCTAATCAGCTCTGCCTGCCAGATTGTCAATCTCTGGTGGCCACTTCTGTTCCCAATTTATAAAAAAATGCAGCTTCTACTACGGGTGGTGTTCTGAGGACAAGCTCTGGTCCTCAGGCCCATCTGAAACGGGAGAACCCCACACACGGAGGGAGGAGGCACAGAAAGGAGTTTCTGAATTGGCCTCTCTTCATCTCCCTGCTGGATCTCAATCCAAACCCATGGGGCTTGGGGAGAACAGCTCTCCAATGGATTTATTTTTCCACCATGCCTCCTGGAGGTATAAGCTTGGAGGTGTAGCACAGGAGGTGGAAGACTTAACCCATACCAGGTCTTAGGAGAGAGCAAGAAGAACCACCACCCTACACACTTGCCAGTCCCACCCAGATCGGAAAGGAGCGGACAATAGTCCATCGTCACCCAGACAGAAGAAATTAGCTCTTGTTCCCTCATCAGGGGTGTTTTCTCAGTCATTTAATTAACACCAATAATTCAGTAGTGCCAACTTGTTTTTTAGGAAGAACAAGCTGGGGTTTTTTGCTCTTTTTTCTTTCAAGAGTTGTGTAAGCGCCTACAGATGCTATAAAGATTTTCAGAAATATCCAATAAGGGGGCTCTATTTAAAAGGAAGAAAAAAAAAATAATAGCCCTAAGCTACTAATTTTTAGACATTTAAAATTACTCAAGATTAATCATCTCCGAAGTGTGTTAATCCTCTCCCTTGTATGACTAATATTGGGATTTCCTACAGGGATGTAGCAGCATAAAACTGATAAAACTCTTGATTATTCTGGGTCATTTGAAAATAACACATTTCAAAAGCCCTAGCCAGCATCTCAACTGTCCCACACGACTTTCTGACACGCAGACTGATGTGTCCCATGAATTCCTCTAGTATTTGAGGGGTGGAAACTTGTGAGAAAGCAGTTATGGACGATGTTATTTATGCTAATTAAGCAAATCTCTTCTTAATTTCAGATGCCTAATCTTTTTCTCCTGTCTGTTACCTTGGTCTTCACCTCCTTAGTGTACTTCTACCTCTACTATACTCATATACATACACACACGTATACATTTGGTCTTGACAGATGCGCAGGTAACTCTTACAAAAAGGAGCTTAATCTTAAATAATGCTAGGATACAGAAAAGAAAAAAAAATTATTTACATTTCTGTGGGCTAAGAAATAACTCTTATTCCCTCAAAAGCTGAGAAATGGGATAATTTGAGGTCCTATCAGAGGCTTACCAGATTTATGCCAATGGTTAGTGAGCCTGAACTGCAAACACAGACATATCAGTGTTCTTGTAAGTCAGCTACTGCATATTTTAAAGGGAAGTCACCTCTTCTCCAAGAGTACATTAGTCACATGTAAACTGTTGAACCTGGAGAAATAAAACTTTCCTGATGGTCACAGTAGTTGCCTGATGGAAGACTTTATTACCCTTACATTAGCCTGTAAAATTACCATTATTATTGAACTCAAAACTAACCACTGGTGTTTCGACTCAGCAGCCTCCTGCAGCAGAATATAACAGGCTGACCGTGCACTGTGAATATGATTCATACCTTCAAAGGCAGAATATAAGGATTATATACTGCTTTGGCTCACTGGAGGATGGCCATGAGTTTAAATACCTCTGTATTAGAGCTCGAGAGAGACGGAGTTTTGGTTCCCCCCAAAGTATTCCAAGACCAACCCTGTCCGGTCTGAAGTGGATTTATCAAAACTTTCTATCCTCATGGAAATCTGATAAAACTAATATCCTATAAACAGTTTTTGGCATCTAAGCTCCTACATAGAAAAGATGACCCTATGGAACAAATACAACGATTCTGAACTCTACAGTTTAGTTTGAGCCCTTAGATAGAGATCAGAGGCCAACTACACTAGAGAAGTTTGGTACAACTCCGCTGCCTGTTTCCTGGATACTTTCAGCTATTTATACAAGCACTAAAACTGCACTATCGTACCGATTTTCAAGTTTTACAAACCATTTTCTTGTAGGAATTCATCTTTGGAATGTTTGGTGAGAAAATGGTACTGTAAAAACAGCGTTACCCTCTGTAAGAAAATGCCTGAGGAACCCCTTGTAAGCCAAGTCTAGCCTGGTACAAGTAGGTGGTTTCACCAAGAGCAGTGAGGTTTTGGCCCATTTTTTCCATTGAAAATCTGGTACAATGAAGCTTGCAGAAGTGGAAAAAAAAACATATACAAACCGTGATCGGAGACTTAGGTTTCTAAACCGTATTGAGGTTGCAAAAACAAATTGACATCAACATATGGGGAAAGTCTGAAGTTGCAGCAAACATTCGCGTATGTGAGAAACTTTGGCGTGTAAGAGTCCCCATTAAATTCAAATATACAATGCACAAGATTAAAGTTATTCAGAGGCATTAGTGTTTGCAAGATCAGACCCCGAGATTTCTCTGTGTAATAACAGTTACTTTAGGTTTAATCTGTTATTGCATTAATATCTATAAAGAGCATATATAAATACAAATCAGATGGCAGCTGTAGTCTTACTGAAAAACAAAAAGATTGGAGGGTTAGGGGGGAACTAAAATTCCCAATGCCATGTATTTTGGTATTATTACCCTGCTCAAACTGCAGCTATTTTTTTTCCATACACATATATACATATGAGAACGAAAGAGGCAAATAAATGAATCTGAGAAAGAAGAGAAGGACAATACTGATGGGGAAAATTGCTTGGAAATGGACAGATTGCCCTTACACGGGAGCAAGTGATAGTCTTAAGTATGGCAACCCCCCTCAGATTTCTGTGAAAAGCCTGATGTGCTCTACTTAACACTCAAGAAAATTCACTAGGGAATAATGACCTCTAATTTATTTTGACTACAGTGATCTTCATCTGTGCTCCTGTTAATCTCGCTCTGAAGATTTCAGGGTACTTTTTAACTAGGGACTGACTCATTCTCTAGCTGCCCAGTAGTTAATCTGCTCAGATATTTCCCCAAATAACCATCTGCTCTACCTTGTATTTGTTTCACTCTCCGACTATCTTAGTTCTGGGTCTGTCCTGCTGGCTTATTCAGCACTCTTTAAATTTCTCCTCTGGCCTTATGTCTGGTTGCTTATGTTTTGGACAGACAATAGAGGTGATACAGGCCATTATTCATGAGAAGCTTCAAGTGTAACGTGAGAAACATCTCATCTCCTGACCCCTGTTAGCATAAGAATTGCTGATAAAATTCTGGACTGAAAGAGAAGAATCTTCTGGGAAAAATATAGGCAAAAGTTTCACTTGAGAGATGTGTTTTGTACGAAGAATCCAGATGAATTCTCTGCCTAAGGACCAGACCTAACTCCTACTACAGATACTGGGAATCTAGAGAGATAGTGCAGAAGAGACCTTACATGCCCGCGAAGTTTTAAAGAGAAGGCTATTCTTTATCACTCCTACAGCTCTGTGCTCTTGCATTTTATTTTTTTATCCAAAATTATTTGCACACTCTAGCGAATGAAGCCTTACAATGCTCCTGGACGGGGTGTAAATGTAATTCTATTGATTCCACATCTGGATCACTTAGGTTAAAGGTTGAAGAGATCTCCTTGGATCATGCATTTTCATGCATCACCAAGTTACCAAGTTTTAAGCAGTTTCAACCGATTTTAACAGAGTAACCTCTGAACAAAGTTGGGGTGACACAGTGGAAAAATCACATGTACTGAAAGCATAGTCTCTGTCAAAGGATCATCAGACACTAAACAGAGTACATCTGATCACAAAAAGCAAATTTTGGTAGCAGCAGAGCACAGATCTGCAATTTAGAAACAAAGGCAAGAACTTCTCCTGATGTACCTATGGAAACCCCATAGACACACAGATGCATTTGTCCCAAAGCAACCAATGCTGTGCCACTATGTACCCACATAACACACTGATGGAAAACCTCTTTCTAACAACAATTTTCAGACCTTACTGACTTTACCCTAATTCATTCCATTTACAGATGTATCAGCAGCTCCAGCAATTCTGTATCACATTTGCTACCCAAACCAACCCTGTCATCACTGCCTATGTGGAGAACAGCCCAACCCAACACTGAACTGGGACACCAGGGGAGTAATTAGAAGGGTATAGGATAGGTCTTGACAGGCAGTCACATCCACGGGAAGGTTTTCAGCAGAAAGAAGTGCTATCCTGTTTGCTGGGACCAGGAAGCCCATTCCACCCTGTGTACCCTGCAATTGGGATATATCACGTAACTAAAGTTTTCTCACATCTAGCTTTGGTGAATCCTATCACAGTTACTTTTCCTCCTTTGCTTTGAGACACTGTACCAAACCCAAATAGCCAAGTATTGACACTGTTTGTACTTCCACTGGGTATTATTTCACACCAAAGTTGGCACAATCGGAATCAACGGGGTTGCTGTAGCAGAAGTAGAGCACTAGGCCCTACCAACTGAATTTTATTTTCGTGAGATATATAGACAAGACAGTGTGTTGCATCTCAAAGAGGCAGAGAGATGTCGAGTCCATCAATTCACATCCTCAGCTTTAGCAAGTGGAACTGCACAAACCAAAACTGAGATGGTTTATGTGCCGATTCACCATGCGATAACAGAATACAGGAACACTTTAGCTGAACAGTTGTCACATAAGAGCACAGCCCTTCAACCCGTTTCTGTCCTCCACAAATACTTAAAGCTTCATCGTGCATCCAAACTCAACAGGGTAAGACCTGGTGGGGACGTGAGGGATGCGAATGAGTCCAAGCAGCTTTCAAAACATGGTCCTGCTTCACCTCACTGGAGCCCAAAGGGTCTGTCATCCAGCCCCAGAGCCGTGGGGGATTCAAAAGGTGGTACACCACAATTTTAACATCATATTGTACCAATACTATTGAAATCTTACCACAGTGATGCTACTTTTACCCTCCTACAGTCAGGTGAAGTGAGATGCAGAGGTGCATCATTTGACCCAGGATATAAATCACGTCTGTGTCAGCCAAGAGTTCACAGCTTTCAGGTGAGATTTCAGTGCACTAGATCTTACAGGCTTTCACCAGTGTCCTTGATTCAGCACAAACTAAACCAATACTACTTTAAAGGAAAAGCATTAAATAAAATGGCAAACAGCAAACCAAATGGGCAATTAATATTCTTGGATGGATTAAAGGGAAAATTCTACATGTACACACTCAAACTATTCCAAAACAAAATCTAAGCATACTGAGAAATGTTTATAGATGTTCAAACTGCTAATGGCATGCAAGAGGCTTCTCTTTCAAATATCATAGGTCAATGAAAAGGAATATGTGAATTTCCAAATGTTCCGTGCTTGGCTGATCCATCAATATGATAACTAATACATACTTAAACTCCTCAATGTACTCCCTGAAATTAAAACAACCAGATAGCAGAGCAAGAGCTTAAATAACCATTATCAATGGATTTCAGATAAAAATCAAGAAATAATTTCAGAAAGATCACCCAACACCGTCAAATGAAATAGCTTTGGAAATGGGTCAGGGAAGTGTGAGCCGAATTACATTTCGTATGCAGAGGCCCTTCAGCAACAAAAAGTCTCCTCAGATTAAAAGCTTGACAAAGTTGGTCCAAGCTACGCTCCTGACTAATTGATGGGGGAAAAAAAACCTTCAGTAAACTAACAACTTTCTACTTCCCAACAGCGTTCATGATGGAGTGGATGTTTGCACCTTTTCTCTCCTTGTTTTGGGAAATCAGGAGTAGCTACTCAGTGGTCCCACTACCTCCCAACCCACACATGGACACACTCCCCTCCTCACCCCCTATTGCTGGGCATCCTTGTGCCAAGCAGGGGCTAAGGGGAGCTCGGGGGGGGGAGCTCTTCCATCGTGTTGCCTCCACAGCTGTGGCACTCCTGACCTAGGATGTTTTTACTTACGTAGCTTTCCAAGTCCCCAGCAGTTTAAAAGCATTTAGGGTCCTAAAAGATAGCGCTAGGAACCTCACGGAATCTTCTGCAACACTGAAACACTAAATTCCTGTTCATTTCAAGAGACACTAGACACCAAGTCTTTCCTTTGTTGTCTGCTTTTATCTCATTTTCTACCCACCCCTGTCAATATCAACTGAATGCCTTTCAAATTCTGGCCCTTAAGCACTTTTTTTTTGCTTAAAATAGGACTTGGAAGTCCAAGCCATTTACATGCTCTTGTAAATGCTATCCTGCTCTCAGCAAAGTAAGAGGAGAGCCCTAGAAGTCTAGAGAATTGAAGGAACACCATCAAGGAATCAACGTGTTGTCTTCGTGACAACACTTTACAGGTTTCACGTGTGGAAATGCAGAAACACTTCCACTTTCCTTTCTAAATGGTGTAGCTATTTTAATTTTAGCATCATTCAGAAGTTCCAGCTGAAATTAGGGAGCCTCAAGGCTAATGACACACTCCTGTCACTCGTCAATCCCGGTCCTTGGGAAAAATATCAAACATGACTCAATTCACCACGCAACTTAGGAGCACTGGAAGAGCAGTCTTGCTAATTAGTTCAAGGGAAGGCATTTCAAAACAAGGCAATTGAAAGCACGGGTCAAGGTTAGCACTGAATTCACACACATGAAGTTTGAGAGGAAAAATCCTTCTCTCTGGGCGTCTCTTCCTGTTAATCTCGTTTCGGCGCTGGCTGGCCCAGCTGCCTCTCGCGCTCTCCTCTCTCCTGGGCGGAACCCTGCAGCTCTTTGATTTCCTTTCATATTTGCAGCTATGTCATTTCTGGCTGACCCTTCCCAAACCTCGGGTGTTTTCCTCTTGGAGCTGCACGAGTATTATGTATGCTTATCAAGAGGCCAGTCTGGAGCTGGCTAGTCTTAAGGTTTTAAGGGTCTTTAGTAATTTTTTGAGAATTCTGAGAGTTTGGGGAAACCAGGAGGAAAGAAGGGAGCCATTTTCCCCATAATTTTAGCCTTTATTTTGCTTTCCCCCCACAAGCACCCAGAAAGATAACACCACATATTTTTCTGGCTGTAGAGCCATTACTGTCTTGGATAATGGGACGGTTCCTCACAAACATCAGTTACTGGAAATCGTGTACAAAATTGTCTTGTCTCCACTTCCTGCTTTTCTCTCCCCCTCCACATAGACAGAGGCTCTTCTAAAAAGAGCACAAATGACTATCATTAAAGATGAAGCTTGCGGGTTGTGAAGTTTGGGCTGCTTTAAAAATCAGACAGACCAAGTCACCTCAGCCCAGCTTGGACTACAGAATCATAGGAGATGGCCAGGCCACCACGGGCTCTCGCAGAGAGGAGCCCAAGCCACACATCTGCATCACGGTTTGAAACCTCAACGTTTCATTCAGGGTTGCTCAGACCTGGATTATACGGTCTAGCCTCTTCTCCCAAAGGAAATGTGATTCCTGTGCTGTGGATGTGGGTGTTCTCCCTGTGGGTGTTGCATTTGGGGGTTTAGGGGAGCTATCCGGATACCTTTTGGGGTTACCATGTGAGAAACCCCCCCTAATTACTTAATCAAACCTAAATGCCCTTTGCTAAAGTTACTAAAGTTTACTCATTTAAACACGGCGCCATCTGTATTACACTCAGAAGCTTACCAATCCCATGGAAAACCACCACTTTTAGGTGTTAGTTTCTTTGAAGGGGCTGGAACAAAATAAATTAGTCCTAAACATCTTGGATTTTCCAAGGAGAAATATTTCCATGAACAAATGAAGAAAACAGACTCCCGGGGCCCCTCATAAATTCTGGCACAGAAAGGCATGTGCTTCCATTGAGTACATTTCAGAACAATATTTCCTGAGGCATTTCTGAATGGTATTGATTTACATGCAAAAGATTATGTCTGCAGCCACGCAAAAGGACTGGCCGACAAAGGTGGAAGAACAATGCGTCAAGAAACAAATGTAGACCTTTTTTTCTTCAAGTTAATTAAAAGAAACTAGGTCTGATTCCCTTTGTTTGACACCAGTAGGATACCATTCACTGCTCAGGAGTTAATCCTGATTTACTGCAGCAAATCAGAGCGATACGCGCTCAGCATATGAGCCATTCTAAGTTGCAATCAGACAGAGACTCCAGCACAATGCTCCCTACATCTGCAACAAACTCGGATCAAATTTTACTAATCACCTACCTCTTTTCAATCCATTATGTTGACCATTAAGATAATCATATGAATTTGTAAGTCTGAGATGAGGGAGCCATGTGAGCCTCCATGGTTGTGTTTCTATGGAAACAATTCCCCTGGCATCTCCGGTCCACATTCGGTATTCCTGTCTGACTGTTCGTCTCATTCACACACTCAAAATCCCCATTTTCCAAACACTCATTTCGGGAGGGCTATGTTTTCTTCTTTTCCCTATTCACCCGTTGAACTGGGTAGCACAGGGATGATGAGATATCTGGCAGGTTGCTGTGCCCCACTCCTGACCCAGAGAAATCAATAGGGCAGCACAGTCTCCACAGGCCCTTTTAGTGCTTTTGCTTTTTTGGTGCAACTGAAAATTAGTCCTAATTATGTTTTAGAGGTTTAGCCGCTTTCATCCCTCCGTGAAGATCACACAGGAATTACAATGGCAACTGGTATCTGTAGCAACTTCCATCCAGAAGCTACTGCACTCCCATCTCCTCCCTCTGCTCCCCAGCAGCTTCACCCATCTCATCAAAGCCATCACTTAAGAAAGGTGGCAGCTCCTGAACTCACAGCCAAGACACAGCGTGCTTCAGCCCTGGGACAGGGTAACTCCCTACCCAGCTGGAACAAGGAGCATGCAAAGGAGCCAGAAATTAACTTCTCGGTTAAAATTTGGCCATAATGCTTCAATTAACACTCCATCCTTATGAAAGGTACCACATCGCAAGCAACAGGGCCTCCATCACTTCCCTTCTGAGACCGTTTTGCAGTACAATGGGCTTCACACTTCATTTTCCTACGAGTCAGCCCGTGTTTTTAATTGCTCAGTCTCACTGTAATTCAGTCCCTGTGGACCACGGGGAACAATCCGTTCCTTGTGTCTGCAGAGTGGCCACCACCTTGATCAACTCAGCACGGACGGAACTGAGGGTTTCTAAGGCTGAAAACACGAGCTGCTATACCCCGTTCCAACAAGCTACACTCACTAATTGGGGTAATTACAGACTGCTTGCTCCTCTGTGCAAACGCTGCACAGAAGGCGGCGATGTCATATACGCTCAGCAGTGGATTACACCTGCAGCTTCTCAGGACTTCTCATGGCAATGTCCCTTGATTTTCGTGGACCATCTTAGACTTTTCTCTACTGGCTTAAAAGCTTGTATTTCTGCAAGAGCAGGTGAAGAAGGCAGCAAGAGAAGTGTCCTTTCAGTCCATCCTTTTGCCAATATTCAGTTGAAACACTAAACAAAACCTTAAGCTTCCTGGTGCCAGCTCTGCTTGTTGCAGAACAGGCATCAGCAAGGGCAGAGGCCTGTTCTGGGTTGAGAGACACAGGACTAACTTTTCTTCTAATGCTGGGGAAAATTGCACTTCTAGAAGACTCTAGTGTCTGAATTTGTGAAAATATTTACTTTATAGCCAGCCAGGCTCTGTGGGATTCAAGGTCTTAGTGTTTTTGAGCCTTGCCAGAGACAAGGAGGAGCAAGGCCTGGGCATTTGACCCAGGCTGGCCAACAGGATTATTTCATACCATGAACGTCACATTCAATATAAATTAGGAAAATTTGTTGCGCAGGGGGCTCTCCCTTGATGGCGGCGGTCCAGACAACTCCTTGCCCCGTTGTCGGACCCCTGAGGCCTACCCTTCCTCCTGGAGCCGTTGCGCTGGCAGTGTCCACCATTTGCTGTCCACTGTTGGGAGTGCACAGCTTCCTACTGATATAACTGGCTGAGTATAATTCCTGTATCTTATATCAGTATCGGGATTAATACTGGTTCTTTAGTATTGTTGTTAACTATTTAGTTTTAGTCTATTAAATCTATTTATATTTCAACCCTTGTGTTTCCTTGTGTTCCCCGATTCCCCTTCCCAGGTGGGGAGGGGTCATCGGGTGATAGAATAATTGTCTAAACGACAATAGATTGTTATGGGTTTTCTCAAACCATAACAAGGCCCTACAGAAGGAAGATGTCCAAGTATCTTCTACATTTAACTACTCCGTATTCCAAATATACCAAGGAATTAACTCGCAGGAGTTAAAACAACGGTTGCCTCCCCAAACTACTGCTTCCACTCCCGCTGTTGCCAGTTTTATAGAAGCGCGAGGGCCACATTTTTAGACAGTGTAATTTGGCACAGCTCCCTGAGCTCCATTGTTTTCACTGGAACCGTGGTAAGTTACACCAGATGAGGATATTGGTCTAAAAAGATTTTGCTTTAAACAAACACACAAACAAAAACAGGTTTAGACAAGACCGGGGATTTTGAAGCTGCATTCCTGTCTCCAGAAACTTCCAATGACTCGCAGTAGTCTTTGCTTCACCAAGCCACAAATTTGTAACGCCTTTAATCTTTCCATGTAAGTCAGTTCCTCTACTCCCTTAATCGTTTGTGTTGCTCTTCTCTGAATTCCGTCCAATTTACCACACAGTACAGGCCACATTACATCTGAAAGGCCAGAAGTATGGTGTACAGAAGCTCATTTTCAAATTCTATGACCTCAATTCTTGGGAGGATTTCAGAGACCAGACACCAGGCTATAAATGAAGAATGTGTGCCCATATAGCTGGGTAATTTAAATGCATTTTCTGTGAATAAATCTACCCGGTACTTTCTTGATCTGTACAATCTTCTGCCATAGGGGCCTAACATAAAAATACTTCAAAGGCTCTAACAAATTCCCTCAAGATGTGATCTTCAGCATTTCAAAAGCTGAAAGACATAGACACGGTTTAAAGTGATCATGATATATTTTCAAGGTAACACTCTTCAGCAACTCCTGTTCACCCATTTCTTGAAAGTGAAATTCTATCACCTCTCTCTATATATATCTTTTTAACTTATTGACTATCTTATGAGCGATGCAAAGATGGAGTGAATTTGACTTTTGGTGAGGGTTTACTATACCTCATTATCTTTAAATGAAGCACAGCAATGCTTCCTTCCTTCAAATACCTACTAGAGAATTCCAAATGGAAATCCTCTAGCCACAGACCCTCACCACTTCTTGCCTCTTGTAGCACTAAGAAAGTTTAGATTTGGATTCAAGTTTCAGCCCCGATCTCCCTTCCCATGTCGGGCTGAAACAAGACCCTGCACGGTAACACTTTTGTGAAAGATTATTTTTATGTTACACCTCAGTCCCATCTCTGATATTAATTAAACAGTTTGAGCTTTAAGCCAAAAGATATTTTGAAACTGGTGCTCTTGGCTGAAACCAAGATTCCTCATGTCCTCCAAATAGTTTCATAACAAACTCTCCTCGACTGCGGCATATTTAATGAGAATGCAGATGATCAATTGCAGCCCGCCTTGCACGGTTAACTCAATCAACAAACTACTAATGACTCCAGCATGTTACAGCTTTTTTGGCTAATGAGAACCGTATTGACCAGATTTTTCCCGTTCTCCCAGGATCAAACGCCAATATGGAACGAGTTCTGGTACAACTGTAACATTAGCCTGCAAGGAAAAGGCTGGCCAGCAATAGCAGGACACAGCCTGAGTGTCATTAGGGAGGAAAAGATGTCCCAGACGTGCGGGCCGGCCTCTCCGAACCCTTCCACAGCGTGTGTCTGTCCGGGGAAACCAAAATCCTGGGAAACACAGAGCAGAGTGTGGGGCTTCCACCTTGGCACACGGCGTTTCCAGACAGAAAAGCCTTTTGTTCCCGGCAGGCCGGCTGCGCCGCCGCCTGTCCCACCACTCCTCCTCCTCCTCCTCCTCCTCCTCCCCCACCTCCTCACCTCCCTCTGGCTCCGGTTCCTCCGCGGACGGGGGATTCTGCTCCTCCCTGTTCCCCGCGTCCGGCTTCCCTCCAACCCCCACCTCGAGGAGAACCCCAAAACCCTTCTTGGTCATCCCCCCTCCCCCATCCCTTTCTCTGCCCCACATCTCCTGGTCTTCTCCCCCCAGGGAGGAGTGGATGAAGGCCATCCAGACGGGCCATTCTCTTCCTCCTCCTCCTCCTCCTCCTCCTCACCGCCTTCTGCTGCCATTGTGCTGCGGGATAATTTGGAGCAGGTGAGAAGTAAATACTCTCTGCTTCCCCTTTCTTTCCCTTCTGTGCCGCCTGTTGCTGCAATTTACCCTCACACCTCCATTTCTTCTTCCCTCCTCCTTCCAACGGGAGTCAGAGGACCATTTTCTGCATGGAGGTCTCACAGCTGACCGTGCTCTACGTGAAGAGTGATATTTATTGCAGAGCCAGAGGACTGAGATGGGAAACAGCTCGGCGAGTGTTATCTCGCCTGTTACCAGCCACTGTTAAAGAAAGATTTGCTCCCATGGAAAGCAATGGAAAGAATTCCAGTGACTTCAGTCATCTTTGGACTCGGGCTTTGTTTCCTTACAAAATAACCTCCAGTTTCCGGTACAGTCTGATTTCTAAAATCACCCATTTCTAAAATAGAATTTCCATTCTGTACCCGGGATAAAATTCTGAAGTCTGACCAATTTCTCTCCATCAAGAGGAGACCTTCGTTCCATTTTTGTCTGCGCTATCGTTTTGCTGGGTGACAAGTCACTTCCTTTGCCCAGTCCTTCACTTCCCTCTATCAAAGAGGGAAAACACAGAGTGCTTTGTCCTCTAGGAAGTAAAACTGCTACAGAAAAAAAAACCACCAGGTATTATTTTGCTCTTGATCAGCTTCACACTGCACCACCTGAAAGCCACGCATTCTGCCATCTCTGGCTGCAACCAAACCAAAGCAAAAAGGTAAAAACACACTGGGTAAAAAGGGGAGAGAGAAGGAGTAACTGGGAGTTGTGAACCAACTGGAAAGAGTCAATTCTCCAAAGCTTCTTCTCAGACTAAGCTAATTTGTTGTATAGTTTTGAACAAAAATCATGGAGAACGCACACAGTTCATCAACAGGGATTGTGTTCCTTCCTCTTTAAGGAGTGCTCCTACGCAATTCTCTCCACTTTAAAAGGCTTAAATATTAAATATCATTCAACCAAGTCATAGTGGGGGTCCACGGTTGACTTCATTCCTCTCTTAACAATGTCCTCAGGCCAGCCGCCAGGAATTCAGACACTTAATAACTTCCCTGGGCTGAGAACTCTTCACCTCAGGCATGCTCTCCTCTTATCTACGGAGGGAAAGGTTCCCATTCACTCCACGGTCCGTTCTGACCACAGCACTCCTCGCTTCACTGACCTTCTCCTGCATTATTCTTCAGGTACAAACTTCCCAGCCTCACCTGCAGGACCACGCACACCCTTCTTCTGGCAGCTTCCTACTGCCTCTTAACATAGCCTTAGCTTTCACCCTACAACATCTGAACCCTCTGTCCCCTCCTCCTGCCCTGCCGTATCACCATCCTCTCCTCGGAAAGGCTGATCCTCAGAGCTTCACACTCTTCCATCCTCCTTTTACTCCAAAGGACACAAGCCAGCTAGCTAGAAATGCCCACTGAAAATAAGCTTTCTTTGATTTCCTCAGCTTTAGCCTCCTTTCTCCCCTTGCCCTGTACAAAGGCAAAGAAAAATTCAGATCTGGGTCCAAAATTGTGTAATTTAAGCCCATTCTTGTCCACTGCTAGCAGATAAGAGCCATGTCCTACCAGCATAGTTTAAGAAACACCCAAGTGACACTCTAGGCTTTCTTCTTCTGGGCATCAAGAAGCCAGCTCTTGAAATATATGACTGGCAACTCCCGGGTGTGACGGCAGTCTAAAGTGAATGAAAGTTACAGTAAAAATAACTTTGCCGCTGCTCTTGGTTGGCTTTTGTAAATGGAACAGGACATCAGCACAGCCAGGTTTTGTACTACAGGACTCCTTCCTCAGATTGCTTTTAAGTTCATTATGTTCCAGCTTCAGGAAGAAAATGGTAACGTTTGATTTATTAGCACAGGGGAAGGAGGATGAAGTAAGCAATAAATCTAGCAATGGCAGCGTTACGCCAGCTCCCTGCCAGCCAGTCCCATGGAGCACCCACATTCCAGTCCACGATTAGCACAAATAGCTGATGCCCAGGGCAAGTCCTCCCCTTGCTCTGTGCCTCAGTTTCCCTGCGCTGGATGGGGCTTTGAGCAACCAGGAGGTGTCCCTGCCCATGGCAGGGGGCTTGGAATTTGATGATCTTTAAGGTCCCTTCCAACCCAAACCATTCTATGAGTCTATGACTCTCCTGATGCTGACTGTGAAGCTGAATTCCATTACATTTGGCAGAGATATAAAAATATAAAATCACGTACTCGCAGGCAAATCCATGGAGACAGTGCTATCAAGAAACACACTTCTATATAAAGTATGTCTCTAGGATACGTGCAGAAGAACCAGCGCCAAGGCATTAGGACAGTCCTGCAGTCATGACACCGTCTTAGCCCTGGAGGTGTTTCGTTCTGTTACTCACTCGGCCACAGACCTCCCCGTGTGAGCCTGGGCAAACCATCAAACCTTTCCCCATCTATACAACAGAAAAACAATCCATCCTTCCTTGCTTTCTTTTTCCTCCCAGGGCTACTGGTGTTACAAATTCTTTGGGCCAGAAAGTGACTCTTTCTGGTTATGCTTGCAAACCCGATCTGACAGAGCTCCCAATTCCTCTGCTGCTCTACCATTACACATAATGGGCCACCAATACAAGTAATATTGGACAGACACAGACCTAGTGGCAGAAAAGAAGGGAACTGCTTACCTAGAATGGGTTATCTGTGACTTCAGATGCAAATATGAGAAAATTAATGAATTTTCTGCCTGTTTTTTTTTGTTCTTTTATTGCCTTCAAAGAGTGGAGAGAAATGACTAGAAGGTTCTCTGGACAAATCAATGAAACTAACACCCAATAAATGACCTTTCCTCAGTGTCTTCTAAGTACCTGTCAACTTCAGGAGTGCCACCTCAATTGAATGGAGAGATTTAAAGCCAGACTATTCATTAGAGAGCAAACTATTATTCTAGAGACTTAAATGAATTGGCTAGTGGCCAGCCTTCCTTACTGTTTAGGTACCACTAGTAAAATGGAAAGTGGCTGCTATTTGGTGAGCACAAAAGCCCAGTAGAGAAAAACGTCTTTTAAGAGGAACAAGAACCAGGCTGTTCAACTGACGATGGTCTGACATCCTCACAAGATGGCATGAAGAGTAAGCAGATATACGGCATAATCAGGGAACCATGAAAACAAGCCGAAGTCTGTAAACACCAGAGATAGCCTCGATTTTGTGGTATCACTAACAACCAACCAACTAAGCACACTATAATGAATGCATTCATAAAATAAAGAGCCTGGGAGGGTGTCTCAATAACTCCAGTTTTCCTTTATACAGTAGACACCACTGACTTGCCATATGCAGTTCTGAATTAAAAGCCAAATTATTATCTTCTCTGATAGAGCTCACATTGGCTTCAAATGCTAACATTTCAAAGCGGGAGTTACAAACCTCACCATTAATCATCTGTTTTGTATCAAGTGATATGTCACCTTTATCTCCCCAGAGCCCTTTTCTCAGGATAACCTTCTTCTCAAGTTCCCCTTCTAAAACCACTATTTATGATGACTGGGACGAAAGCGAAGGGGACTAACACCAGCTCTGTTACACGACACGTGTCCGTACAGTACCAGCCTCTGACAAGAAGAGCACAGCTGTATTGGTTCTCCATCACCCTCCAGGCTAAATAACACCATTAATATACCCACGCTAGACTGAAACAGAGCTATTATTATATCACGACTTAAGAAACAACCTACAGGAGTTATCAGTATTACCATACAGAAAAATTGGGGCAGCAAGAGTAAGTAGCCTCACACCACACCTTTTTCCAGCTCCCCATTCATGCTTTGCCCCTTCTTCAGAGTTAGAGCAGCTGGAAACCATTGAGAAGGCAACACTGAATTTTGCTTACCCTGCTGAGGAATCCTAACTCAGTTCTGGGTTAACTCTACTCTGCAAATACACCAGAATGTCACAAACTTACTTTCTTTGGTCTCACCATGAAGGCAGCAATTAAAACTGTGTGCAAGTCAGTTTTCTATCAAAAAATATCGAGCTACTTGGACAGACATAATTTCTAATATGTCTCCTAGTGCTTCTAATACACATCATTTTCTTTTTCCATTGAAGTTGGCTCTAATACTTGCTAACAGCCCCTGGTGAAATATTTTAACACAGTCTCTGTAACTTCCGACAAATAGCTGGTTAAGATTTACCCTGCTCTTCCTCATGAAGTAGAAGTCATACTGCAAGAAGATGCAAAGTTATCTCAGCAAGAGAGCATTTCTACAAGCTAATCTCCCAATTTCACTGCTGACTGTGATGATGGTCAACTTGATCAGGTCCTGTGGCTCTAATGTGGAGAAATAGCATGCAAAATCCTCAGGCACTGGGGTGACTCTGAAGCTCCGTGCCTTCCAACAAGTTTTCTTGGGTGAAATAACCTCCTTTTGCACATGGCAATGTATGAAAGATGAAGGAGACCCCATCACTTTATCACTATATCTCTCTACAGACCTTATCTATGTCCTCAACACCACCACTACAAATACCTGCTAAAATATGTCCAAGATGTTCTTGCTACTATGCATACAAGTGACTCAATTTGCATTAAAATATAAATACAGAGAGCTGCCTACCTTTCCACACCCCATTGCCCTGCCAGTGACACACAGACTGCTCTAAGGCAGCCTGATGGCTCTGCTGCCTCCTCCTGCAAGATTTTGCAGATCCCAAAGCACTTTCCATCCTCTGTTCCTAACATCTTCAAGATGTGTGTGCTTCCAGTCCTGCCCTCCACACTTAAAGCGGTCGGTTTACCTGCTTTGGGGTTGTGTTATCCCAGCATAGGTGCTTTTTAATTCAGTTGGCTGGGGAATAGGCACTTATTTTAATAAGGTCTCAGACAGATGCCATCTTCCCTTTTGTTTTCCAAGAGGTTTCAGCTCCACTCCCACCACTCTTATTTACTCATCGGTCCGTTTGAAAACCCACCGGTTTGCCGGCACTTTGGCGGAAGCTGGTGGTTACTTGTGGTTTTCAAAAAGGAAGGGTGCATTTCAGATGACACACAGTAAAACAGTCTGACCGTGTGGAAAAATAAGATTATACAGCACAGGCCACGCTTCCAAGTAGTCCAGCTTTGCCACAGATAAGGCAGTCTGAGGAGGCTTAGGATGCAAATTGAGCACTTTTGCTTCAAAAACTACCCAGCTGCTGAAGGTGCAAATGGCAGAGTTTTAGGATAAGCTTTATGGTGCAATTTGTTTCCATCAGACTCTGCTTATGATGATTTAGCTGAGTGGATCCAGAATCTGTTACAGTAAAACAGGTCAAAGTGGATATGGAAAAAAGATATTTCCATTCTTCAAAGGCAGAAAAACAATTTTTCATCTTTTCTGACTGGATACAGTTAAAGAAGATTACAGCTGGTATGATTGCTTTCGGCAGCCTAGTGTTTGACCTATAATTCTGTAAAAATAAAACTAACCCTTCATATATTGACTGTCAAGAATTTTCCCCCATGTGCTTTTTGTTCTTCTCAGTCTGCTTTATATGGAAAATCTGCCATATTATAGATCTGCATATAAAGACTCCTCGGCCTATTTCACGATCAGACAGAAGGGATTAAACTAAATAGAAGATAAGCACAGTTCAAAACTACGGCTGGTCATCTTCACTACCCAAGAGCGTGCACCTTCCCAACAAACAGGGTAAGGAAAGGACAAAAAGGAAAGATCCTGTCGCTTCCTTTTGTCCAAACAGCTGAGAGAGCACTTCTGTGGCCCATTCGTGGGGAGATGCCAAACGGCAGCAGCTCTGAGGGACTGCAACACACATTCCCCACTCCCCAAAACGAATCCATATTGTAGGAACACGAACGGGGAGGCAACAGATCAATCTCCTCCGACGGGAGACGGCACGGCTTCGGGAGCTACCGCAAGATGCTGCACAGCAGCACCACGTTACAGCCCTGCCTCCCTCACACACGGGCTTTGAAGCTGAGGGGAACATTTGTGCAGAAGCCTGACCCAGTGCAAAGGCGTCGACAAAGCCCCGAGGAAGCAGCCACCCCGCACGGAGACTTTCTCCTCCCACCGCAACAAAGAGGGGGGGGGGGGGGAATGCAGATTCCCAAAGCTGTTTCTCAATCCTGCTGCTTTGTGTAACTGTAGAGAAGTATCACCGCAAGCACAGAAAGGTAAATTAACTCTCTCGTGTCTGTGACAGAAGTAAGAAGTTCAATATTAGCCTTATACATCACACCAGATGCAGCCTGTGCTTTAGGGAGCCCCCAAAGCACAGATTCCTAAGAGCTGGGAGGACTCATAAGCCCCACTTTTGCACAGTCTTTCCTTAAACTTGTGCCACCCACCACTTCCAGGGACAGTGCCAGGCAAGGCCCTGGTGTACCACCTTACTGCTGCCACCACCACCACAACGCGGAGCAGCTGCACGTCACACCCCGACGTCCCACAAGGAAGGAACATGGACAGTCCCACTGAAAGCGGAGGGAAGCTCTCCAAGCATCTGAGCTGCACCAGGTCCCACACCAGGCCAGGGATCTCCATTTCACAGAATCACAGAATCTTCCAGGTTGGAAGGGACCTTAAAGATCATCTTGTCCAACCGTCAACCTGACTGACAAAAATAGACATCCACACAACAAACAAGAAGCATCATCACTAAACCATACCTCCCAGCACTACATCAACCTGTCTTTTGAACACCTCCAGGGATGGTGCCTCAACCACCTCCCTGGGCAGCCCAGTCCAATGGCTGAGAACCCTTTCAGTGAAAAAATTTTTCCTAATATCCAGCCTGAACCTCCCCTGGCGCAACTTGAGGCCATTTCCTCTTGTCCTGTCGCCTGTGACTTGAGAGAAGAGACCGACCCCCATCTCTCTACACCCTCCTTTCAGGGAGTTGGAGAGAGCAATAAGGTCTCCCCTCAGCCTCCTCTTCTCCAGGCTGAATAACCCCAGCTCCCTCAGCCTCTTCTCATAAGACTTGTGCTCCAGACCCCTCACCATTGTTGCCCTTCTCTGGACCCGCTCCAGCACCTCAATGTCTTTTTTGTGGGAAGGGGCCCAAAACTGGACACAGCACTCGAGGTGGGGCCTCACCAGTGCTGAGTACAGGGGGACAACCACCTCTCGGGCCCTATTCCTCACGCTGTTCCTGACATAGGCCAGGATGCTGTTGGCCTCCTTGGCCACCTGGGCACACTGCTGGCTCATGTTCAGCCAACAGTTGACCAACCCCCCCAGGTCCTTTTCTGCCAGGCAGCTCCAGGGTTGTTGTGACCCAAGTGCAGGACCTGGCACTTGGCCGCCATCTCCTCCATTTCCTCCATCTCCAGGGAAAAATCCCCTGCTCTCCTCAAAAGGCCTTTTGTTCACACGCAGAGCAACCCCACCGTGGCCGGCTCACCAGGGCTGACGGGAGCTCCAGAGCACATGGGAGACACTGGGATGGCCTTGTGGTTTTTGGTGGCATCTTGTTGATGGCAAAGATCTTGCCATATGATGGAGAAAGCAAGGTTAATGCAGCTGAGCATAGAATAGGTCCTATGCAGCTCCTTCCTTGCCACTTTAAGTTTAACTTTCTCTGTTTACTTTTTAATTTAATGTATTCTTTTGATCTCTTTTTCTCTCCTTTCTCTTGTCTCCCTGAGTTTGCTGACACAGTAGAAGCATGACAAGCTCAGACAAGCTAACCTACTTTTTTCTTCTTCTCTTGTACATGTTAACGCTCCCACTCCTCTACCCAGCATATGAAAGCACATTGCAAGTATCATTATAATGATACTTCCAATCCCCCTGTGAAGTAATTCCCCCAACTGACAGGTGAAGAAACTGAGACACACAGAGCTCTTAAATTACTTGCCCCTCAAGCTTACAGAGGAAGCCAGCGACACAAGTGGAAATGAAACCCAACCGATTGCTGTTTTTCTTGGTCCCAATCTAGATAAATTATTATACCTCCACCCATCAGAGGGCTGTCAAACACCTGCATTTCTAAAATACAGTAGTAAGAGCAAAACTCCAGGTAACCATTACACAGCCTTAGACATTTCTATGATTTAATTGCAGCCAAGGAACGCTCATCGCCATGTCCTGTGTGCCTTCAGTCTTCCATGTGACCTCTGAAGGGATGTGTTAACAGCAAGAGGCTACAGCCCACCCGCTTTTGGTAGCCCAAAGCCCGCGTACTGCACGGAGCAGAGTTTATTTACACATCAAGCCACGTAATACGCTCCATTTCTTTACTTTTAGCCTGAGCTTCCAAATGCTCTGGACTCTGTTCCCTGTGTGTGCTCACGTTTGGGAGTCTCAGCTGGACTGGGACAGGCTCAAACCCACGCCTAACCGAATTTCATCACAGGGATATCGCTCAGCCAAGCTGTTTTCTCTCTACGTATGGAATAATTCAGCGCTAAGCCAAGAGCTCGATTTTACAGAGATTAGATTTCCAGTTATGACACTGACTAGAATTCAATATCCATCACTCCCTCCAGGGTACTGAATAATCTTCAGCATTTACAAACCCGAACTTTCCAAAGCAAGTACACCTTTAAAATTAGTCTAAAATTACTCGAATTCAGATATTGACACCTTTGGGGTTAATATTCTCAAAGATGTTCTCTGCAACAAATCGTGCCTTTTTTATTTTATGAAAGCTGAAATTAGCCCATTATCCCGGAGCTCAGTCTTAAAGGCAAAAAATCCAAATACTACAAGAAGCGAACGACAAAATCAAAAATGGACTTTGGACAAAGCGTCTCACGTTTTTGTGCCAGATGGTCCGTCTACACCAGAGCACTCAAAAAAATTAAACCACATTAATTTTCGAGGTGAGTTAGTTGAGCGCCATTTAAATCCCTGTATAGACTTTTTACTTCACAATCGACGTGCCTTTAATTAGGTTTCACTAAATTCACTTTGGAAGCGAATCAAGCTTAAAGGAAAAGAAATCACTTTTGCCATGAACAAGAGTGACCGCAAAGGGGTTCAGTGTAGTTTAACTCATACATTTTTTATGTGCATCATTTGTTTAACACAAATTAACTTGTGACTATTCCAGTGTAGACGAGCCCACAGTTCTTTTATGTCTAAACACGTAATAACGCTCCCTTTGTCTTGTCAGTTTGAGCACTGAGCTCTCTGGAGCAGTTACACTGAAGGTACAAGAGATGCTACACTCTTGGGGATCTCTTGGGGTTCAGATGCACACGGCTACTGCGTGGAAGCCATAAGTAGCCTCTTTGGACCACTCTTGTGAGTGGAGTCACTCCCACACCTACCTGCAGCACTGGATACAAGAAATAAAAAGCCTTAAACCCTCTCTCATGAGAAGGAACACATTCTCACATATGCACTGCTTACACCCTACAGCTCCATCCGCAGTCTGTGGCACCACACCGCCCGGGTGGATCTGTACGTGTGGATTGCAGTTCTAATGTTTAATTATCTTGAACACAGCGATATCCACACCACTCTAGAAAGAAATCGATTCTCCCTTTGCTCTGAGCTATAAATGCATGTATTCCATAATCAGCCTAACAGAACAGACATATGGGATTGTACATCTGGGAAGCATATGAGAGGCCTTCTCATATATAAAAATGTTTTGCAAAGCATCTCTCTCAGACCCAGCGTTAGGTATTTTTCCTTCGTTTGCACGCTGGAAAATTTGACTGATGTTTTTGGTTTATAAGATATTAAATAATAACCACCCGGTTGCATTACTGGAATGCTTTTCACTCCTAAAATCTCCCTCTACACCTTATACATCTTATCTGCAGTATATCTTTGACGTGCTAGTACTCTCTGTTTCCATTAGCCCTGGGACTCATTTCTCCCATCACTGACAAGAGGCTGCCTCTGGGGTTAAACTGGGCACACAAATACCTTTCCAGGACAGAGAGTGAAGGATGAAAAATCACGAGGCTTCTAGAACAGCAAGCAGACATGAAGCAAATGTGAACTGGCTTCAAGATGTGTTTTCAGTGCCGAAGGCTCCGAAGGGTTTCTAAAACCAAAGGAGGAGAATCCCTACTGCAAAGGGAAGGCACTGCCACCTCCAGCGACTCGGCGAAGAACAGCAAGCACATTCCTACAGAGAACTCAAAGCAGCAAGCAGAGCTCCAACACTGCCTGGTGACAGACTCCAAAATGATGGTGGCCTATCACAGGCTCATAGCGAACCAAAAAACCTCGTCATCTTCCCACCTAAGAGCTGATCTTCCCTTCCTCACTCCACTGGCAACAAACCAATGCAGATCAGGCACCCTGGGCAACTCTTCGTCTGCAAACTGGCAATAATATTTGCCACCTCCTGACTGCCACGTCTTCAGTGTCATGTACTCTTCCTCAGATAGTACAAGCACTTAATACAACAAGGGGTTAAACTCAATTGAGGGTATTAGGCATTCTAATTCTTATATTTTTCCTTTTGAATTTCCAAACCTGTCCAGTGGGTGCCACCCCACATGGTAGGGAGGAAATACAAACAAAATTAAATGAAAAGGCCGTATTGATGTTGGGATGAAACTGAGCCTCAGAAGAAGCCAAACTTGTCCACAGCAGAACCCTCCATCTTATCCCACAACAGCCTTTGCAGAAAATCTGAAGACCTCTGCCAGGACATGAGTTTCACGGAGGGACAGGCACACAACAGTAACCAAGCTCCACACATTGATTTATACCTGAAGCACAAAGGCATTTTGATGATGGCAACACAAGAGTGGAGAAACATTGGAATCATAAGGCTTCCCTCCAAGCTGTAAAATACCCAATATTTTCCTATTTCAATTAAAAATGTAACCCCTGTGGAAAAATCAGGGAAATAACATTCTAAGCAACTCTTCTCCAGTGATTTGCTACCAAAAAAAAACCCCATGAGGTGGGTTCTAGCCAGAATTAGCCTCCAAATCTAGATCTAGTGAGAGACAAATTAGACCCCAAGACATTGCGCTAAATCACAAGGGTGGCTGCTACCATGTTTCAGTTAAGCATTTGTATTTCTTCCTCTCTCTTTCAGGTTTTCCTCAGAGGCCCAAGAAATCATTTACAGGAGCACAGGGTCTTTTCTGTGCCGGAACTTCCTTTTCTTTTCCTCCCTCCCTCTGTTTTAGGAGAGTGGCAATGCTATGAAAAGACCGGATCTTGTTTTACTTTATTGCTATTAGGGGCAAAGTAAAAAGAGTGAGACCTATAAACACAAAGATGCCAAGATACAAGGAGACTACATGCTTGAATGCCCAGCCCTGGCTGCTTTGTTCCGTGAGTAATAACCAATATGTTGGCGGAGGTCATATATATACGTTTGTCACAATGCAGGGGTGCGAAAAGATACGCTTTATACCAACAGACCATTTCATTTCCTATGGCAAAGCATCCCCTTTCCCCTTGCACAAATCCTAAACCTTCTCTTTATTCACATTTCTCCTCTGAATTGACATCTCCTGCTCCACTTCTCCTCTCTACACCTGCAGAAACGCTTCTGAGAGATTCGCTGCAGAAAATGTTTGGGGGAAGAAAAGCAAACATTTATGGCTGTGTGACACGGACCCACCTGGAACCCAAATAACAAGATTTAACTTTAAATTTTGAACTCAGGCCAGATAGGTTGAAGCTTCACTAAATTCGGTTATCCCGGGCTAATTTAGTACTTTCTGCAGCAGCAGCTCCCAGGAAATCACCTGGAAATCTCATACGCTTCAACTCCAGACACCTCTGCATTCTTCTGAAGCTTGACCTTCCCAGTTGGCCTCACCACCCTGACCCACAGCAGTAACCCCAGGCCAGGTACTCCTGGGTCAACCCTTCTGAAGCACAAGCACTAAATTTCCAAAAAGGCGGTAACTTTTCTTTATGTGAAGCTCGTGTTTAGATATAACTCCTTAAACCTGCCTCTCCTCTGCTGGAGATCTCAATGAACTCAAACCCAAACACCAGACTTTGGTCTGAACTGCAGAGTCCAACCAGTCAGTCCAGGGAACCATAGAATCATAGAATGGTTAGGGTTGGAAGGGTCCTTAAAGATCATCCAGTTCCAACCCCCCTGCCCTGGGCAGGGACACCTCCCACCAGAGCAGGTTGCTCAAAGGAACATCCAACCTGGCCTTGAACACCTCCGGGGATGGGGCAGCCACAACCTCTGTATAAACTGAACAGGAAATAATATGCAATATAGTGTGAAATAAAATAAAATAAAATGAAAAAAAAATCCATCACAGCCCCCCACTACTATGGTCCAAAAAGAGTTTTCAGCATGAAAACCAAAGTCTTTGTCCATCCACATTCCAGAATGCAAATTTCAACAGATTAAAGCAACAGTGCTCAGATCCGAGACACTTCTAGGCCATCAAGGTAAGACTTTGCATTCAGGCTCGTAAACTAGGACGTCATTGTAAATGCTTTAGAAGCCTAGCAAAATTTTAATATACATGCCAGTACGTGTGACCAAAGGGATTACCCCAGAATGGCTCACCTGATTAGTTATACAAATGCCTGCTTTTCTTTTTTTTTGCCCTTTTTTTTTTTTTCCCTTTTAATCCAAGACCGTGCCGAATGCCAAATGGGAGAATGGAGCGGGGTATGTACCGGAATGTCTGAAGGCTACAGACTTGGGATTTATATTCCATGTTGAATTCATTGTTCTCTCTCCTACCCCCGCTGCCCTCTAAAAAAATGCTGCAGCCATGACAGAAATAAATTAGCCGGAGGTACAGGTCACACCTTCAAGGGCAGTAAGCATTCTGGGTAAAATCAATAGAGAAGATGGGAGTCTCTAACAGCTGAAGCAGAAAGAATGACGCATTGATAGCTTTACATATACCCAAACAAAGGCACTTTGGAGAAACCCTGGTCCCTGCTGCCTTCTGAACACAAAGCTCATTTTTTTTTCAACCACCTGAACCCCAACAGCAAGAGAGAGGCAATTCAGAAAGGCACCCATTTCTTGGGGGAATTTGCATATTGATGCAGAAAATTCTGCTTGTTTGCATCTCTGCTCGGGAAGGAGATCCAGATGCTGAATTCTGCCCCAGGTTGCAACTCCCACAAACTTTTACAGAGACAGGAATCTGCACTGAACTTCAGCTGAAATTTTTGCAGCACTCTCCGGCCTCTCAAGTGGCAGAAACTGAAGCCCCAAACAAAAAAATCGCCTGAACTTTGGTGAACACAGAAACAAGCCCAGGAGGCACTGAGAGACACTACGTGCTGCATTCATTATTTTCACTCGTGATTTTAAAGCCGTGGTTAATATATTCAAAATCGCCTACATCCATTGAGAACCCTAAAACTCAGGCTTCAGCATTTATGAATCGCAGTTCCTCCGAAATGAGGTGGTGTAAGATTTATAAGGACATGGGACACATGAAGATTCATGCAGAAGTCCAGTGGTTTTTACTAACGCCCCTGTGGTGAGTTAAGTATTAACTCTCCGAGCGAGGCACATAACCTGTTCAGACACTTCATAGATCCCACGGGGTTCCTACCTGCCTTTTCAGGGTCCTAAAAGCTTTAAAGCCTGATTTAAGCTCCCACAATACTTCTAAAAATAGGACTTAGACTCCTCAGTCCCGTAGGAGTTTTTGAAATTGCTACCCGGGAGGTTTCTCAATAGACAGAGCTAAAAGCTTTTCTCCTCTTCTGTCCCTCCCAGATTTCTCCAGAGACAACTTTGGCCCAAATACACCAGGATCTAAATCCAAATGAACCCTGATTTTGTGCAAAGCCAGCAAGGGAATGTCAAATATGTAACTTTCCCCTAGCCTCGTTTGTTTGCTTTTTTTAAAACCCACACAACATTGACATGTGTATTGTTCTTTGATCATTAGACTCACACTTCCACCCATGGTGAAATATAGTGCAGTTTTGAACTGTGTTTGTACTTACATTTGTGGAGTCTGGGAACAATATCGTAAATAGAACTGGTTTCATTTCCACTGCTACCTGTAAAAATAAATGGAGGAATTCACCATTAATACCAGTGCTCACTAAAGCTTTAAAGTCTTTTGTTTGTAGTCACTGTCATATGTCTCAAACATGTAGCGACGATGTGGCAACACCTGCAGCATCTTTCTGCCTCCTAGGAAAAACTACAATAAATCAACCCCTTGAGGAGAAATGTTTCTCAGAAATCATCCGTGTTTTGCTGCTTCTGCTCAAAAAGAGGCAAAGATGCCTTTGCATTTCTGGATGGTCCTTGAACCAGCCAGCGTACAGAGAAAAGAAAGAGATGCCTTCACTTTGGTCAACGGAGAGGAGAAGACACCAACGCTCAGCAGAGGGGACTGAGGGGACAGGTTCAGACATGGTTCCTCCAGAGTGGTAGGGCTGTGAAAATTCCACCGGTGAAAAGGCATTATTTGTAGACATATGCAGCCTCCACCAGAAATTATAGGTGAGGGAATCAGTTTTACTATGAACTTGTAAAGGTGGTTTTGGCCAGACCGTAGGCTTCCAGCTCCTCTGCAGCTACCTTCACACACTACTCCTGGGGACAGGAACAGTGGGGAAAGAAAGGCACATTCCAGATCTTCCCAAGAACGACCAAGCTCATGTGCCTCAAAACAAACCTTAGCCACAGCAGCCTGCAATGACTGGCCCTGCTGTTCCTTGGTTCTTCTCAGGGACAAAAGCACGGGGTGATAACCCACCTTGCTGCCTGTGATACTCTAAAATACTGCCCGAGGTATCATTATCAGCTTTTGCCTTGCACTTCTATGCTTCCATGAAGAAATACAGCTGCCCATTCTGACACATAGTGCAAACTCTGCTTCCTCCAAAGAGGTGCAATGTCATCTAGTGCAGCCTCCTCTGAACTAAACCATCCCCTATTTGTTTTATACTCCACTGCGCTTGGCGATACGGAAAGTCCTGCCCAGTTGTGGAGAACATTCCGGTAATCACAAGGGTACGTTATCTGAGCAGATCACATTTAGCATCTGTAGGTCAAGAATGACCCATTAGAGCTACACCCATTTGGGGTCTGTTTTTCCACAGCAGTGCTGGACACCAGCTGGCTTGCTTTTCTGGGGGACTTAGCCAGGGTGTTTCAGATGGGTCTTGACATCCTGATACTCAAAACACTCGGAGCAGTCACCATCTTCAAAAAAAGCCTGAGAAGGACGTCCCTGTGTAAGCACTGAGACAAGGAAGCTGCCACGATTTACTGCTCCAGAAACCCAAGGCCATCATCTTTCTGCTCTGCATGTCCCGGGACAGGAGCAGACTCACAGCAAAGGTAACCTACAGCTCAAGGCAATAGGATAAATCCCATTTCTGCACCTCCTGCTTTCTCTGTTCAGATTTCACCTCTACCTATTGAGTCTGGCTGGTTTCAGAAGACATGTCTCCATCCCAAAGAGCAAGCTCACACACAAAACTCAGAGAGGAAAGACACTGTTAAGTTCTTCCCCATTTAAATTACTCAAAAAGCCAGGATTCAGCACACAAATGAAATACAGAAAACTCTGTTACACACAATTGCAATGGTTTGCTCCACTCTGGGAGTAAATGAAACCTTAGGAAGACCTGGGCCTTTCCAGGAACTATGGAATTCCCCTCCCTTGTTTTCAAAATTAAGAAAGATTTAAATCCAACTAATGAACAATAACAGACTTGCCTTGGGTATACCTGGAAAGGTGAAGGATGAAAATAAAAACCGGCAAGAGGCTAAATGGTTTATTGGCCAAAATATGGCTGATAGTCATTTAATGGAGTTCACTACTAAACATCACAGGTAGGGTTGCTAAAACCTGGGCTCCATGGCCTAAGAGTTGTTTTCCAGTTATAACTTCTGCAAGCCTATAAATTGCAAAATCTCAGCCCTAGAAAGGGAAATGAAATAATCCAAAAACATTTCCTGTCCCTAATTATATTTTGCACGTGAAGTGGACTCATACAAAGCTGCTGGATTTGGATACCTGAAAATGAACAATGGGGGGAGGAGGGGGGAGGAGGCCACGTTGTTTGTGTCTGGATAAGGGCACTATTTTGTCTTCCCACTGTCACTAAAAGGACCTCAGCTAAATATTTGGACCTGAGGTCCAAATGTTGAGTGTTCAAAACTCAAAGCAGGGTGTGCAGTTTTGCAGCCTGGGCTCATCACTTCTCTGCAAGCACAAGGCATTTTTCTTCTATAAATATGCAAAGTACCTTACAAAAGACACCCCCACCCCCCGGCCACCCTCCCCATTTCCCAGCTCAGGAAATGGAGGTATGGCACGCAAAGAGGGGAGAGAGGAGGAGGCTGTGGCCACACCACGTCCGTGTCCATCTGCAGCACAACTTCCATAATCCCCTGCAGGTTGCTAAATCAAAGAAGAAGAAAAATGCCAAGACATTTTCCCAGCCTTCTCTCATCAAAAACTTCCTTGAATCCCAGGGGATAAGCATGAGGAAAGATCAGAGAGGTTCAGCTTTGGTCATCTGCAGATTCCTTCTGCTTGGCATAGCTGCTCCCTCCCTGCACACGCGGCAGGTAATCCCAGTGGGAATAACCGAGAGCCCCAGTGTAACCCAGTGGCTTCTCCTTTTGGTCTGCAAAAGAGATGCAGAGTTCTCAGCTGAGAGTGGGGAGCACCCCCATGACCTGTTGTAGTTTGCAAAGACACGAGGCACTTCTCATCCTGTGACTAGGGACATGCATCAGGACTAACCTGCTTCTCTTCCTTAGTGAAATCCTCTGCATGGGAAAACAGCTTCCACTTTAAAATAACCAAATAATAAAGCACGTAGCCTTTAAACACCAGGATTTTACATTTGCATATATAGTTACTTCTTCAGTTACCTCAAGTTTATAAAATTCACATAATTCACATACTGAAGGCTGCATATACTCTTCACACTTACAGAATTAAATGCTAACTTTGGATAAGCAATACAACCATTCTGAAGAACATCAGAGGACAGCATTTAACACCAGAAACTGCCAAATGTTTCTGACCTGCTTCAAACAATCATTAACTACAGTCAGTTTCTAATTATTTGAGTCCATTTCACTTCTTATTCAGTGGTCATTTTGTTTCTTGACCATTTGGCCTATGTTCAGAAAAATCTCCATTAGGCAGCACAAAGTCTCAAAAACATTATTCTCCTTTCTAAGGTTGAGAATACTCCAAAACCTCAAGAGACAGGAGTTCTAAATATGCCTTTAAACCCCAAAAGCAGAGAGCACTTTAAAATTTAAAAGCACAATAGGCTATTACATTAAAACACGTTGTTATCAAGTAAAATTGCTTTCTCTCACCCCTCTGCTAACAGTTTTGCAATTCATTTTCCAGAAAGAGCTGCGAACATATTAAAAGGCAAAACATCTATGCTCAGGCTGGAAATGATCACATGAACAAGCCACAAGATTTGCTTGATAACATACAGAGTTTATTATTCAAGAACGAGTCTCATTTTCAGCTCTAAGGGAGAGGGCGGGGAGAGAAGGGGGGAACAGTCTTTTAAAAGACACACACTGGAAGCAAAGTATTGCATTTATAGGAACCACTAAAAAGAAGAAAAGAAAAGAAAAAAGTAAAGAAAGCAAACCTCTACGCTACCAGCAACTCAAGTTTTCAAAAACTAAGTTCAGCTCCCACAAACCTCGCACCGTTTTCCCTTAAAAGAAGTTTACCTTATCAGAGGGGCTGAACGACCAGAAAGCTGCTCAACTTTTCTAAAAGTTCAGCTCTGCTGAGGATGGGAAGGGACAGGGGAGAGCAGAAAACAAAGGCAGGAGTTAAAAGCCAAAAGCTGCTGGAGAAGTGAAGTTTCTCTGCACCCCTTACTGACCTAAGAAGTCTTCGTTTCACAGGTAGCAAAGTTTGTCTTCCTTCTCCCCTGCAAGAGTCCCACTTGCAGGCAGGCACACCGCGGTACCGCGAGCGCGCTCATCAGCAAAAGAATATTGTTTCCAATCTGCCGCTGACTGAGGAGGGAAAGAAAAAATGCAGTCCAGCCAGGTACTGTTTCTTCGTGAAAAGTAAATCCGGCATTCTGGAATGAGTTCAAACATAGGGCTTGACAGGCAAAGGAGAAAAGCTTTTTTTTTTTTTTTTTTTTTTTTTTCACTGAGCATGCTTAGTCCTGCACTGCCTGCACACTTAATGAACATTACTTCCTTCCCAGTGGTTACTCCTAGTAGAAATCCACACCCCCTACTCTTTCAGAAGTCAGGAATGCAGCTGAAACCAAAGTCCAGAAAACATGCCCGACACCCAGACAAGGCCCCACAGATCAATAAACTCAGGTTGTGACCCGCAGGTCAGTTTGTCAAACAGGACATCAGGGTGAGTTTTTTCTACACTTGGTATAGTTTGCTTTATGCTTCAGCTAATGCTGCTCGCTCCCCAGAGAAAATAAAACTGCACCGGCTTTTAAAGAATGATTAAATGCTCCAATAACAGATGGGAATTCTCTTTCGAATCTTGCCTTTTCCAAACCCGCTTTAAAGCGAGGAAAGAACACCGCAGAAAGAAGTTTTTCAGACAAAATTAGGTCATTAGATTCCTGAACAAAAGTTATTTGAATTTGTCATAGGTAAGGAGTATCCAGTGACCAAAAAAAAGAAAAAAAGGGGGGGGTGGGGGGATGT
>NW_015090823.1:1801639-1816083 GCF_001431845.1 Calidris pugnax
GGTGGGGAAGGGGGGGGGGAAACGCTTTTTATTTAGTTAGGGCCTAATCCTGTTCCGTTTGCAATCACAGGGAGTTTTGTCATTACCTTCAATGGGAATAGTGCTGGGGTTTTAGATTACAAATGCTTTCAGGCAAGAGCTGGGTCTACTCCAGTGACCTGTACAGGACAGACTGGTTTTGGCACTTCAGTCTGCAGTTCCCAATATCGCTGTGTCTGAGTGTTCAAACACCGTGCAGCAGAAACACCCCCCCTCCCGCCCCCCCATATTCACAAGAGTTGCTGAAGAAAAGCAATTCTACAAAACTGCATGCGTTATTTTGAAAACTTTTCATTACATTTCAAGCTTTTAAGTTGCTTTCCAGTTTTCCCTTGAGGTCACACGTAACTCTCCCATCTCAATTCTCCTCCACAACAGAAGTAGAAATTCAGCCTTTTTGTAAGGAATCCATGCTGGCCTCGACGGCCGTGTCACAGCCTTCATAAAAACACAGTGTCCCAAGAATTATAATGGAATAACAAAAGCCATCAGATTTTCAGAGTAAGGAGCACTAATCAGAATTACAACTAGATGGGCCATTATCGCTCGAAGACCTCTAAGATAATGAATATCACTCTGCATTTTAAAATAGGACAGAACTCCATCATGACCTCAGTGTCTGAGTAACTCCAGACTTCACAAGGCGGCTGGTCCCGAGTTGAACAGGACAGACCACGACAGAGATTAAATCTCCGGATTCCAAATAGCCCCGACCTTTAGAATATACACCTAATTTAGCAAATTTTAATAGTGCACATTGGGACTGTAGTCACATGGATATGTTTCAGAACCACTGTGAGTCCTTTGCTCCGAAGTGCAACCAGGTGGGCTTTTATTTTTTATTTTTTTAAATAGTTTAATTGCCCACACATCCCTGGTTTTCCTGCTTTCATCCAAAATCATAAAAAGAAATAGTCCCAAAACTGCTTGACAGAAACAAGCTGTGTTGTATTTCCAGTGTACTGAACTTGAAGAGATCTTGGAAATCCCCAGTGAAAGTTTCCTGCAGGTTTGGAAGAGCAGCCATGTTGGGCTAATTAAACACCAAGGCACTAACCAAAAGGCTTTTTGCTTTGGTACATTTCCACTTCATATCCCAAAGCTTTGCTTTGGTCAGGAAAGTCCCTAGCAGGGGACTTTCCTAACAGGCAGCTAAATTGGAATTTTATCTCTGGACCATTTCAGGACGATCTCTCAGACACTTTTCTTGGCCATACCAAGAACTAAACCTATTAGGTGTTCATGGAGCCTGAGACATGAAAAGCAGGTGGACAGTGCATCTCACTGATGACTAAAGGGAATTACCCTAAAGCTCTGAACCAGAGAAGCCAAGGCTTAAACACATATTCACTTAGCAAACAGTTGTAGTGATTTTAGACATCCTTGTCTCCCTCAGTTCTTCACTGGGGAAGAGGAGGCTGAGGGGAGACCTTATTGCTCTCTACAACTACCTGAAAGGAGGGTGTAGAGAGGTGGGGGTCGGTCTCTTCTCCCAAGTTACAGATGATAGGACAAGGGGTAATGGGTTCAAGTTGTGCCAGGGTAGGTTTAGACTGGACATTAGGAAACAATTCTTCACAGAGAGAGTGGTCGGGCATTGGAACAGGCTGCCCAGGGAGGGGGTTGAGTCACCATCCCTGGCTGTGTTTAAGAACCGTTTAGATGTGGTGTTGGGGGATATGGTGTTGGGGAGAACTTTAGAGTAGGGTGGATGGCTGGACTCGATGATCCCGAGGGTCTCTTCCAGCCTAGATGATTCTGTGATTCTGTGATTCCCATTCCTGCAGCCTGGCTGGATGAACAGGGTACATGCAAACTCTTGATGTGGCATCCAAGACCTGGAATTGCCACCAGAAGTAGGAGCCAAACCAACATCGTGGCACGACTCTGGGGAGGGAACTCACGAGAGAGACTCGT
Organism: Calidris pugnax; assembly: GCF_001431845.1. Classification (NCBI taxonomy): domain Eukaryota; kingdom Metazoa; phylum Chordata; class Aves; order Charadriiformes; family Scolopacidae; genus Calidris; species Calidris pugnax. The sequence goes on from NW_015090823.1 coordinate 1,803,596, forward strand.
CCACAAAATGAACAAGCGTTTCAGCCCTCCCTAGCACTTACTGCTGCATGAACTGCTTTAGATACTCAGGCTGTAAGCACGCACTGTCACCACAGATCTCCTCCCTGTAACACCAGTGACAGAGCTGCTGAGTGACAAGGCTGCTCTACACCCAGGATCCAGTTTTCCTCGCGAGCACCACAGCGCCGAAGCCCTGGAAGCTAAAGGCACATTGCAAATACGCCGTCTGTGAGTCACGACGGAGGGAGCAGACTGCTGATTCCCTTCATGCCTAATTACCCATAAGCCGTTGGCACGATGATTTATTTAGCACAGTGCTGGCCTAGCTTTCAGACGACTCCTGCGTCCAAATGGAAAGCACTCTACCTCCAGTTTTCTTCTTGAAAGAAAAATCATACGGGGCATTCAAGTCCACAAAACTATGTTTTCCTATGAATTATTCGACAACTATATGGACCACCGTATGTCAAAGGTACAGTACCTGTACCTCAAGACACCTATATATATAAATTCTGTCGCAACACAGGATTACTGGTTTCTTCGAGGAAAACTGGGATCAGTCCTACCTGTAACTATTCAGCTGCTTTCCAGCTGGGACTGCAGGATGACATACCACATAACAGCCCAAACTGAATTTAAGTGGGAATGAGGTGTTTAAACACCCCTTAGGCTCTGCAATTAGGCCCTTTAAAGAGCAAAGAGTTGGGCAGGATTGCAAAGGAGCAGGAAAAAAGAGACCCGTCCTATGCCTAGAAGCTATTAGGTGACTCCCAGCTGGACCATTCAGCAACAGAGAGAGGAGAACACAGTCTCCTTCAGGCATCCATGAGTCAGGACAAGGACGGGGGAAAGCCTGGGTAAGTGAAAAGCCTATAGGGAATGGGACAAGCTTTGGAGAGAGACACTACTTGGGTTTTGGGATGCTGCCCACATACTCTGTTTAACCAGTGAGCTGTGCCCTAAGGCACAGACCTGAAACAGACTCTGGCGTGGCGGCAGCCCTTCCTGGTGTGAATGACAGAGCCCACCAACGCACACTCACCAAGATCCAATGGGGAACTATTGTTACTTCAGATGTTGCCACTTTTAATGGGAGCCAAATGGCTGCCCCTCCCAGAGCTAACAACTCCAGCTGGGGCAGCTTTGCTTCTCTTTTCCCCCTAGGATGCATAAAATGCATTTTTTGCTCTCCTTCCTGACACCAGAAAAGCCTGGATCGCTTCCCACTGTACTGTGAGAGCTTGAAACTTGGCCATGCTATTTACAGCATCTTCTTTGCCCGGAGGAATTGGAGACGCATCGTGATTTTTCCACCATATGCAAGCAGCAGGCACTGCCGCGTGTGCCAGCACTACTACACGGCGAGCTCAGCCCTACCTGTCCATGCTTCCTCGTGGCAACTCGAAGCACTGCCTCGAGAAATAACTGGATTTCCCAGAGGATGCTGTCTGCTGGCTCTCATCTTCATTGTTCTTGGTTTTAGGATGCATCCATCCTTCCATTCTTAGTGGGAAAGGACAAATGAAGGAAAGACTGTAAAGGGTGGGGTTCCATTTCTGGTCCTCTTAACTGTAATGTTAGCTTTTGGCTCTAGAGAAGCTTTTCAAAAGGACTTAAGTGACTCAGAAGCCTCAAATCTATTGGTTTTCAGCAGGAGTTGGGCTCCCAGGTTCCTGCTGGAACTGCAGAAAAGCCTGTTCTGCCTGTGAGGGTCTGGAGAAATATCCAGTCCTTTCTGCTTCCCATTTAACAGCCCCCAGAGAGGCTGTGCACGTCCAGGGGTGGTCTGGCTGACGGGGTATAACTCAGGGGTGACTCCTAGAGCCTGTCTCGGGGGGCTGACCTTGGCCAGCCACTAGACACCCACCCAGCTGCTCTCTCACTCCTCCTCCTGAGAGATGCAGGGGAAGAAAATCAGATGGAAGAGCTCGTGGGTTCCCAGAGGCTACAGTCCTTCAGGATAAACCTTCTCCAGCGTAGGCTTCCTATAAGGAGACCCTGCAGCTCCAGAGGAGACACCGACCAGCACCTGTGGGCATCAAGCTCTGCAGAGAAGAGGTCCTCTACAAGGCGGTGAGCCCAAGCCATCTCACCGTGCAATAACCACGAGGGCAAAGCAGCGAAGGGCAGCGGATCGGCACAGATCTGTTGGGGTTGGCATCAAGTATGTATCACATAATGCCACCACACTGGAAATCTCCCAGAGAGCAGACCACAGAGACCTCCGTTGGCAGAAGGAGCAGCTGTGAGTTTCCCAGGATGTGTTTTTTCCTTTGCTTCCCCGTTTACTTTAGCGAAGCTTCTTTCTACCTTGCGCTGAGAAAAATGTGACCCAGGAGACCTTATCCCGACAGGCACTCGGCCGGCAAACGGGCAGCCCACACAGGTGGAAGAGCTCAGCCTGGCTTTAGATAACGGTGTGTACACAAACGTCCCCAGGAGAGGTGTCTCCAGGAGATCACGTCACCCCACTAGAGGTACCAGATAACAGAGCGAGGGATGCTGAAGGCTTAGAGCTGGTACCAGAGGCAAAGCAGTCTGTCTCGAAGGCAGGGGGATACAATACTGCATTCTGGCCCTATCTTTCTGGTCAGGGTGGCCACCATAACGTTTAACATCCACGTTAAATAAGAGATATTTGTGGAGCTACACTGAAAGCAGGAATTGGACAAACTCATTCAAATCTGGCCAAAAATGCTAACCGATACCTGTTACTGTTGATAAAGTATTAGACTATGAAGACTACATGCCCTGCTAAAGATATGATTTGGTCAAACCCAAATAGTTGGACTCAGAGGGAAGAAAGAGGGAAACTATATGATCGTACACAGAGATTGACCAAACTGTCTAAATATCTCTTACAACTTAAGGATCTACTAAAATATAGAAGGAGTTACTGCATTCATTTTTTGATGGAATACTAAATATGAGCAGCTGGCATGTTTTCCAGAATGCAGTGGGTAATCTAGACATAAGTTAAACCACAAGAAAGGTTAACTTTGAAGACGGTGCAAATTACTTGCTTTGCTAGGACAGGAGGCCAGAGCAGTTATTGTGAAGCACAGGAACTTCCAAGTCTGTCCCACTGATCTTCCACCCAACTTTGGGCAAGACACTTCCCATTTCTGATTAAAAGCAATCAAAATAAACTGGATGTAATTATTGCAAAGATTGCTACGATAAATCTGAGACGGCACTGACAAAAGGCTACAAATACTTTTGCAGGAAAGATCCAGCCACAGCCACAAAATTCCAGGGGATTCAAACTCAACTTTACATAAATATGCAAAGCAATTACACATCAGAAAGAAGAAATTGGAGCAAAGCAAGCGTGCTGTCATACCACTCAGCCACTGCTTTTGAAACCCCAAATGAACTGGCTGCAGGCTTTTTTTTTTTTTTGCAGCAGAAACATTTTCAAGCGAGTGAGTCAAGCTACGGGTGAGGGTAGAGACACCTTGGGAGAACTGTCCCCCAGCAGAGCAGAAGGGTACCTGCCAAAAATGACCCCCCCACCCATGTGGCTGAGACCTGCTAAGGTCAAAGTGACCAACTCTGGCTGAGCCAGCCTTGGTCAGCCCTCCAGCAGCATCCTCTGGCACAGGAATTAGGAGTTAATTTTTCTGGCTGACTTTTCTTTTGCATTTCTCAAAACTTTGGACTGTTTTTTTTTTCCTCCTGACCTATAATACTTTTCAATTTCACAAATTAGATTAACTCTGATTTTTCAGAGTCTCATTGTAGGATAATAAATGACAGCAAGCATTTCCTGTGACAACCTACAGTTTTCTATTCCAGGCAAAATAAAGTTGATTGAAGGAGGAGAGAGAAAAGACAAACTGCACGAGCAACAGCGTTGAGCTCAGGGAATTTAATTTTTCTCCTCTCACAGGAGAGAGCTGTCTCAAGGCTAAACGTTTTGTGTGCACAGGTACATATGATAAATATGTGTAGAGAGATGTTGGTGAAGTGCAGTGCTTCTGATGGAGTAGAGCTACATCTGTCGTGCTATGTCTCTAATCTCAATACCACTGAACTTCAATGAGACATGATACTTAGGAAAAAAGTCAACATTTGATAGTAATTACTTAAAGCTTAGAGTTTCACTTCTGGACCAGTGTAACTAAAAGCCATTATATCTTACTAAACGGGTTGGATGTGGTTTTGCCAGTATAAAAGGATTCACCATCTATCAAGCCCTACAGGATTAATGAGTTTGCTGGTACCTGACGCCAGGCAAAGCCATCAGTCTGGTCAAGACCTCTCAGTTGAGCAGAACACAGTGCAGTGAATATCAGCATCTGAGCATAAGGAAGTTAAGAGCAGATAACAACCACCAGGAGCATTGCAAGGGACAGGTCAAAAGGCAGGACTCTTCAGACATCACAGTGGTGTAGGAATCAGGCTGGGCCCTTAAATCTAACTACAGCTCCTGCAAAACCCAGACAAGGTCAGGGGTTTGCTTTTCTGGTCTCCTTGATCATATAACCTTAGCAAAGGTGGAAGATTTATTTGAAAGGTGACTGTGACGTCCCTCTGATGGGCTCTTCCAACATATATTAAGCACCCTACTACGTGGCTAGCCAGAATTAGAACCTCAGTCTAGCAGTTCCCACATGCAAACCTCCAGACTTAGCACTTCCCAGGCATTTTCCAGGAGCCAGCAGCAAAAGCAAGTCCCTAAACATCTCAGCGAAAAATGACAACTGCCTGTATGCACAACAGAGCCAAGACACTAAAAAACAAGGCAATAATATCCATCTCCTTAATCATCTCCCTCAGCTAAAAGCCAGTACAGTCTGCCTTAAATTTCAGCTCCAAGTGCCTTTCACAGGATACGCATCATCCCCATGAAACAAATGGATCCATTTCATATTTTCCACTTAAGGTCGCTGGTGAGTTCAACTTTGGCACTCCAACAAAAAAAGTCCTCATTGCCAACATGCGCAGTGCGCTGGAACCGGAGCGGTGTGAGAGGAGTGGAAAGTCATTTATAAAGCAAATTTTGCAGCACTGAGAGAATCGCTAAGCTTTACCTCTGGATTTTATATTGCGTTTCTTTATGTAACATTATGTTTAACTCATAACGGTCTGTGGCGGAGATGGGGAGAAAGGTGACAGTTTAATTTTCTCACCTGATTTTTGAGATTTACAATAACAGAAACATATCAATGTTTGATTTTTTTTTTATGAGATTTTGCTGAAGTTTTCACGTATCTGGGATTACAACAGCCTGCCTCTGGGGATCTCATTGCTTTGCTAAGGGCTCCCCAAGCACTTTTCAAAGGCAGGGAACAATGTGAAAGTCAACAGACTTCCCCCAAGGAGCATCTGTGATTTAGGGGGTCCCTAAGTCTTGTAGCTGTAACACAGAATCCCCAAGAGCAAGGTGGTCCCAGGTGGAGTATTTCAAGTGTGACCACCTCAATTTGAGAAACCTTGGTATAATGTAACAGTATTTTATTTGGCAAGGCTGAGAAAGAGAAAGCACGATGATTCTTTATCATCCCCATCTGAAAGAGCTCATGGAAAATGTCATTAAAACTGACACTATGAAAACTTCAATTTTGGATGTATTGACACTTTACTCTCCAAATTTCTTTATCCAGAAATTCCCCGACAGCTGTAGCTTGCACCAATTGATTTTTAACTTTCATCTGAAAATATCTGCTGGCTTGTTGGTTTTTTTTTTCCCCATCAAATACACATTCCTTCCCCTTTCAGGCCACTGCCTGATAGCTGATTTATTCCAAGAACTCTCCTTTCTTCTTAATATCTCCCTCCTCCTTTCTTTGGCTGTTGGTAACTTGTCTTAGCTTATCCTGTTTAAGTAGTTTGCAGGGTCAAAGCGAGTGTCATGGTATGTTTGTCTTATGTCCCATGAATTTAAAAGTACCCTGTCCTGCAAATGCTGTTGCCTATTTATGTGGCCATCATCACCACTTTAACCGTGCACTACGCCACTGCACATAATAGTTTTTCTTTTGATCAGCCCCTTTTAGTGATTTAGTAGTTTTTAACTCGTCTGGGCGAATTCACGTATCTCTGTATCACTACAGACCTTGAAGTAACTGCGAGGGAAGTGAAAGCCTTTCATTTGTTGCAGAGGTAAATCCAATAAATACATACACATCTCCGTAAAGCTTTCACGCGAGCAGAATTTTGTCTCGTGTTTACTTGGAAACCACTTCAAAATGTACTTCTGTCATAAATACATAATTGTAAAAAAGTCAGCAGGACTAAAACTCTTGGTATTGAGTGCTACACCTAGTGGTAAGTGTTTGCAGGATTTGTAGCTTTTTTGACATTTAAACAAATAATTACATAAAACCAACGTTTAGAGAAACAAGTCATAATACTAGGAGCGGGAGAGGACGAAACACTCCAGCATGCTTCAGATACTTACACAGGGGGCCTATTCTCCTATCAGCATGCAAGAAATTGATGCAATTAAATTATAATCATTAATGAAACTCGCCCACAAACATAACCTATACATCAGAAGAAAAAGCCCAACTACTTAAAGCGCAGTTTTAATATAACAAAGCAAGAGCAATAGGTGGTGCTCTGCTACTCCTGTGCCATGGTACAAGGAGATGCTGTAGTGCACTTTCTTGTTTACCTGTCTACTGACCCGTCAAAATTCTGAAGGTACCTCAGAAGTAGCAACCATGTGAAAGAAAGAACAACTTGCAAAGTACACAGTATTACACTTCTGTGCGGTTTAAAACCCATTTCTTTTATGAACTTCAGCAGAAATTCACAACTGTCAATATAGAGTGAATGTACACTTTAAATGCAGCGCCTTTAAAGACAGATATTTATCACCTGTATGTATTTGAAAACGCAGTAGGCTTAATTCAACAATACTTCTTCTGCCTTTGCATTAAACAGGCACAGGACAAAACCAAGCCAAAATGCTTGGAACAGGGACTGGCACCTGCATTCCCCCTCACCGGGGAGTGTCACAGCACTCAACTCAAGAGTCACATTTCCTCTTGCTGGATTAGTGACCTTTAAAATCTCTTCTGCAGAGTACACCACCTTCCGCAGGCAGGCAGAGCACCGAGTCAGCTCAAGCCAAAAGCTCTCACTGCAAATAACTTCTAAAAAAAGAAAAAGAATTTCAGGAAAAAAACTCTCGCCTTCCTTCTCTATTAGCAGCTTATTTTCCTTCTGTTTGAAGCTTCCAGGGGAAAAGAAATGCCTCCTTGAAGGAGCCTCCTTCAATCTGAATGCCCTGGCAGAATCAGTACCCACGTACTTCATGCAGCACAGAGTGATGGAGACCTCTTGGGCACAAGAAGTTTTGCCCCTAAGTTTTGCCCCAGTTTGCAGATCTGCAATTTGTACCTGCTCCAGAAGCCTCAGTTAAGAAAAGCGTTCCCTAAATGCTTGCCATCTCCAGTTGGCTAATTAAAGCACAGGTAGACTGAGTGTTCCAGTGCTCAGCCTGGCTGCCTGCCCCTCACCTGAGCTGGTGGAGCCTCAGGTGTTGAAATGTCACTGCTTCCAGCGTGGCCTGAGTCAGCCACCAGCACCTTTCAACACCTTGCTGTGAAATGGAGTGGTTCAGCAGGGAGCTCACACGTGCTGGGGTAGGGGAATGCAGGGACAGCTGGGAGCCTTCACCTCAAGACATCCACTCCCACTCACAAATGAGATTTTGCAGTTACGTGCCCAAGGTTACGCACCGGAATTAATGGAAGAGAGGAGACCATAAATCAGGAGTCCCAGCTTCCAGCCCACAGACTCCACACCGCATCACGCACGGTCAAGGTAGGACACGCAGGAAGGGAAGAGGCAGAGAGAGGGGTGTGAAGCTTCCCCTCTCCCTTCCCAACAGAAAGCAGAGTCCTGCTGGAGAACTTGGCAAGCCAGAGCCAGCACTGTTATATGGTTAGCACTGTTCGCTTGCCAGTTGGAAGGAGACACGAGTTTCAGGGGTCAAAACTCTTAAGTAAAGCTCCAGTTTCCAGCTCATGTCTCCCGAGATGCTCAAATACCATCCAACCCACTGTGGACATCATTTCCTTTTTATGTTTCTCTATTTTCAAATTACTAAGTAATACAAATGCTTTTAACAGCCATTTCCACATGCTTGATGTACTCCACAGTTTCTAAAAAGATTTCCTAATAACCCAAGCTTATCTAAATCACTTATTGTTGGTTTTGGTAACAGGCAGAAGTTAAGCAATTGATTAAAGAGGAAACAACTGTTTGGTGTCTGATATGAAACGAGCTTCCAAGTCTCAGAGTATTGAGCGAGTTCCTGTCTGTATCAGAAAAGAAGAGACAGCGGGGGGGGTTTTGTGGTCTCCACAGAGAGGCCATGGCTTGGGTAGACAGGGAAGATCGTTTCTGCCCCGCTCGCTGGGACACCGTGCTCCTTTCCCTCTCTACAGCTAGAGAACAGCTCCAGTTATAAAGCTCAGTGATTGAAGAGTTAATACGTGATTGTTACACCATTAATACATAAGCATTTTTATATTAAAAAGAGTTTAGCAGGTCAATTTGTTGCTTATAACCACTTCTGACACACGCTGTATGCCGCTGTTATTCCTGCTACACGGCGTTTGGTACCCTACTGTGAGAGATACCCTGCAAACAGAGAATTAAACACAGATTGGAAGGTTTTGGAGCAAAGACCACCAGTCCTGTTCACATAGCCTCATATCCACTTTGTTTATTGTCGCCTCAGGGCTGGCTTCAGGTGTTCACAGCAACCTGTGCCAACAGAAGACACTGACTTCGGTGACTAGATGTGGCCTTCAGCCTGAGCACAAGAAGAGGAGCAGGGAATACAAAGACAACGACAACACAGTTAGCAAAGTGTAATTAGCAATGGGAACGGGCAGTCAAATGCTGCATCTGAACCCTCGGAATCATTATGAGCCCCTCCCAGCCCAACAATCAGACTGGGACCTAACACCGTGTCTGTAATGGGCAGTGGTGAGACACCAGCTCTGACCCTTCACTGCATCATTTTTTCTTATTAATAAAGAGATTAGAGATTTAACCCAACTTTTTGTTTTTTCTTAAACTGATATTCACATGTCTTTTGAGAATTAGAGGAAGGTTTAGTGCCAATATTACCCTGACAGATCTCAGCCTAACTTCCAGGCATCCTAGATATGAAAGAAACCAGGAATCTTTTATGATCCCACGACCGGAGACATTTAGACAGCTGACACTTTAACATCCTTAGGAATATACAATCATCATCACTTCAGGCAGTCAGGCTTTTCAGGCAATAAACCATGATTTGCCTTGTCCTTCACCTGCAACAGTAATTTAATCCACTTCACTCAATTTAGCAACGGTTCTCTAAAAAGAAGAGCTAGAAACCCAGGTAATTAATTAAGAATAGAGTTTGAACTTGTACTGGAGAGGGAAAGCAATCCTAAATAGGTATATGGTATTATTCAAAATGTAAAGTTTCTAAGCCACAATGCTGGGGGAAAGGCAATCTTGTTACAGAAATGTTTTAGGACAGCAAACATTGTATGTACTCACAATACAACTACAAATGGGTAACAAAATTACGAGATTAAGCACTCCAGAGTCAAAGACTTCACAAAGATACCATTACCCCCACAATATTAATTCAGCCATATTTTTATACCTTTATGTCTGATGCTAAGGTTCCTGACAAATTAATACACTAAGATTTGCATGTCACAAGGCAAGGAGGAAGGGGGAGCATTGTACAAATGACATGGTTGATATAAAATTGCCAGACTAATGTTAACTTTCAGTGAAGTCCCTGACTCCTTTGTCAAAAGCTGGTATTTCTCTGAAAATTCAGGGGAACTCCAAGAACTTTGTTCAGTTGTAACCACCGAAGCATGGGAAGCCCATGAATTTCAGGGGAAGCTGCATGATTGCTTCAAACAAATTATATCAAAGCGTGGGAGATAACGGACAAGTTTCACATGGGGCTTTGGGGATTGTCCAGTCCCAATGGCCAACACTTCACTGCCAACCCACGCTGCCCAAAACAAGCCTTGTAACAGCAGAGGAAGCTGCTGAGATGTCATCTTGAGCAGGACCATCATTACAGATGGACCCATTACAGATTCCTACCACTCTGCCCTCACCCCAAATACTGACAATACCCAGAGCTTAAGTGAATACCCGGGAGAAAAATCCAAATTTGAAAAGAAAATGCATTATCTCCCAGCTGCAAGGGGTATCTACAGCTGCAATGACTCCGTTATGGAAGAGTACAAATCATTACATGTATTTTCTATATGCAGCACATCTGGGATGGGTTAATTTAATGGCAAAAGGTGTGGTGATGGTAAGCTCTTCTGAGCAGGAGCCATTTCTAGGTACAACTGTACATAACAGAACAGGAGCTCTTTGCAAGAAACTCCTCCTTGGCCCCAAAACTGAAATTAATACCTAAATATTTAGGGATGCGCTTGCACACAGTCACTCCCAGTTTTATCCAGAGTGGTGATCCGAGTGTGGCACGGAGCAGAGACACCTTGGGCTGGCCCCACACCAGCACAGGGCTGGAGCAAAGAAAACCCTCCTGGGACACGGGGAGCCCAACACAGGCACCACCTTCAGTCCCAGACTGCATCTGGTCAAGGCAGTGGAAAATCTGAAATAATCAGCTCCCCTGCACCTAACTCGCTGCCGCATGCAGCCATTCACGGATTTCTGCTCCGCATCCTTTAGTAACCCTATTATCCACGTTTTCCCATTGTCTGGAGTTTCAGTTGCCCCATTATTTCGGACAATGGAAACCAGACTGCACGATGGTACCTTTCTTGACATTTTAACACCCACCCCTTTTTCTTTCCCTTGAAAGAAAGGGCAGAACAAAGTTGAAAAAATAAAATTAAATAAAAAACATATCTGGGGTTCTGACCCTGAGCTCTGATCTGCTTGGGCAGTCCGACAGCCCCACCAGCTAAATGACCTGTCAGAGAAAAGAACTAAATACATGTATATATATATATAAAGCTTCTATTTAACAGTTACTTAATTAATATTTCCATAAACATATACACCTCTCTTTCCAAAGTGCCGTTAAGTCAGCACATTTTTTCACTGCAGCCTGTTGTAGCCCCTTTTTTTTCCCTTCAAACTTTATTATAAAGCCCCAAAAGTTCACATAATGTCTCGCTATTGTTTCTTTAAAGAGGAATTCTCCTCCCCGCCTCCTTCTTTCTCTGTATCTCTGAGGCACCACATGGCACAATAAGAGCCCTTTCATGTTCAAGACTCAGAGTCGTTGCTGTGGTAACTCACCCAGCCGCACCGAGTATTCAAATAAATAGTTAAAATTAAAAAATCAGAAACCCAGTGGGTCTGACTGCAATCTTATCTTTACCGTGATGGCTTCGAGGGACGCTAAGAAGCCAAATAATAACCTTTTGCCCAGATTAGTCACCTAAAAGTGGCGATTATTTAAGACAGAAGGACATTTGTGCCGTTCCAACAAGTATTTGGCTGAGACGGGAGCACAAAGACAGAGAAGACGCAATGCAGAGCACTAGTAGCCAGTGGCATAAAAATTATGGTGTGGAGTTTTTAACCACTTGCAGACAGATTTCTCTTCCCCTCCCTCGCTCGTATAACAGCTTTGGGATAGACACTGTAAGGATAGCTTTGGAAGGATTTTTATCTAACGAGCAATAAGCAGCACAAAGTGTCATTAATTGCTACCTTGCAGGAAATGCTGCTACAAAGAGAAACCCATGCTTTCTGTACGAAAAAAAAAAAAAAAGATTTTTTTTTTCCCCTCCCTCTACGTGCTCAGACAAGCCACCGCTTGAGGCCCCCAAGTATCTGCTATTATCAGTTAAGTCACGTCTAGTGCCAGGCAAAAGGTCATTTCAGGTCATTCCGGAGATGAAAGGAAGGGGTAATGTATGTGAGAATGCCTGAACTGGCAAGCAAAGAGAAAAAAGGGCGAGGGGGGTGAGAGAGAAAAAAGGGAGGAAGGAAAAAGGATGCGAGAAGAGGAAGAGAAGGATAGAAAGAGGGAGGGAGAAGATGAGAGGGTGATATCAGACTGAAAAGGAATGTTCTTATTGCCAGGAAACAAATAGAAGACCAAATCACAGCACCTCTGGCGACACACTCTATGAACTTGATTCCTCATCAAATAAAAAGGCTGCCACATTTTCCGGGGTCATCTTTTTAATTCATTCCTTCAATGAGGTTTTTCTGGTTTTTTTTTTTTTTTTTTTTTTTTTTTTTTTTTTTTTTTTTTTAACCTTAACTGCTGAGAAAGGCAAATGCTTAAGGGAGAAAGGACTATCCATTGTCTGGGGTGTCTGCTTCAGCTTCCTTTGTCTGGGAATTATAAGAGAGAGGTAGAGGGTCTTTTTTTTTTTTTTCCTCCCCTTTTTATGCATCTGAAAAAAAATCAATTTTGCATTTAGCAGTGAAAAATAAAATATCATGATGCTAGAGCAGACAGCCCAGCCTTTCTCCATTTGCCTTTTCTCACTTCTCCCCCCTTCCAC
>NW_015090823.1:1816093-1844945 GCF_001431845.1 Calidris pugnax
TAAAATTTGCAGTCAAGCCCATCAGTCATTCCTGAATCCATTCCAAGGTTCCCCCTCCACCCCGACTCCTTCCACCTCCCCCTGCTCTCAACTCCAGCTCTACTTGTCTAACAAATCATTTTTGTAGGACAAGCCACTGGCTCATGTGGAGATTGCACACATAACCCAGGCACCGCCGACAACCCGTCAGGGGAGGAACGGCTTTACTGGATTCTTTTTTTCTCATTTTTTTTTTGTTCCTTTATTTGTAAAAACATTCCTGTTCTGGGATGCCCTCCTCCTCTGTGCTCTCCCCCCAGCCACTCCAACCTCGAGCTGACCACACTCATTTTGCCTGAAGCTTCGGTGGGGTTGCAGACCATGTTGGGAATTACATCACATAAAATTATCCTTTTATCAGTGTGTGGCGGCATGGTGGGATCCCTCCGGTGCACAGCAGCCTCACCCAGCCTCGTAAAAACATCTTCTTTTGTGCTTTATGCCTGAGAATGGGGTTTCTGGCCACACATGTAAAAGGTGCACTGTTTGCCCCCTCCCCATCCCGCACAGATTTAGTGCTTCCTAAGGCTGGGGAGAAGGGAAAACTACCTGGGGAACGACTACAGTTTTCTTTGTTAGCAGCAAGATGCTCTGTTTATTGGGTTGGGGAGGGGAGGAGGGTTGTTAAACTACCTGCAGGTTTTTTTGGGGGGGCTGCAGAGAGTCTGGGTGGGTGGCAGCCAAAAATGAGAGGGGGGGGTGACACAAAGCTCTGCCCAGCCTCACGCTGGAGAAGGCTGTTTCACCCCACACTGGCCATCTCCTCCATCGAGGGTGCCAACAAGAGCCCCATGGCAAATGCTCACTGCCTCAGGCCACACAGACCCGCCTGCCTCCCCCGAGGAAAAACATGGCTATTTTAGACAGCACGACCTATTTAAAGTGCTAAAATCACTCTGGACGTGCAGAAAAATGCCCAGGTGAAGCCTCTGGAAACTACTGATAATGGTGATGTTCCCACACAACATAGAGGGTTTTTTCAGTTATTGTTCTGGCAGCCATTTGAACCAATCAATTAAAATTCATTTTAAGATTTTGTAGTCAGAGCCCAAAGTCCTCTGAGATACCAAGTGACTCTGTGGCTAGAGCTGTGGAAGACCAAGGTTTAAGTCCCATACCTAATTAATCGGGATGAATTAGGTTCACTCTCTCCTGCTGATGGTTCTTCATTGACAATAAATTACACTGTGCATTTTTTCATTCAGTCATGCTAAGTTTCTAGCAGACACACTATTCTTCCTCATTTGTCACTTTTATTATAGCACTATCTTAGACGCATAGTTGTAGACACTTAATCAATCCTGCTGAGCTGTTATGTCTGTTTGCAACTTGCTGCAACTCCGAAGAAGATTCCTACATGATTCAGAGTCTTTGCTAGAAAACCTTGGGACTCCTGCCTGTCTATGCATTTATATTTCATAGTGCCATTTACCCCCCAAGAAGAACTCATTGCCAAACAAAAATCACTCCCTATTTTGCTTAGGTGTCAACGCGCCAAATATAGGGATAAAACAAATTATGACCCTTCTTCGAGCAAAAATCACTCCAAATCCAGAGCTCTGTTTCTCACATATTGACATTTCTCTAGTTATGGCCTCCAAAGGGTTAAAGCAATGGCATATTTGTAGACGAAGAGGACACTGCAGGTGTGAGTGCACTAATTGGATAACTGAACACTAACGAAAGCAAGAACAGGGGATGGTGGAAAGGGGGTTTTGCAGTAGACTGAACAATTGGGAGCGCAAGATCCTGTGAATGAAGGTAAAACCACAATGAAGTTTCGTGGCTTGACAAAGCCCCACACCCAACAGATGCAATTCCAACTGAGCTCGAGGAGAGAGACGCCACCGGTGAGGATGATTCCATACATCTCTCTGGGAGGACACGTATGGCAAATCTCCAGATCCATACCAGGTTCTGCTGACCCACATTACTTTGGGCCGTGAGCCCAACCCAAGCCTGCCGCTGAGAAGGGACCCGAATTTTGGGGCTGTGAGGGAACAGCCCACCTAAAGCTTTCAGCCAAAGCCCAAGGCAAAAAAATAGTTTGTAGTTTGGCTCAGGTTTCAATGCTAAGGAAACACAGGTAAATATTATCCATGATTACAAACAGGTAGGCAAAAACGCCAGTAGAGGAGGATAAAAATAAAATCCCCAGCCCAAGTTTCTTCCCTGAAGGCTGGTTCTATTAATGCAAGAACCCCAACAAGAGCACTGTAATTCAGCACACGCTTGGCAACCACCAACGGCCCTCCGAGCTGTCAGCAAGCTATGAAAAAGGCAGGCAAATGCAAAACAAGAGTTCATGCTACAGCAACACCCCGACTTGTGGTTTGAATACCCACAATGGCCATCTCTAAGGCAGAATCCCAGAATCTACTGGAAAGAGTCAATATGAGCATTAAGAGAAGATCTCTTGAAGCTACAACACACGAGAAAAGGCTGAAGGACTTACTGCTGGATTGAAAGATGGGTGACTTACTGTTTCCAAAGAGGGGGGCTGAGGGTTAGTGGTGGGATGGGAGAGGACAACAATTACAAACACCTAAAAGGCAGGCACACAAAGGATAACGTTCATTTAGAATACGAGGTTTCTTATTCTCAGTACAAAACACAACAAATCTGCTCACCAAGGGATCCAGTAGAGCCTCCAACAAAACTTGCCAAGGGACAATCTGAGCCCTGTGATCCTCGTCTGACGAGTGGGGATGGACTGCAGAGTGTCCCCCCTGACAGTAGGATTATGACAACGCAGTTCTGAATGCCACCATTCTGCAGAGGTGGCAAACTTGTGTACAGAGAGGTGAAATCCACACAGGTGAAACCATGAGAGGCACTGAGTCTTGAGAGGATGTACTGGATTTACTGGGTTGTTTCCTCAGATGAGTATTAAATGGAGCAATGCAGACCTCGCACAGTATTTGTTCGTTACAGCTAACAGGGAATGAATATCAGAGACTTTTGAAGTGGGAACAGCAAAGAACTTCCAGTGAAATTAAAAATGTAAATGTATTTCTAGTATCGGTTTCAGATTCCTTCCCCCCACCCCACTTCCTGAAAATTAGTGTATAAGCCCCTGCCACCAGATTTCCCAGATAGCTTCCTGTAATACGACTGGAGGCATATGCCATCAGCACCTGAATATTACTTTGTTGTTAGGGACCTGCCATATGTTTCCTATTTAAAAAAATTACTTTATATCACAGGAAGCCACTTTTTCTAGCAACAATAGTGGAGGTTCTTGTAACCGTTTCACCCATGGAGGGAAAAATAATGACTAACCACCAACTATAGCAGCTTTATCAAAGTCACAAGTGTAACCTGGTTTTTGAGCCTTCATATTCAACAAATCTTATGTTCTGATTAATTTATTCAGTGAAATGGTGCTATTGCAACAGCAGCCAGGGGAAATTAAAAGACTTCAGGATATGAACAACATGTTGGAATAGCGTCAGCTTCCTTGGTCTCTGTGCCTCCTGCCTGAAACTAAAACTCAGCTTTACATAGGGAGAGAAAGCTTTAGATTCGAGAGAACGTTTGGCTCTGACAAGGGGACACTTCTCCATCATGAAAACTGAGACCCAGTCACTTGACACAGAATTTCCAAAATCATATTAATGATAGTTTCTGATACTACCCACAAAACCATAACATGGAGTATCTGGAATGGAAGGCAGATGGGAGTTTGCCAGAATTCTATTACATTTTTTTGTTTGAAAAGGAAACTTTCTTTCAAACAACATTATTTGCTGTGACAGAGATTTTCCTCCTGAAAAACATCCTGAGTGCTTTTGATAGACCACTGCATCACTCCATGCCTGAGATGGGAGGCTGGGGAACGTCATGGCAGTGGGAACAAAGTGTCTCCCATGTAAAGAGGGACCAAGAAGCATTGCAATAACAGTTCATAAGACACCATGATGTCTTATTGCTGGAACCTAAATCATTTGGGTTTTCAACTACAATATTTGGTGTTTGATTTCTAGCAGGAACAAAAAAAAAAAATTCTTCTTCCTCAGAAGCTCTTCTGGAAAAGCTCCACGTCCCATTCCTCCTTTGCCAGCTGGCCAAGCATTCAGAAACATGGCACTAGGCAGCAGTTGCTTGGGGGTATTTATTTCCCTTAGATATTGAGGTAGACACTTGATGCGCCTCTTGACAGAAATTGAAAGTGTAAAAGGTTTTAAGAAAAAGCGACGACGAGATGGAGGGTGCACTATTTCAGTATTTTCAAGGTATTCTGGTGGTGGCAGGTACATCTTCCATCTACTTTAGGAGAAGAAAGGTATCGGAGTCTCAAACTTCCCTTTGCCAGAAACAACTTTATTTCACTTTTCACTCAATTACAGCTGGGATATTTCAATCACCAATGTCAGAAAATTTCCAGTCAGACGCAGCCAAGCGCTAAAGCTGGTTTGTCATCGAATTTAGGTTGTCACAACATGTATCTGGATTTGAGTTGAAGTTCTCATGATATTTTTTGGAAAAATGAAAATATATGACAAACTCTGCCTTGTGCTGAATATAAGTATTTTAGCTTATATATCCCAATCTAAATTTCCTCCTGAGGAGTAAAAGTTCTGCTCATCATGTAAAACTCCAGCACACACAGTCTACCCTGGTCTCGCCACACTGTAATTCAAGCTTGTGCCTCTGAAATTCCCACATGTTCGGAGTCAGACACGAGATGTCCTTTCCCTCAGAGCTTTGGCTGAGCTTCTCTCAAGATATTTTGATGTTTCCAGTCCTAAATGAAACCACACAACTCCCAAACGCGTGAAAATTAGCAAATAAATACTTAGAGTTAAAAATAAAAATTAAAAAAAAATATATATATATTCTTTTTCTGCCAAGGAGATATTTTGGACAAAGATTCTGGTTGGCTGCGGGTGTGTGCGAAGTGGTTCAAACCACCATCTGCGTTAGAGACAGTAATGGGATGTGATGGGAGCGCAGGCACAACACGGCGAAGGCAGCTCGCCCTCGCTCGCGCTATTGTCTTTCAGCCTCTGGGAGCCCTGCCTGCATCTGGCAGAAAAGTTGATCAACTTGGGGTAGCTAATCAGGCTGCTGCAATTTCCGGCCCTTTCTTTCCCAGATTCCTCAGATCAAAGTTCAAGTCCCAGAATTATTATTCCCCGAATGCTTAATGAGCTCCAACCGAGGGACACCAAAGGCAAAGCTAAAACATTGACCGTGCACTTCATTGAGTTTGGCCAATGTGCCTAAAAACAAGAGGGTGGGATCCATAGCATGCAAAATCACAATATACAGATTTGTATTTTAATCCAATTAAGATTCCTGCACGAGAGTGGGGACGGCAAATGGCTTCAGTCACTTTGCAAAGGGACATCTGCTTTCCTCATTGCTTTCCCCGTATTAAAATTTTGCAAAGGTAGAAATTGGCCTCGTCGTCAATCATTTCTAAAGAACTCTCTTTTGGGAGAACAGCAGAGCCCCACAAGCACAAAAGCTTCCTTGAAGACTAAAGTTCAGGATGTTGAAATGCAAAAGTCAGATTTTGCCAGGAGGCACGATTTCTGAAGCCAGATGATTCCACCTCAGATTAAGTTATTGAAGATCTTTGCATGCAGAAACATTTCTTTGTTCTGGCAAACACTCCCCAAGTTTTCTATTCACAAACGTGACCCCTAGGAAAGCCAGCCAAGATTCTTTTGCGTTATCAGGTCAGAATGTTCGGGGCCCAATTATTTTAATAGTTATAAAAAAACCCCGACAATGGTTCAGTACGCCAGTGAGAATAGTATTCAGGGACTTAACAAGTCACTCTAACATCTGGCATGTTCTTTCGAGAAGACTAAACACATGGAGAGTCTCGCTGCAAAAGTCAATGGAAAGGAATGATAATTGCTCATTAGAATGCCTCCTCCACAGGTTATTTTTAACTTCCCCTACTCTTTCTAATCATGGTGCATGCATCAGATGATACTGAAAAGGGTCAGTGCATAGGTTTCGCCTCTCCAAAAACACGCTTTTAACAAAGCCTTTTCATGAAGCTGAAGATTCACATGCTACACCAAGTGGCACCTGTTTTGTTTTGAAACTACAAGCAGGGGCCCAAATAAAATACTCCCAGAGCTCCAAGCCTTCAGCCAGCAATCCAGATTGCAAAGACACTGACCACAAAAATCAAAAGCTTTATTTTAATCTATGATGAAGACAACAGTTGTCCCTCTCCCTCAGATTTCAGAGTGCTGTGCATGGGAAGAAGCTGAGATGCCCAAATGCTAAGGCATTAGAAGATGTAAGACACGGAGGACAAGGACAGAGTCCTAACATCAAGAGCCCGGTGTCAACAAAGCAATAAAGCAAAAGCCACTAAGTGTCAAATGAAGCAAAACAGCTATTCATCTACTTTTGAAGGTAGAAAAATTCTGGCTGAATTTCCACAGTGTATTTCACCTCACGTTTTCAAGACTGGGGGCTGCAGGTTCTTTGCCTTCTTAAAATCAATGTTACCAGAGCATACCCAGGAGTATGCAGAGGAGAGACAGCAAACTGGCCAGGTCTGCACGCTCTTCTTGAAAGGATGTCCAGGGACCCCGTTATATCCCTCGCTGTGTCTCCTCTGCCTTTCAGCCACTGCAAAGCAAAGACATCCCGGCTCAGCCCTAAATGAGTTCAGATCTTTTCGCTGAACCCATCACCATAGCGTCTGAGCCTTTGTAAGTGACACAAAAACTATTTGCATGGGTCACCCCACTTCCTCTCAACCTAGTTACATAAAACTTTTTCTTCTTCTCCTTTTTTTTTTTTTTTTTAATGGGGTTCAGCAGAGCATTAGGAAAAAGGGGAGATTCTTTGTGGTCTAACATCAAAGACTGCACACAAGGAATCTTGTTCTGAAGCCTCTCACCAGGAAAAGCCAAACGAATGAAAAGCTCACATCAGACAGTTAGAAGACAGCAAAGGCAGCAGACCTAGAGGCACAAGGAAAGCTTAAATCCAAGAGTTTACAGCCAAGACTCAGGAGGCTATGTCCTTATTTAAGGCTTTTTAAAACAGCAAAAAGCTGTTTGAAGAGGAATTGAAGGACACGCTCATAATGGGCTGTAATTTGTTTGTTTATCTGTCTGTTTTTAATGAAGGAACCACAGAGCCTACTGGAGAATATTTGAGTTTCACTTCTGTCACTGTCCCAGCCATTCTCCAAAAGCACTGCGACCACATCAAATAGCTGCCATGGCTCCCTAGGAATGGCCTTTAGAACATGTTTCCGAGCACTGAGCCCTGGGGGGAGGCAGTGGCCGGACGCTCCTGGAATGCAAATCTTCTCTCAGCCACCAGCCACGACCCCGACAGTAGCCCTGCAAGAATCCCTCCTGCACCAACCTGCCCCCGGACCACCCTGGAAGGATGAATCGCCGGCGGAGGAATTGAGATCAGGCATAGAGGGCTTTTCAGCCTTGATAACTGGAGCGAAGCTGCCAACAAGCCGGCCACCTGCGCAGCAGCCGCGTACGCCGGGGTGTTGGACACCCTCGGCTCCAGCTGGCCCGCGTCTGCCAAACCCCTCCACCTCCACCCAACAGCTGGCTGAGGCTGCAAGGAAAAGCTTGGGCCAAAAAACAAGGCAATGATTTGGAGGTGAAAGCCTGCAGCTCCCAGGACCAACTCAGCCCTGAGCCATCTAGCGTCGGTTCCCAGCCCCCGGCCTCCTCCAAGGCCCCACATCCCAACCCCGCTCCTCTGGCGGTTTTCCTTTCACACTTGTGACAAATCCCCGTTCCTTCCAGGAACGTATTTCTCACCGCCAACGGGTTTTGCCCAACGCAGAAGTAAAGCAGGGTGGCAAACCACCCAGAGGTGCCCAAAACGAATTAACCCTCCCTTCTGGGTCAAGTTTTCCTCCAAGGCCGTGCTGCCTTTTTGCAGCCATATCCACAGTGCAACACTGACCTCCTGTGGCAGCCGCTCCTCAGCCTCGACCCACAGCTCTTCCCTTCTCTGGACACCGCCTTATTTAGACTGTCTGGGCAAAAGGGGCTGAAAAACTCCCTCTGTGCACCCCCTTCTACTTGTGTCCTCCTCCATGTGTCTGTCACCACAGAGAGGATGAAGGTAAAGCTTGCCTTTACTCAGCCCCTGGCACCGGTCCCAAAAGAAAACCTACCTCGAGGAGATAAAATGAGTCCCTGGCAGAGGGAGAGAGATGGATTTCTACAAAATCAGGCTCACAACTGTTCAGGGCCCTCCAACAGATGAGTTCCACCCAGTGGCATCCACTTCAGTGGCAACGTTAAAGCAATTTCTGTTTTTTTTCTCATGGCTGCCTAAATTGAAACAGAAATGGCCCTTTGCCTGCGTCAGGAGGGGGTCTCAGGAAGCCAGAATGTAGAGTCATTCCCATAGACACTGCTCTTCTGAACAATAGAGTGGGAAGGCAGCTTGTTCAGGTTTTTGTGGTTGTCACAGCTACCAGGTGTTACAATAACTTCCATAGTGTGTTTTCTCTTCCTGCAAGCTTATGCAGGCAATATGGAAATCCCTTCTGGGAGGCAAATGCAGATCGTCCATGAGTTTCCACCTGAGAAACCACGCTGACCTGCCCTACAGCGCAGGGCTCACAGAAGGAAGGAATCCCACAGCAAATTCAAGTGCTTTTAAAAGGTCACTTTCAAAATCTAAGTCCTACTCAAAAAACGTCTGGCCTGCATTCACGGCGTTACCTGCCTTAGTTCCGCAAGCAAGCTCGTTCCTGAAGCAGCTCTGTTTTCTGGCTGGCACCACCACAGAGCGTGTTGGGAGTGGGGAGAGCCTCTCAGCAGCAGACTGATAGCCCCATATGACATTCCCGAGACACATGCCTCAGTTCTCCGAGAGCCTACGATGAAGAGGGCCGTGGGATCACCTTGCAGGAGGAAGACAACAGTGGATCCCCCAGGGAATTTCTCCAGTCAGGACTATGGTAAGTGTGGTAACACAACTGAGCTGTGCACAAGCAGGTGATGCTGGCCTCAACCACGCTCTCGGGTACCTTCTGGGATGCTTAGCAGCACCCAGCCCTGTATTGCCCAACTCCCTGCTTACAGGAGCCACACACGTTCCCAGGAACCACAGTCTGAATATCTACAGAGTGTAGTATCTCCAGATTTCACTTTTTGCTGTTGATGCCTCTGTCTTGTCTCAAATATTCTAGGATCCTCTTTAAAACAGCCTGGTATTAGAAGACTTATATACTGAACAGCAGCAACACACCACTGGAAGACAACCAGCTGCCTCCTAGATGCAACAGGAAATCAGCAGGGACCACTGTGTCTCACAGAGCGAAATTATACCTGTTGGGTTGCTCTGGGTGACCCCAAAACCCGACAAGGCCCTGCAGATTTGGCTAGGAAGATGTACAGAGCTGATAGCAGTAACTTGTCACAGTGAAAGGACACTTTTGCTGCCGTGCCAGCAGGACACAAGAGGGAACCAAGAACTGCTGCCCTTGCCAGAAGCTGTTAATCAGTTGGTTTTTGCCCCGGTGCAGAGCAACGGCTCCTGCTGAGCTGAGAATTATAAACCTACATTTTCACTCCCTGTGCCCCCAGCTTGCCCCTCATTTTGAACACTGGGTTGTAAATGATGCATAACCCTTCTGGGCCTTCTGCCTGGGCACAGAAACTTTCCCTTATCAAGGGAATTAAAAACTAGGTTAAACATACTTGTCACTCCAGTAAGTTCCTTAAAGCAGATGCAAAAGACTTTTTTTGGTCACTTCTCATTAAAGTTTTGTGACAAGATTCCCTGCAAAAGCTGGAGGTGTTAGATCACAGCTGAAACACAGCAGAGGGGCTTGTGGTGTCCCATCGAACAGCCACTTCCATGTGTTTAACAGGCTTGTTCTCCAACAGCTATCAGCCCTTCCAAAATTTATCAGGGTAAAGCCATAAAAGTCCTGTAAGAGATTAAACTGACAGTACCTGACATTACCCGGAATGCTTGATCCTCAACTGAGCATACTGTAGCTCCATCATCCCTAAGGAAAGCCGGATGGCAATACTGGTGTTCGGATATGAAGCATCCCAAAGTACAAAAGATCAGGTTACCACATGGGGCATCTCCTCTGCCAGCTCCACGTTATTTAAAGACAAGGTAGAAGCATTCAGAAGATTCTTTTTTTAAAGCCCTCTTCTCAACACATGGTATACATGTCATTGATACACAATTAACTGCATGTGTGCAATGACGGAGACATTGGCAGAAGAAATGTACGTCTAAAGGAAAAGAAAAGCAAAGAGACATGCCGTGACATGTTATCATTAGGGAGTCATAATTTCCTTCCTGTAGTCATACAACAGCTGTCACTAACATCTTGAACACAGACCATGTATTAGAATACCATAGCAAATGCCTTTTCAGGCAAAAGAAAGAGAGGGCATGTTAACTGGGTGAATAGCAGGAAGAATATTTTGACAGCTTGAATGCATTAACCTCCCCGTAGAACGCCCACAACCTTTGCTAGAACTTGGCTTGGTAGATACCTTCCACATGCTGGGTGAGGAGAGAGGGACTCCAGCAGCTCTACTGCAGGCGGTCCCCGAGGCCTCAGGTGTCCAGGGGCCCGTTTTGTTAGGCTGGGGAGATGCATTTGCCCATAGTCACCTCTGGGGTGAATCTCTCCATCTCCACCCACCCAGCTTTGCACTTAGAGCTTGGATTCAGAAGAGCCAAAGTGGGTGTCTGAAACAGCATGAATGTCCTGTCTTGCAGACAGAGGGAACGACAGCACAGGTTGACCTTACGCATGAGAACAGATCCTCTAGCCTTGTCTTCAGGAGGAGGGAAGGCATTTTCTTACCTTCTAGCTACAACTGTTAACCAACTCAGAGGTCCCACCAAAGATGCTATTGTTGCCATTTCAAAACATAAGTAATTCAACCTAAGTAACTAGATTTCTCATGGTTCCTGCTTCAATCTTGTAACTTCTGAGAAAGCTACACACCACTATCTTCACTAGGGATCTGCCTTCTCTTAGTGATGCCAGCCAGTGCATCTTCAAAACACATTTTCCTCCCATGGATGAGGTCCTCAAACGTTACCATGATAGGACCGTGTTCTGGCACCTTGAATGTTTGCCATAAGTAGTTTATCTAAGGCAGGCTGATTATTAAAGCTTTCAGTGCAGCTTTTCCAGGAGCAGTAGTTCTCATTACAAGGCAGGCTGCGACAACTCATCAATCTCGGGCAAAAGATAATTAATCAGCACCCAGAGCCATTTTTACAAATACAAAGCCTGGTTGAAACAAACCAAAATAAGGGGAGGGGGGGGACCACGACAGAGCTGTTGGCACTTGCCAACTCCTCTTGATTAAACTTATTTTCACCTCCAGGTGCATACGCAGGATGAGTTTTGTTAATTAAACCTGCCAGTCAACTCATTATGCATTCAATTAAAAAAGCCTGATGCCTTGATTTTATGCAGCTGGCGGGCTGCGCGGTGACAGGCCGTGTTGTTATAGTGCATAACTTCTAATGGGGAAGGGAGAGGAGACGCTCCAAAATATGGCTAAGTGCGATATTTGCTAATTGGACATCCTCTCGGTGTTTTGTCTCTGTTGTTTTTTTTTTCTTTTTTTTTTTTTTTTTTTTTTTTTCCTTTTTTTTTTTTTTTTTTTCCTTTGCTCTGTGAATCTCATTATGAAAAGAAAGTCTAGGCATATCTGCCTTCAGGCTCTGACCAACCCTCAGTCCTTTTATGGTGAAAGACAGAATTTTAGGCATCTATTTAGGCATCTAACATGACAATTAAAGCCTGGAGGTATTCTAATAATCATGATAGATAAAAATGATTTAATCATTTATAGTGGTCTTGGAAGAACTTTAAGGGTTTCACTCATTTTCTCCCACAAAGACAGCTACTGCCATTTGAAATGCTCTGTTTTATCTATCATGTCTTCTAGTTTCTTTTTCACAGGAGCACTTTTGGGAGAATATGTGTTTTGTCATATCTGCCTGTTCTTTTTTTTTTTTTTTTTTTTTTTTTTTTTAATTCTATAACGGATGGGGTTGTTTATCAGACATACAGCCTGGCTGTGTGAAGTGAAAGTCGAGGCAGAGAGTGGAAAAGCGTGTTCAACTCATTTGGAAACCCATCAGGACGCTCAGAATATTCATGATAGACTCTGGCAAGGTTAAGAGATGAGGAGAGTGGCACCTAGATGCCATGGTGATGAATGCTATGTGCATAGATTAGACAGAGGCCCTGAAGCTTCTATAAAATTGCGGGGTTTTAATTTAGATGAAAGATAGCCTTTATTCTTAAGGCATCACGCTGAGAGTTGGCAGATCTGGATGCAGGCCCTGGCTCTGCTACAAACTCCTTGCATGACCTTGAATAAATCCCAGAGGACCATGCTTTAAAGGTATCTACAGTTATATCTTTCAAGTGGCAACCCTTAGCCCCCTCTGTGTTCCTCATCTATCCACCAGTAACGGAAGGCTATTGCTTCTACTGTGCCTACCACTCTCTGAGCTATTTATATTCAACTTCCTAAGAACAGCCAGTATCTCTTGTTAGACCCTGCAAGAAAACCTGTTACAATGGATCTCCAATCTCAGATGACAGACAGAATGAGAATCTCTAACGTTTGCGACAAAAGAATTGGTGGTTGCATGCCACAGTTTTACAGTTACCTAACACTGGCATTTCTAAGCCTGCTTCACGCTGGCCACAAATATGAGAGATGACCTACAACAGAGGTGACCCATCTGTTGTGCTCCGAGGCAGAGAATTAATTTCCTTTCCACGGTTTCTGTTGTTTTCCTCAAGTTTGCAGGCTCCTGATATAGCTGCTTGTACAGACAAGAGGTACACTATTCCAGTATTATGTTAATGTGTTAATGACATCTCTCCATCTCAGACCATGCTCCAGTTCCTGGGATAATCTGGGAACTTTATTTCATGCATATACCATCAATGGAAAGACCTTAGGACACCAGCAATAGCACTGATCTCCTCCTCTTTTTTTTTTCCTCATTTTTTGTGTGTAGTGCTTTACGATTGTGACTTTTCACGTCTTTACTGTAGCTCTTCAGTTTGTTACTGGATGTTTTGTGACTGATAAGGAATGACCCAGATGTTCTGTGGAGCCCTCTAAGCTACACCTCTATCCTAGAGTTGACTGTAAGTGTGAGGAACTGAACTTTGACCAAGGAGATCCCTTGAGTCTTGTATGTTTTACTAGACCACAAAACGGAGAGGATTCTGTTATTATTATCGTAACCTTCTTTACTATCTGGCTTCATGCCCCCTGCAACTGCTGGAAGCAATGGCCCAGATTCACAA
The DNA here is from genome assembly GCF_001431845.1 of Calidris pugnax. Taxonomy (NCBI): domain Eukaryota; kingdom Metazoa; phylum Chordata; class Aves; order Charadriiformes; family Scolopacidae; genus Calidris; species Calidris pugnax. The sequence goes on from NW_015090823.1 coordinate 1,829,427, forward strand.
GGATGTCAAAGGACAAAAAAGATACACCAAATACTTGATAAATCCCAACAGATATCTCTAGTGATGTGAATCCCATTGTCCACCAATGTACAAGAGTTGGTCTAAATCCAGAATGACTCTTCCAGACTCCAGCTAAATACAAATCAACAGTCAAGCCTCTTTTCCCTTGCTGGATTTTATTTTCTGTTAGCAGCTGTGTCCCTATCAAAAAAACCTAGCAACGCAATTAGTGGTTGGCAGTAGTTATCGCAGCTGGCCTGAATTTTTTATTACAACTTTCATTGAGAAATGCTAGTTTTTCAGAACAAAAAAAAAAGAAAAAGTTGTGAAGGATGTTGAGTTGATATTTTCTGCTGGGACCAAACCACAGGACAAATCATAGTCTCAGGGAGACACTGACCCCTCTCCAGCCAAATACTCTTGTGATTGAGTCTGTTATTCAGAAAATGCCATGTTTAGGTGCAGATCTGTTTTCTGGCTCAGACTTGGACTGGAGCCTTCCACATCCCAGGTGAGAATGTGGGCCACTGGGCCAGCGGCTGCTCTGTTCAAGGAGTCCCATTTCCCTATGAAAGTTTTCTAAAAATCACAGCTTCGCCTCACATCTGGATGGAAGAAAGTGATAAAAACTCAGGCTATTTTAAGCAACCTGTCACTTTTGAATTCCAGCCAACCATAGATGTTTATCACCTTTTCCAATAGATGATGGTTTGCAGTTCACCCATGTGTGAACAGCTTATTAACACATCCTAACACGCAGAGACCAGCAGCTACTACTAACCAGTCTTAAGACAGGACGAGATTTTCTGCCCCTCCTCAAACTTCCAGTACATGAAAATAGTTAATTTTGCATGGAAGATCCTTCCACGATCTGTCTGTCCAGCCTTGGACACAGGCACTTTGGGGATTTTTTCAGACAGAGGTTACAGCAGGCTAAAACTAAACTTGCCACCTCAAAGGAAATTCAAAGTGAATGCAAAATAAAAATAACAGATAGTCCAAGAGAAGTTGGAAAGCCTTTTTCCATCCCATCAGTGTAATTGCTGCCGTCCTCTATTCACATTCATTTGCAAGGATAAAATAGAAAAAGAAAATTATTGGTCTCCAAGTAATTGCTTTCTTCCCCTGACCTAGAAAATAATAATAGTTTGCATTTCTATAGCTCCTTCCATCCAGAGATCTCAAAGCACTTTGCAATCACTTATTAATCGCTGCTCTCAGACCCCTGCAAGGTGGGTACCAAAGCACTTTGTAGATGCCTGGAGATGCTTGGAAAACACATGGCAGAGTCACAAATGAGCACAGAGGGAACCTGACAGAGTCCCTCTCACCAAGCAATAATCCATATACCCAGTCAAACGGGTGCAGCCCCATTCCCCTGTACTCCTCTGCCGACCAGTAGCGCAACGGGAGGTTTATGTCCCCCCTCTCCAGGCTGGAGCAGCTCAGGGCACGCTCCAAGCTCCAGTGTCCATGAGAATGAGATTACCAGGCTGCTCCTCAGGTCCCTGGAAAAGCCAGTGTTCTCTCTGTGCTGCTCATCTCCCATCTGATCTTGCTCTCCATTCTATGGACTGGAAAGCTGGATGCTGTGCAAGTTCTATGCCACTTTTGCAATGACTGGGGACACTCTGGCTGTATGTTCAGCGTGCCTTCCCAGTGATCAACCTTTGGGCAACTGAAAATTGAGCACAGGATCTGAGACAGGAAAGGCAGGACATGTCCAAGATCTCTGTATAAATTTGTCTCATCCCCTAAAGACCTAATGTTGTTATTTCGGTTCCCTATTCCTGTAAGCAACAATTGAAAATACCACCTTTAGCACAGGTCATTGTCAGCAAATTACTGCTTTCTAAAGATGAGGAAAGTCACTTAAGCAGCAGGAAAGATTAACATAACCAGAACAAATTCAGAGTTACAGCACTTCATAATGGTAAGTCCTCATTCCTCTAGCTCTTTCCTACTTAAAAAGCTGTTATTACCCTTATGCTTTATTGTGTCCAATACTTAACCAGATTAAAAGTATGCCTGAAAGAAGACTATCTGTTTTAGCATATTCAAGAAAATGTAATAATGATTGTTCCCTTACCATTCTGGCTTTTTATCCAAGAACTGTAGTAATATTTTACATGTATTAAATTAAGACTCAATCTCTATAAGGTAGGAAATATTCCCACTTGGTGGAAACAAGAGACAAGGAACTGGTGCCTCTATGCACTCTGCTGGGTAGGGACCATGCCTGATGTGCAAGTGTTTCCGAGTCATTAGCAGGGCAGGGCAGCTTTGGAAAGCACACAATTGATCAAGGAACTTCAGTTCTGTTTTCTGAAGTGTCTCGAGACCTTGCAGTTCATGTTACTTTCCAGTGACAGTGGGGTCCTTACACCACACTTTTGGAAGTGAAGCTCTACTCCTAACCCACAGGCACTACCCTCACCCCTTGCACCACACTCATTGCGCGGCTTCTTCCACCTAAAATCCTCTACCAGCCCCCTCAAGCCAGATGGCCCTTTAGTACCAACTGACCTCTTTGGCCCAGGAGCTAAATGCGTTAACAAAATTGCTTGCAAGAAATGTCCTTCTCTGCTGAGGTCTGAAAATGATTTCTCCCTCCTGGCAGATGGCAGAGCTGCCACATAATTCCCATCTTGGCACCGCTACAGGCTGGCCCTGCCAGAGGTTTTCTGGAGCACAGGACCATTATGAGCTTCACAGAGAAGTTTGGACTGAGTCAGTGATGCAGAGGAAGATGGGGAGGAGCCTTAAGGTCTCGGACATCAGTTCCATAATGGCATTGCAAAATATCAAAGAACACTGAGGCCAGATAGGGAATTTCAGACATTAAGCACATTTAGGCATCCCTGAGAAAGATAAATTTTGTGCCAGCGTTTTAATACTTTACCCTGGATCCAAAGTGAATTTGCTTAACAATTAAGAAAACAATTTTATTCTTATTTATTCTCATAAATGCCAAGAATAACCTGCTCAAACAGTCACTCTCTCGGCCGAAAAATAGGGGTCTTGGCTTCGTGGTCCCAATTCTCATCTTCCCTGCAAGCAGGAGGGGAGTGGAAGACCCACAATACACTTTCCATGTCTGCTCCGAGGCACAGCAAACCCTTATTTCTTCAAAAGCAGAACACATACAAATGTGGTACACACCAGAGTGCTGCCACCCCAGCAAGGTTACAGCCAGAGCCACCAAGCATTTGTCACTGCAAGATTCTTGATTAACAAACCTACCCGAGAGAACTCTTCCTCTGAAATGCACTGAGTTGCATTGAGATGTTTTATATTCTCTAAGCATCTTTTTGTTTTGTTCTTCCCCAGTTCCTCTTCAGCCCATACCCTCACCTAGATAATCTTGACATTTTCCAAGCTGCTAATTTTGTCATCTCAGTCTGCCCAAAAAATGTGCCTTATTTGCTCACCGCTTCCTTTCTAATGCTTCAGCTATTTCTCTGGGTGAGAACTAACTCTCTCTGCGTATTTAACAAGTGCAAGTATTGCTCAAACAGCCAGAAGGCAAAACTAAAACTGGGGACTGAGAGCTGCATTAGGATTAAGTTGAATGCTGGAATTAAACCACAGACTCCAGGTTCAATGCATAGTGTACCCACTAGATGGGGCAAAAAGCTATATTCTGTTTAAAAAAAAAAAAACAAAACCAAGGCAAGCTCTCCCAGGTGCTCCTTTCACTACAGTTTCACCATATGACAAGGCAGAAAGAGTTCTGGGCACTAAACTGCTTTTTTCACATCTAAACCTGCTCCAGGCTGGAACAGCCCAGTGCCTTGGCTGTGCTCCCATATTCCCCACATACACGCTGAATTACTACAGCCAGGAATTAAATAACCCATCCACGTCAAAGCCCTTGCTTAGGAAAGGGATGCTCTGATGAGGCTGATGTGCAGGGGACGTGTCAGAGGAAGGAAGGGCATGATCCTTTGAAGAAGCGTGTGTCCATGACGCAGAGCTGCCCCTCCGACAGCTCAACACGTTGTAAGTGCCATGAACCCCACGCAAACCCACAGCTCCAAAGAAGCTGAAAGTAGCTGGAGGAAAGAAAAGGACCTTAACTTTTGACCCTGCAGGGGGGGGATCAGGACATCTATCTCACAAGCTGCTCTGGAAGCTGCATTTCTCCCTCTTCTCCAGAATTTGCCTGCCGCAGGATGAGCATGATATTCCAGTCAGAGCCACTTCAGGTACAGAATAGGAACAAATTACATGTTTTCACTAACACTGCACTAACAAGCTCCCAAAGCAAGCAACCTCCTCTAGTTTTTACACTTCTAGGGCCTAAGAATCTACACACAGCAATGTTAGCAAACGACATATTGACTCGGTGAGGCCATGAACAGAGAGCACAGAATCCTGATCCAAAGCCCATTAGAAATGAGTAAGAATTACGGAAAAGCTCCCCCTGATCTCCCACGAGCCATCCAGAAAGAAACTCCAAGTTGCTGACACACTGAGAGGCTCCTTCCCCCAAACCTTCCTGGAAAACACATGGAGGTTGAAGTTCGTGATCCCTCAGGTAGGTTTTGCAGCCTGAAATCCCATTACTAATTGCAGCGTTAATTCCAAACCCCACCATCCCAGAGCAGCAGCTTGTTCAGCGCCCAGAAACCAAGGCTTCACGGGCACACTCATCCCTTGTCTCTCCTCCTTGCAATTCCTGCAACAACTGGAGTGGGCATTAGACCCTCTGTACGTAACAAAACAATGTCAGTATTTGCTATAACCACATACTACAAATGAGCTTTCTAATCACCATGGTCTCCTCTCCAATGGAAAGGCCATCAAACCCACACCCAGAATTACCAGCCCATTAATGAAACTTTCCCACCTCACAAGGCGTCTTTTCTTCTTTACGCTTTAATGAGACCATGGTACAAGAAATGAAATAAAACTTGGCGAAGCTCCACGAACCAAAACAAACAAAACCTCGGTCTGGGTTACTGTGAACTTCCACTCTCCGACGCCAGGAAGATCTGATTCACCAAAGCACTTGCTGTGTCCCTGTGGCTCTTATTTGTAGCCCAGCTCTGGTCCCTGCTGGGGGCCTGACTGCCTGGTTCTTGTTGCACTGAACACCTGTGCGAAACCTGGCACAAAAGTTAACTTTTTGCTTCCTTCAACTCGCTTCGTGCCTTCGCCCCCCTCCTGCAGGGACTCATCACTGCCAGCAGACTTCTTGAAAACGTCCCGTTTGCACAGAAAAGCCTGATTCAGCCCCCGAAACGGAACCAGTCGCCTCACTGTAATCCTGTAGGTCTCACTATTGAAATGCAGCTGCTCCTGGTCAGAATTACGCTAATATTTTAATAGGGGTAAGTGTAAGGCCGGGAATAAGAAATCTTCAGTCCGGAGTCAGCAGGACTGACGAACGGGCTGGATGCTAACTCCTGGACTGAGTCAAAGCACGTATGAATGAAGCCAGTTAATTTAGTTTGCCTGTGGTTCAGACTGGCTTGGGTTTCTTATTTCTACGCTGAAAGCTCTCCTGTACCTCCAAGGATGGCAATTCATCGCTAACAAGCCGCAAGCCTTTCTCCACGGCTACCAAAGCACCTTGCAGTGCTCTCAGAGGCAGCATGTGGCTCACCAGCTCATTCCAGCTAAATATACTAATGCAGCCCCATTAAAGGTCTCGCGTCATGTCTGAAAACCTCATCTTCAATCACACACTTGGCCTGCAGATACTGTACCTCGATTCATTTTTTTTTTTTTCCCCTCCTTGTTTTGTAATAAATATGCCAGGCTTTCAAGGAGGAGGATAAATGGAAACAAGTCATTTGAGGCCTGCATTAAAATCAAGTGCTCTCATCTCTCTTTACCTGACCTGCTGGAAACTTCCTCTTCGGCCCCGCTCCAAATCAATAGCTGAGAGCAGCATGGTGCACGCTAAATAGCATCGAGCAAACCTACTTTGGATGGGAAGAACAGAAGCAAAGTTCATACTTAAGTGCCCTAGGGGAACTTCTGACAAACAGGTAACTGCATCTCACCAGAGACAGATAAATTTCAGCAGAGCAACTCCCAGTCTTTTGACGACACGACTGGAAAATATTTCTATACAATATTCAGTGTTAGAAGTCCCTTTCAGCAGAGTTGAGTAAAGGAAGTTGGTCCCAACTCATATGTCTGCCTGCCTTATGGCCTCAAATCCAGAGCTGAGGGAGGGAGACAGGCATCTGGCTGTATAGGCTATAAGGATGGCTGATCTTGTGCACCCCATCTGCTATAAAACAATGCGTTTGGATTTGTTGGGGTTGATTTGTCAAAAAAAAGCACCCAAATATTGTGCAGAACGCAGTGACATCTTTCAGAAATAAAGAGGAGTCTTCATATATGCCATGGTAGCTCCCCAGTTTGAAATACCTCTGTGGTGGTCTGAGACCACTTCTGGCAAACAGCTTAGGAACAGCAAAACCAGGAAAAAAAGCCACTCTTTGTCTCACTGTAATTGAGCGGCTCCAACCTCCTTATTCATCCTGGTGAGAAATAATTCACTGGAGTCACTGTAGTTCTGGGGGTTTCACTACTACATGATTTTTCTTTATAGCAAAAATTTTAAAAAAATGTGCTGGAACACAATTGCTGGGAGAAAACCTCATCATTCCATCTCCTGCGTAAGAAAAAAAAGCCAGGGTATATAATCATACTTCAGACTTAATAGCTCTGGGACCAGATCCTGATTTTGACATCGTTTACAGGCTGGTTTAAACTCCATGGACTGGAGTGTGAAAGGACAGGCAGGACCTTGCCCTCTTGGGAGAAATCAGTGTTCCCTTAAATGGACTTTTCTTTCATAAAAAAGTCAAAATGTCACTGTCCCAGGGCAACTCCTCTTCTTGTGACCTCAGCCATATGGTACACAAGCTGGCCAGAATTCTCTCATGCTATATTCAGCACACAAAACCAGGGCTCCCGCCTCAGGAAAAAAAATCAAAAATGGCATGGGGAATAATTCAGTTATTCCAGCAACTCTTAGGAAAGAAGAAAATCAAGGAAGGGTACACAAAAGCTGCTCGCTATTCACCAGGATTTGGGGGGACACTTTGAGGAGTGCCTGCCTGGCAAGCAGGAGGGAGGAAAGGCAGTATTTATTATCAGCAAACACAAGAGGGAAGTGCAGCACCAAAATCCAGCCCGCTGTGGGGAAAGAGCAACAGGCTTTGAGCCTCAGCTGAGGGGTTTTTGCTCACACACCAGGGCACGATGGTGTAAAAGAGGGGTCACTTCATGGTAGAGCCTTTCCCCCCTGCCCCTTGTACTGATGCCTGGACCCTTGAGGAGTCTCATTTGATTTACAGGGGTTCAAGGAGGCCATTTTAGTGGACAACATTGGAAGCTCAGGCTGAGCACAAGACGTGATGTAGCCACAGTCTCCTACTAATTCAGCAAATTCTGTCATTTAAGCCTAAGGTTGAATTCAATTGGACTGCACGAAGGTACATTTGTAATTACCCATATTTTTCTTGTCTAAATTCAACTACATCATGAGCTACTCTTTGACTGAACACTTCTAAAAAGGCAATTTTACAAGACCCTAGAGCAGGAATCTGAATCCAGCCACTTAGGACTTTGTCTTCAGTATTTCAGTGGTTGATACGGGAAATCCTACCAGATTTAATGGAGATAATGAGCTTTCAGACTGTATTTTGAACACAACCACAACAATTCTCCATCTTAATGATGCTACAGAATGATTCAAAAGCCCCTTGTCAAACCAAACCTTTCTTTTTCTTTTTTTTTTTCTTTCATTTTTTAGGTTGTTAAGAGGATTTCGGCAGGATCCCTTTGCATTTCCATAAAACTCAAAGGACAGCTGTACTCTAGGAACTCCAGGAGTTCTCCGAAGACCCTTTCTCAGAAGGGGGGTTGGAATTAGATGATCTTCAAGGTCCCTTCCAACTCAAACCATTCTATGATTCCTGCAGGGCCATGGGCCATTTGCAGAGATCTGAGTGAAACAGGAATCCAGTTCAGAAGTAGGAAGCTCAAAGCATTCATCCAGACTTTGTGTTCTTTAAAATGAGATGTATACAGTGTGGAAATGTTCCCCGGAGTCAAACAGAATGAGAAACAGATGGGAAATTATTTGCAAACAGGAACTCTTTTCTTTCCTCCTTTGCTTGCCTTGTTTTGTTTACCCCTCAAAATCCTAACAAGAAAAACAAGTAGGATAATACAACTGCAAGCTACTCCTTACTAGCAGAGCTGGATAAACAAAACTACAAAGCACTGACAAAGCAACACATTTATTTTTATGTGATGTGTAGAGCAAGGCATCAAGTCTTACCTTGGGCCCCAGTCCAGCAGACGCCGATGCATGGACTTAATTTCATTGCTGGAAGTACAATGAGGCTACGCTGAGCAGTAAAGTTAAACATATGTGGACACTTATAGGGCTGTGGCCTTAACCAATAAATCTTAATTATTCTTTTTGCGGATGACAAGAGCAAGGTTTATGCTAAGTATTATTAGTAGAGATTAGAGTTTTGACTGAGCGTATTTAATTTGCTGCATCGTTCAGTGGTATAAAGACAGTAGCAGCTGAAATGAAAGCACCATGGAAATTTACGCTCTGAGTATGAATATAACATTTCAGTAAATGATTGGAAAGAGTTACACGTGGAGCCACATGCGGTGAAAGTTAATTTACAGAGAACAGCCTCTATCTTTTAGCCATTCTTATAATGAAGATTTAAATATGAAATAAATTGCAAACACTTGCAGCTGAAGCAGGATGTTGGATGATGCTCATTCATATTGAAATTCATATTGAAATTCCTCTCAAGCTACATAAATGTGTCTATAATGGACATACACTTACATGTAAAACAATCCCCTTCTGTAATAAAAATGTGTATTATTAAAGTGCTGTTTTCCAGATAAAATTCTTTTCATAAACATTAAAAATTGGCCTCTCATGCTCCTAAGCGTGTTTGATGACTACATTAGAAACACTTTTTCAAATTTTGTTTATCTCTACCATTCCTGCTTTATCGCTCTTTTATTATTTCTATTTCAATGAACTCTGTGAAACTTGATTAATCATTTTCACTTTTGCTTGTAAGCACTTTCACTCTCTTCTCAATTCAAAGGCTATTGCTGTATCCAGAGAGATTAAAGTTAAAAAGCAAAAATAACTAAAGAAAAATGAGAAAAGGAACCAAAGCAATCCTTAGTGTCACTCAACTGCTTTTAGTTTATTGCCTGTCTTTGAGACTAAACCAAATCACCAATCTTCATATCTTTTCAAACAATTCTACAGAAGAATTAGGAAGATTTCCAGTGACCGTGAACACCCCCTTCCCCTCCTTCTCAATATTACATCAAACAAATGCATTTTTCTTGAAGCAATCCGACAAGGGCTCCCATTAACCATACAGGAATGCAGCTAAACAAATCACAACAGCAAAATAATAATTACAAGAAAAGCAAAAGTCAAAAAGAAAGGCCTTTGCAGAAAGGCTGCAGACTTTGTACAACCTCCTGCAGATCAGCATACTTTACTGTGTGGGAGTTGGGGAAATCCCAGCAGCTTTCTATTGTATCGCGTTATTTCTTGGCTCATTCCCAAGCAAATAAATAATCATCGTAATGAACTAGATTCATACAAGTGTAGCAGAAACAGACATGAAATCCAACAGATAAGATAGCCAACGCTCAAGATGTTTCTTGCACATGGGCTGGAAGTTGGGAGCCTATTAATCTTTCAGTTTGCTCAACCGTTCTTGTGCTCACAGAGACCAGGATTACAGAGAGCAGCCCATGGCAGGAACTAGCTAACCGTGCTTCTCGAGCCCAGTTTGAGTGGATTTCACACCGATACGCTAATTCACCGGTGGCTTTAGTTCCCTTTTCACAATTCCACCTATGTCACCGAGCAGGGACTGCCGGCGTTTTTCACAGCACACCACACACGCACTTCCCCAATCATCTGCGGCAAGCAAGCATGCAAGGAGAAATTAAAAAGAAAGATTTGCTGCCGCCAATTATTTGTCATATATATGAAAGAACTCAGTGCTGCACAGGTTAGGAGAGGGCAAATCTGTCTTTGCAAAGCCTCGGCTACTCACGACTCCTACCTCCCTGGTTTCTTCATTTTTTAATGACCCATGAAAGGCCATTCTGCTAAGACTGTCAGATGAAGCTGCCATCCCTCCCAGCAGGCAAATGTCACTCTCACGTACCCTGAGCACCCTCACTCCATGGAGCCACCAAACCCAGAGAATGGGCCTCCAGAGGAGAAGAACTGGCTCAGGAAACCATTTCCCAGGCCCATCCAGTGAGCAAGCCAGTCCTTCCTCACACATCCCCTCACACAACAGAATCCCCTGTTGCCTCCTAACCAAAAATAGCTCAAAGCTTTTTAAAATACAGATGTTATTTTATTTTTCTGTTCACTAAGAACTGGGCTTGAAAGTTAGGCAAGCTGCACTAGATGTCATCTCCTGCCCTCTGCTCTCAGAGGGGAATATCTGAAGGACAGTTTGCCTCTTGGCTCGTACCTGACAGTCCTGTTCGACCCCGCAGCACACATGAAGGGATTATGATGAAATCAAAGTGGATTTAGTTTGTCGTGAGGAAAACACACTCCAAATTTGAAGGAAATCCAAGCTAGAAAAGCACATTCTCCCCTGCCTGTGGCCAGCTTGGATCCTGCGGGCCCAAGGCCCAGCTGCTCTCTAATGGAGCCAACATGGCTGGGACCAGCCCTAGGCCCCCATCCACCCCCACGCTCCAGGGCCGCGGCAGGGCCTGGAATTACGGCCCCAGGGCCATAAAACCTGGAGATGGATAAAATATCCCTGCTCTTTGGAGAGTGCTCTGCGGCCCTAATGAATCCTCCCAGAGCCCAAATCTCCTGGCAGGGGTTTGAGGTGAGGTGGATACGGTGAAGGGTGAGAAAGTCCTTTCACGGCCTTCTGGATAAAATACAGAATCCCATTCTCCTATAAACCAGCTGCTCTTTCTATTTTTAAATACTCTGGAGGGACTCAAATATTGCGGTGATGAGAGAAGAGGAGGCTCGTGTAAGTACCTAGGCAGATGGATGCTTAGCAAAGGAAGGAAACTATCCCTGTGGGACAGAGCCACAAATAAAGCTCATTCCAGCTCAATTATCGAAGCCCAAATAGGTAAAATATCTGGACAAAGGTGTTTTAGCCTTTAAGACTAAGCTGCTCTCAGGAATGCTGCTCTTCCACTTCCACCAAGGCTCAGCAGTTGTTAGAAACTCAGAAGGGTGTTGTAACACAAAGCCCCAGCCGTCACCAAACACTGCCCACAGAGCAATCACCCACCACATTGGAAATGAGCTGAAGTTTGCTGAAGTTTCTTTGGTCTTAATAATTTTTGACTCAATTTTCATGCTGTTTTTGAATCAAGTGTGAGGCAGCTGTTCATTTTTCGCAGTGATAAATCACCATTTCTTGACATTTGGAAACTCGGGAGACCAAAAAAAAAAAAGAGGAGAGGAAAAGTGCTGAGGGTGGACTCAAATTTATTTTTAATTATTTAGCGCATTCAGATGCTCAGGCCTGTTGACACCAACATGAAGGCTAATAATGGAAGGATGGACTTGCCAAAGCAAGATGAGGGGGAAAGCTGTAGCCGTCTTTTCCCTGGCTGCCGATGGGCCTGAAGTTGCCATGAGGAGTACCTGGGTATGTAAAATGGCAGAAGCATGGAAATCCATGCAAAATCCATCTCAAAGTCCAGGAAACAGCGATCGTGCTGTGTGCCTTCATTGTTCAGCTTTTACTCAGTGTTTGCCTCATGGCAAACTTCTCTCTTTCTCTTCTCTGGGGTTGGGAGGGAGAAGGGATGGTTCTTCCCTTGCTGCTCCTACAAAGGAGGTGCTGGCCAAGGAGGAGCTCCACATCCTGTCCCTGTCCCTCCCTCCCCCCCGGGGCAACAACGCAATTCAATTGGTAATAATTCAAAAACAGAGTCTTGAACAAGGACTTTTTGAAAGCATCTGACCCCGTTTTTTAAGGGAGGGAAGTTAGGAAAGCAAAACCCCTGCTCTGTTTCCTGCTGTTGTGCTGTTTATTTCAGAATATTTCCATTGTTAGAAAGCAAACCCTTTGCATGTGAACGCGAGGAGGTAGCATCAGGCTGGACAGACAGCTAAATTTGGCTCAAATTCCTTAGGAGCCTGACCTCTTCCTATGGAATATATAGCAACACTCCCACTCGCTGTCCAGTGCGGCATTTTTAAACACACAAACACACACACCCCCTCAATTAATTCTGTCTTGCACTGAAGGAAGTGATATAAATAACCCCCCAAGAACGCGTTTTCCTGTAGGTAAAGGGATAAGATTTGAGTTTCACTCAGAAACAGTGGAAGAGCACAGAGAAGACACACAAGCCTGTTGCTGCAGGAACTTGCACACTTACCTGGCACTCGGAGGCTGTTGCACGGAAGTCAGGAAAAACATTGGCAGGAATAAGCACATGTATAAATTTCTAGGACCAGGCCAGCAGAGGGATGGGCATGTGATAAAAAAAAAAATAAGGAAGGTTTTATGTGAAAATCCGACAGCACTTTAAAATAAACTGTGATATCACAGCTTTCATACAGGCACAATCTTTTTGTATATTTCAATTTTTTCACTAAAATTATTGTTAATTTGAAGGACTGAAACACAATTTTTGGGGTGTTTGCTTGTCTTGAAATTTGCTTTCCCCTTTTGTTTTCTTTTCTTTTTCCTATTTGATCAGGAAGACAGCTTCCATTTTCAGTTTTCAGTCAAAAACAAGGTGGGAGGAAGCATTAATTGAAGGCACATATTTAATTGTTGGAGAAAAAAAAAGGGACTGCTTCCCAATGAAAGGATTTTAAGGTAAAAAAGCACAGCCAGATGAAATGCAGAGGCACTGACTGAGGTTAGAAGGGCATGAGGCTGTTTTCTTAGCAGGCTTGGAAAATCATTTCAAGCCAGCACACATCCAGTTTCACTGACAGACTACGAATTAGACCCTCAGCTAATGTGAAACTGGATGTGAAAACATCCTATTTCTGTTCCTTCTTGTCTGTTGTCACACCTTGGATGCTTCCCATGGAGTTAGTTGCAGCAATTCACCCAACCAACAAAACTTCAATATTCTAACTTCTATAATGCGGATTTTTATTTTTTTTTTAATTGATGATGTGAATCTGCCACAGCCAGAGGAAAGATATTCTCATCTGGGCAAAGTCCCTGGAAGCTACTTCCATAGCAAATTACATTTTTATTGTTATTTCCTGATTGAGTAATACAGCTGGAGCAAAAAAAAAAACCAACAAAACCATGCACGAGTGAAGCATATCGAGTTAAATCAGAACACAACAACCCTCACAGATCTCTCTTGGCTGCAAACCCCTGTACATTGATCGGATTCTCCTGGGAACAGCTCGCTTGCGCTTGTCTGGGAGGAGGGAGGCTGGGGTGAGCGTTCATCTGGGATTTTCACCTTCCCCTTTCACAGATCCCGAACTAGCTCTATCTCTGTGGTCCTCCCAGCGTGGCTGGGCATGAGTTTGTCAGTGAGGAACGTTTCTGGGGGCTCTGGAGATGTATGTTTGAGTGCAAATATTGTTATTAATAATCCTGAACTCTCCTCCTCCCTTAAAATGGAAGAGATTGGGTGCCTGATCCCGATTTCACGGCTGCGAAACGTCTAACACAGCTGAAATCCATGACGAAACGCTCCTCGGTCTCACCCCCTGACTTTAATGAAGTTCTTGCCAATTAATAGCGGGGGTAAACGACAGGATCAGTGCCTCAGCAACATCAAAGGAGTTAAAAGTGACTTCGAGACATGAACAAGCAGGGCTTTGTGCAGCGTCCTTCTGGGAGCCTGAATTTTCATGGCGCTTGTTCGTTGAGCCAGGGCGAGGATGACTCCCCGGGCTGTTGTCCCTGTGGGAAGGCAGCCCCCAGGGTGGCAGGGGGGCACTGACTGCAGCGTGTGGCCGCGTCTCATCCCGGCGGAAAATAACCTGGCACGGGAGGGCAGTGAGCAGAGAGCTGGGAGGGGATTTTTGTTCCCCTCTCTGGCTTCATTGACACAACAAACTGGAAATGGGCTGTTTGTTTTCCCTCATGCTCACAATAATAACTGTAGTGATAGATTTGCCATTGCCAATGTTTCTTTCCTTCCCCAACATAAACTATTGTACTTTAAAAAAAAAAAAAAAAGCCTCCTAATGGTTTTTATTTATTTGCAGGGTTGTCATTTTGTGCTGTTCTCCAAAGCCCTATGAGCCAGGCCTGCTCTGGGGAGATCATTAGTGATATCTGCTGGCCTTTAAAAGTGAAGGGAAAAGCAGGGAGGCTGTGGGGTGGGTGGTGAAGGAGGGGAGAAAGAGGCATCAGAAAAAAGATACAAGGAGGAGGCCTCTTGCCGCATCTAAACCCTTCGGTTTACACCCCAAACTGAAGCCACAACTGAAATACAACTATGAAGAAAGCAGCAATATTTGTCCCACCCAGCCCATAGGAACAGGCAGCGTTTGTGAGGGAAGGGGAGCAGGTGTGGAGCTCTGTGTCACTGCAGACCTTGGGCTGGGCAGGACAGTCCTTGCCCTGGAACCAACAGGCTCTGAGGGACGTGTATTCCAAGCGACAGCCTGGAGAGGGCCGAGAGGGATGCAGAAACACGAGACTGAGGTGGAAATTTTCGAGCGGGACTCTTTTGCCTCTAACTACGACTCCATTAACCACTAGTGCTACCACATCAAAGCGGCAGCCAGAGCCCCTAAGTCATCATAGAATGGTCAGGGTTGGAAGGGATCTTGAAGATCATCTCATTCCACCCCTGCCCTGGGCAGGGACACCTCCCACCAGCCCAGGTTGCTCCAAGCCCCCTCCTCCACCCTGCCCTTGAACCCCTCCAGGGGTGGGGCAGCCACAGCTTCTCTGGGCAACCTGGGCCAGGCTCTCACCACCCTCAGAGTAGAGAAGTCCCAGCGTTATGGTGCACAGCACCCCACCTCCCCTCGGAGTAGTCAGGTCATAGAATCATAGAATCATAGAATTGCCCAGGCCGGAAGGGACCTCCAAAGGCCATCTAGTCCGACCCCCCCGCAGTCAGCAGGGACACCCCCAACTAGACCAGGTTGCCCAGGGCCTCCTCGAGCCTCTCCTTGAATATCTCCAGGGAAGGGGCCTCAACCACCTCCCTGGGCAACCTGTTCCAGTGCTCCACCACCCTCACAGTGAAGAACCCTCTCCTCATCTCCAGTCTAAATCTGTTCCCCTCCAGCTTGAAGCCATTGCCCCTCATCCTGTCACTGCAGGCCTTTCTAAACAGGCTCTCCCCAGCCTTCCTGTAGGCTCCTGGAAGGTCACTATGGCGCAGAGCTTTTTCTCCAAAAAAAAAAACCCAACAAAAAAACCCCAAACTAAGTAAAAAACCAAAATAATTGTGCACGTGCTTTTTGTTGTGTGTGGTTTTTTTTTTTTAAAGTAAGTCTTCATTTCTCCTATCTGCTCCAGCCGCGGCCCTACT
>NW_015090823.1:1845362-1866910 GCF_001431845.1 Calidris pugnax
AACCACCACCACCCCTCCCCGCTTATACCACCCCCTCTTTCGTTTTACGGCGGCGAGAAGCGACGGGCGCCTTTCTGCTTCGCTGCTCCAGACCGCCACAGGCGGGCGGCGCGGCGCCGAGCTGCGGGAGGGGATGCCGGCCAGCGGGGGATGCGCTCCCGGAGCGGCCGGGCCAGCCGGGGATGCGGGGCAGCAGGGGATGCTCTCCCCGGAGCAGCCCGGCCAGCGGGGGATGCGGGGCAGCAAGGGATGCTCTCCCCGGAGCAGCCCGGCCAGCGGGGGATGCGGGGCAGCAAGGGATGCTCTTCCCGGAGCGGTCGAGCCAGCTGGGGATGCGGGGCAGCAAGGGATGCTCTCCCCGGAGCAGCCCGGCCAGCGGGGAATGCTCTCCCCGGAGCTGCCCGGCCAGCGGGGAGATGCGGGGCAGCAAGGGATGCTCTCCCCGGAGCAGCCCGGCCAACCGGGGATGCTCTCCCCGGAGCGGTCGAGCCAGCGGGGGATGCTCTCCCCGGAGCAGCCCGGCCAGCGGGGAATGCTCTCCCCGGAGCTGCCCGGCCAGCGGGGGATGCTCTCCCCGGAGCAATCTGCGGATGCGCTCCCCGAGCGGCCCGGGGATGCTGTAAGAGCCGAAGGATGCCCCGGGTCGCATCCCCCGGTGGTCCCCGCGGCCAGGCAGGAGCGCTGTCACCCCCGCTCCCGGGGAGGATGGAGGGAGGTGGCAGCGGTGTCCCCGGGCGCACTGTGGTCCCCTCCCCGCTGCCCGCCGGTGCTGAAGGGCCATCCCGCCTGCACCGCCCGGCAGGCAGCGCTGCAAAGTTTGGGATCGGCCGGGAGGCAATTTTTTTGCACCCCCAGCTGAAATCCAAGCCCTGTGCTTTGAAAATAAGGAGCCCCTTGGTGCAATTGCTTTGGCTGACGCGGGCACCCGGGGGATTTTCTTTAATCCACGGACAAGTCAACCAAAAAGGAACAGAACAATAGGAGAAAATTTCCGTAGCCCAAAGTGGTAGGTTTTTTCTTGCCCAAATTAGCGATGCCCTGGTGTAATCTCCCTGCATGTGCTTAGCTTTAAATTAATTAGGCAGCATCCTAATGATAACTTAATAGCGACTCTCCCAGTTTTAAACATAGTGACTCCTGAAGCGGGACTGTGCGCTTCGGGACACAAATGAAACCAGTGGGGATTTGGATGATGCCTTGATCTGCTTAAGTTTTCCTTGTGCTGCTGATACCAATCAGAACTGTGGGGCTTTGCAGCCTGTCTTTGTGCAGTTTTTGATAAGCACAGAGACGCACGCGTGCAGTTTCAAGGACACATGGCATCGGTGGATTCATGAGGTTGCCGTGGATCCACTAGCACATATAGAAAGTCTTATGTGTTTTCCATTGTCCTATTTATGCTCCTTGTGTCTGTCAGTGATCTAGAGTTATCTATTGAAACCAACATGCAGCATTTATGTACAACGCCTGCAGACGGAGATAGTAGGAGACTGGTGACTTCATGCTCTGCCCGTTTGGAAAAACAGAGGAGCATCTTTCAGCGTAGCTGGAGAAAAAAGCAGCTTGATCCTATGAATGAAAGTAGTTATTACCTGTACAACAGTGCCATCGGGGCTGACAGCCAGCCCCACTCTTACCTAACCGTTAGCTGAGGAACTGTGTCTATGGTTCATATTCTTGCCCAAGAAAATGCTAACATTTGACAAAAACGGACCCAAAGCTTCATCTTACAAGATAGGGAATGTTAAAGACAGAGAGCAAGCCAGAGAAAGAGGTAAAATATACCCAACTGCAAAGAATACTTATTGCAAATATAACCAGCCACACAGGTAAATCTGTCTTGGTTCGAAATTCAAGATACTGTGACATAATATAACCCTGTGTGACACTTCAGCTGTCTGCTGGGAGGGGGACCCCTCTCCCATCTGAAGTAGCAATTAGTGCCTCTATTCCAGCCTGCTGGAAATACTACACGTAATTCATCATTAAGATGCAGATAGGAAGCAAACCAGAACCAAACCCAAACACTGAGTACTGCCACTGGGGCACACCGTGGAACGACACACAGGTTTGGAAGCCTGAGAGATAGGACAGCATGACAAAAGGACATTCCCTAAAGGTCACTGCTTCCCAGAAGCTGCTTTTCAACTCATGGCAGATCACTCTGCAAGTGTCAGGGACAGGGATCACAGAGCTACCAAGGAGGTAAAACCACCCTGTCTCCCAAGGACATTATTGAGAAGCAGCCTTAGAGGAAAGCCCTTCTGAGTCTTCTCCCAGACCTCTCCCACCCCTGTGTCCTACCCCAAAGCCACAGTTACAAGAGGAGATAGAGAATTCAGCAAAATGGGGGATTTCAGGTCTGTGTGTGTAGATCCTGCCTACAAAGACAAGCCAGGCTGAAACTTCAAAGTGGTGACCATCTGTTTGGGTGGCTTATGCAAAACAAAGCTCCGAGCTGTCAGACTAGTCTGTCAGGCATGTCACAAAATGCCATGGCTGTTGGCATCAGTGGCCTCCCGGCTTCTTGTAGGAGCCAGGGGCATTGATTGGGGCAGGGGCCAGAGAGGACAGAGGCTATCTGGAGACAAGAGTGCTGTTTGCAGATGTGGTACCGAGATCCCAGGGAGTACTCCCGTTGCCTAACTTCCAGCTTCTAATTCAGCTCCAGGAACTCCACCTCACATCCCTACAGCTCAGCTTTCATCTCTTCAAAACAGAAATCATTAATTACTTGATAATACTTCTCCATGCTTCTGGTCTATACCAGCAATAAGAGCTCAGATGGCCAGGATGGTGCTGGGCTTGCACTGCTGACAGGAGCTGAGGATTCTTGCATTCATTTCATTTTCCTCGCTTTGTATTACTTTGGGCAAGCCACTTCCAGCCTACGTATGCTCAAATAATCAGAGGTGGAAGACTAAATATGATTTCTAAGTATTACTGGATGGTTAGCACAGACTAGCTCAGTTAAGGGTAGAAAATTGTATGAACAAGGCTGAAGCCAGGAGAGGCATTTGCCCTTCAGGTATCAAGTACAAAACTGCCATGGATCTTTTGGTCAAATCAAGGCATGATTAAATAAGCCTTTATTTGTGCATCCTGCGTGTAGTTTATGGAGGACTGGGGATAAAGGGTCCATCAAAGAAGGACAATATCCTTCCTTTCCGAACTAAGACAAATTGAGAGCAGGTATGGAAATTACCAGAGCTCATCATTAATGTCAGTGTCCTACCACACGGCCTGAAACCCTGGTGACCCCACTCCCCCAATGAATCCCTTGTTGGCCCAGGTAGAAGAGCAGCTCTCTGTGCTCCTGGACAGATGTCTATCTGCCTCTCTTCCTCCTTCCCAGCGACAGCTTCGGTTCAGCTGGGCTACTCTAAATCACACAGGGATGCAGTGATGTGCAAACCACCTCTGGATGCATTTACCTGTGGATGGCAATTGCTGAAACCACTGTAGTATGTCAGCGCTTTGGACTATGACCGTGAAGAACTGTTCTATTTTGGGGCTTTTTTGTCAGCACACAATCATTATTTTTTGATTTTGCAATTAGCCCATTATATTACGTACTGTCTAGTCATGCAGGAGGAGGCTGTCCTTATCCTAAGTAGTTTCTGATTTAAACAAGGAAGGAAGGAAGGCAAAGGCAATGTTAGAATTGCCATTTTGCAACTTAGGCACCGAGATAAACATTTTACCCCGAGTGACACAAAAGTCTAAGCAGATCCCCAGTGTCTCAAGAACCTAAAGACAAGAACAGGCTTCCTCTAGAAGGAGATTTCACACAACTATTATTTCCCAGTTGCCCCAAAATATTGTACCTCGTCTTGTTACAGATCTACTGTCAAGGGTTGCACCCACAGATCTAGTCTGACTGCCAGCACCTCTCATTCTTGTGTGATAATCCCTATAAAGGTGTTGATAGTCTTCCTGAGAGTAAATAGAAAGGGAAGCACAATGTAGTTCACAGGCCATTGAAACCACAAGGGATCACTTAAAGCTATTATGCATGTAAAAGCAATTTAAAAAATCTATGGCTAACGCTAAACATAGGAAAAATTAATGATGGACTGCTGTTTTTTTTCAGGATGGAACAAGGCCTTTGGCCAAATTAAAATGATTGGAACTAATATAGGGAGAAGCAGTTGAAATCCTCTAGCCTGCATGGGGCACAAATCAGAATGGTTCCAGAATCTGCGAGTTCAGGGATTCAGTTTTAAAAGTTTCATGTCAGAATTTAAACTCCTCCAAAATATCCTCCAAAACAGAAAGTTAAAATTCTACTTTGAGAAAAAAAGTCCTGCTTTCCTTGTTTTAATTCTGGGTGCATATATGTGCATGAATATATAAATATGTAAAATTTAAAATGTTACTTCTGTTTCCATATACAATTCTGAATTAAAGCCACAACCCCAAGGTACTGTTTCAGAAGAGATCCAGACATAGAAAAATGAAGATAATTCTCTGGCCTCTGTCTTTACTCAAACTGGGTAAATCACTGTCCATAAACAGAACACTTATATTAAAGGCATTGTGCTTTTTGGATGCTGTGCTGTGTCTGATAAGCCCTAAGAGATGAGGCTGTTCTTGATTCCAGTGGCAAAGCTTTCCAAAACTAAACTGATGCTCCTTCCCGTCATCTCAGCCTGAAAAAGGAGGACCATCTTCTACAGACAGGTCCACAATGTTGCTTCAGTGAGTAACGTTGTGCTCCTGGGTGAATCTGCTGATGCTTGATACAATTACAGACACTTCCCCCTCATAAAAACGGGATAGGCAGGAATATGATACAGTTTACCATGAATCAACTTCACTGCTTCCCCTATGCTACACATTTCCTCCTTCCTCCCTCCCACAAAGGACCACCTGGGTTTAACTCCGTGTTCGTGGGCATGAAGAGGAGTTAATTCACAAAGCTGTACCACATTTCCCCTGGTCCTGAATAGAACCGAGCCAGTCTGATTTTGCTTTGCTTGCTCAGGAACTATGAGAATTTAGAAGTATTAAGAGTTTCATTATTCTTAAAGAAAAGAAGCTCAGATCCAGTTTACAAACAGTAAAATCTTCTCTTGTGTTTTGAAAATGTTTCTGAGGCTGCTAAAACATGTTTTGCCTAGTAACAGACTTAGCAACATAGCAGTATTTCAGCACAGAAAGGCTGCAAAGTCTCTCATTCCTCTAGGGTTTGAGCTGGATTTGGGAAGATACTGCTTCGAAAAAAAATGCTGCAGATAATCTGTCGATTTTGAAGTGGTTTCTGTTCCTTCGCGGCCTTGCCTTCAGGGTATTAGTTTTCTGCAAATACTCTTGGCTGAAATTCATCCTACTACAAAGGACCAGCCCAAAGCGTAGGCATCCCCGTAAGTCCCACTTAAGCCCAAGCTTTAGAAGGGTTTTCATGATTCACAGTGACTTGTGTTGGCCCGGGGTGGGGAGGGAAACCCCATCCCAAGTGAGGAAGCTGATGGGTGGAAATGCTTCTAGGAGCAACACTTCAGAGGGCTCCGTTGAAAGTGGATTTCCAAGTTTATTAACAGCACTGGAGGAAATCTTCAGATACCAAATAGAATTCCAGGTGGTGTAGCCACAAGAGCTTAGCAAAAGCTTCCCCTAATGACCTGTCTGTGCTCATGATTGGAGACAGTGGGGCTTGGAAAGAGCTGCTGGACCATGCAATAGAGAAACCATCTAACCAAAACACCGCCATTTCCAGTACTGCATATCAGCCATTGGACTGATGGACATTTTTAAGTAGGAGCTTTGTAGGAAGCGTTTGTGACCTGTTTACACTCTGAAATAGTGCAAGAGGAAGAACTTGCTGGAGGTGGACCCTTTGGCAGGTGACTTGGACAAGACCTGCTTCCCCTGCCGTGACCCTCCCCGTGTGTGTGCCCGTGGAAGCGGTGGGGCAGGCAGCTCTGCCCACGGCGGGGTTTAACGGACGAGCTTCCCCGCTGTAACTTGAGCGATGGTTTGAGCAAAGGGACTTGGGGGTGCTGGTGGATGAGAAGCTGGACATGAGCAGGCAGTGTGCAGCTGCAGCCCAGAAGGACAATCCCATCCTGGGCTGCATCAAAAGAAGCGTTGCCAGCAGGTCCAGAGAGGGGATTCTGCCACTTTACTCTGCTCTGGTGAGACCTCACCTGGAGTATTGTGTGCAGGTCTGGAGCCCTCAATATAAGAAGGACATGGACCTGATGGAGCGGGTCCAGAGGAGGGCCACAAGGATGATCAGGGGGATGGAGCACCTCTGCTGCGAGGACAGGCTGAGGGAGCTGGGGTTGTTCAGCCTGGAGAAGAGGAGGCTCCGGGGAGACCTAATAGCGGCCTTCCAGTACCTGAAGGGAGCCTACAGGAAGGGTGGGGAGAACCTGTTTAGAAAGGCCTGCAGTGACAGGATGAGGGGCAATGGCTTCAAGCTGGAGGGGAACAGATTTAGACTGGAGATGAGGAGAGGGTTCTTCACTGTGAGGGTGGTGGAGCACTGGAACAGGTTGCCCAGGGAGGTGGTTGAGGCCCCATCCCTGGAGATATTCAAGGAGAGGCTCGACGAGGCCCTGGGCAACCTGGTCTAGTTGGGGGTGTCCCTGCTGACTGCGGGGGGGTCGGACTAGATGACCTTTGGAGGTCCCTTCCGGCCTGGGCAATTCTATGATTCTATGATTCTATGAATTAACCGGTCTCCTTCGCCTATCACAACTCCTCGGTTCGGCGCTGAGGCCTCTGAGCGATTGGGCCCATCTGTGCTGGAAGGGCTCCAACAGGTCTGCACCGGGCCGTGGAACACGGATACTGCAGTGGAGTTAGCAGCTGCCGGGAAGGTGCACTGAGCAAACACACATTTGGGACTCAGTCCCATGGCTGCTCTGCTTATGGATTTTTATTTTTTGTTTTACATTGGCTTTACGATTTCTGCCGGGGGACTGAGAGATGATTACTGCAGTATTCAGACTCTTACGTGCCAGCGGCCCCATTGTGTTTGGTGTGGGGGAGATCTCTATCAGATAGTTCCTTATTTTAAAGATCTAAAGTGATAAAACATTGAGGGCTTTTAATTTCCACTGTATAGTCTGGAAACTGAGGCACGGAGAAGCTTAAATATATGCGTCAAATCTGTAGTTAGGCTGGCACTGGCACCCAAATCTGTAACGTCTCAGTCTAGTAGCTTAATCACAAGACTTAGATATCTGGTCTACGTGGAACATCTATTTCCACGACATTGTATAAAATTTTCAAATGGAGAGAGACTTATCAGAGGCTCAAGAAGTCATTCCTGTGATAAGATCACACTCTCAAATGATAATGGCAGCAGTAACTCCATATTACCTCAGTGATTCAGGATACTTTATGCAGAACTGCCATTAATCACATCTGATATTTGGGAGAGTGGAACAATCAGATATTCAGGTCTGATATTGACAAAGGAAATGCTCCTGCCACAAAAATGGAGAAAATCATCTAAGGACCGAGCGTCCCTATACATAGATGGCTGACAGTAGGGCCAAGCTCAGCAGGTCGCTGTGATACTTGCTGCATAAGTGCTAGATGCCCAGAAAGCAAGTTTGCACGTGTTCAGGGAAGAAAAAAGCCCAAACTGATACCTTTATAGTGCCTTCACACACCACGCTTCACTGGCATCTCATGTTTAAATATCCAAGTAGCAGCAATATCACCAGTAGCAGTGAGTTCCTGGTTCAGCAGCAAGTCAGCCAGAGGACGGCAATCCCTGGATTTCTGAGATGTGTTTTTCAGGGCTATCTAACTTTGGCAAACACTGTAAGTGATATCAAAGTTTCCTGGTCCCTGGGTACTTAGCTCATTTTTGGTATTAAAATGACATGGTGACAAGAAAACGTTTGCTTGTGCTTCTGTCTCTTTGATAATTGTTTTGTCTTGGAGCAAAGGTCCTAAATTTGATCCTACCCTGAACACTGGGAAGGAGAGGAGCTTCAGAAAGTGTGACCCAGACCCCACATGTCACTGGCAGAGCCCGAAAAATTTACTCTGTGCTTTCTGTGTCAAAAAACCTATAGAGTTAATAATTTGATCCTTAGTTTGCAATTCCCTTTCAAGCTACATATCGGTTTCGATACCAGTGTTATCTTTTCCTTTTCTGTCCCCTTTTCTCTCTCGCTTGACAGACCTGATACTATTGTCAGGAGCCAGTCTAAATTTACTGACGAGATTCTCAAGACAAAGACTCGCTGGAGAAACTCATGATTTCAGCTATCCAGCGTGGACTATCTGAATGGAGCCTTGTTTGCATAAAATGCTGATTATTCTTCCCCCTCGGAGGCTTGGTTGACCCGTTTCTGCAGAATTCTGCAGCACTTCCTTAGAAAGAGGTCTGGGAGTTCACCCCTCGATTACTGCTGCCACTTCGCTGTGCAAGAGCCCGTGCTGGAAGGGTGGTGACAGCCCTGGGGACCTCCTGAGTAAATATTGCTGACACAAGTCGGGGAGAGGGGGAATCCCACTCTTTTGAAAGCTCATGAGCAAAAGTTTCAAAAAAAAAAAAAAAAAAATTTGGGGGTTTTAAATGTCAAGTGCTAACCCCGCTGGCTCCTGATAAGACTTGTGTTTTTAAGTCACCCTTGAAAGTGAATCTTAAGACTCCCAAGCCTTGCCCACGCTAGAAAACATCGCCCTAGGTTTTCACTGGCGCTCATAGTGGATTCACAGCATGTGCTCTGCAATTGCAAAAAGAATAGAGACATCCGTGTGTGTGTCTGTACTGCACCAGTCTAATTATCCTCAACAAGCAGAGTCATCAAAAGCGCTGTAGTTTAGCAGCTGACAGGGTTTTGGATTCCATCACCAAGGCTGGCTTGCAGGCTTTGTGCATTACAATGGGTTGCGCCGCTGCGCCTGTGTCTTACTCACCCCCTCTATAAACAGACCTGAAAAGAATAGGCCCGGGCTTTGCTTGGCATTATCCTCTCCCCACCGTATCCTACACTGCCCGGCTGTGCACAAAGACTGAACCTAGAGACCAGCTTAAAGTGGAGGGGGAAAAAAACCCAACAGCAAGAAATAATAGGATGTGTTGAGGGAATTGCTGAAGTCACCGCAACGAACAACCTCCATAAGCAGTGTTTTAGACATCCTCTAAACTGCTGTCTGTGTTCATAAGACACAGGTGCTGCCCTTTGAAGTCCCCTCTCCCAATATTTCTCCCAAAGTCTTGACAAATCCCAGCAGTAAAAGGCACTTTTTAAGGTACTCCTGAGATACCCTCAGCTCACAGTATGATGTCGACCTCACACACCTCGGGAGCAGGAGCCATCGCTCCTCCGTTCCCCGGGAAGCCTCAGCCTTCCTTTTTTTCTTACAAAGACTCCCAAAAGACTCAAGATAGGCACAGAGAGCAGAGTGGTATCTGTAGATATGACAATATCCTGACAAGTACTGTCAGGACCCAAGTGGTTTCTGTCACCCACCAAGCAGCAGCGTAAAATTTAAACAGAAAGCAAGCAATTATAAACCGGAACCTGGGATGAGCGACAGGAATTGTGTTGGATGTCTCTGCTTTCCCCAGACACCAGACTCAGGTCCTTGGGACTGAAGTCTCCTGTCACTGCCAGCACAAATACTTTGGTGGCCTGTCCCTGTCGGCAAGAGACGAGCATGAAAACGCCAGCGAAAGGTTACGCACGTGGCTGAGCAAACAGCAGCCCTGGGTAAACCTTGGGATATTTGTCATCCCTGCTAGAAATGTAGAGGCTTACCCAAAGATGGATAACTGATAACACCCTGGCCTTCCATTGCCTGACATGGAAAGAGGTTTTAACTGTATTTCTCTCACCCCCAGCACCTCCCCGCGAATATCACACACAAGGCAAGTGCCGCTTTTTTCCCTTTTCATGTAGTATTAGCCAAGCTCTGCAGTTCATGATAGTGCAGAATTAATCATTCGTGGCTGGTGACTGCAAAATAACTGCCAGTGTAGAGGCGGGTGTGTTTCAGATAGATTTCTCATCTCCTGATTTGTAAAAATGACTATTTTCTTTTCTCCTCTACCTCATGAATTACAGCAAGTTCTTACACGATGCAAATCTCATTAACGGCCTGATTCAGCAAAGCCTTCGGGCACGTGCTGCTCTTGAAGGGCTGGGATCAAGATGTTCGATACTTTTCTACCCAGCAGGATGGGAGGATGCGTCAGATGGCCTTGGAAATACCTGAAATAGCTAAAGTGGCAATGGTTTTCTTTTAAGCCGTTCCTCGTTTTATTGAGAGCAACTGAATCAGTTTCGTGACGCAAATTTCCAGCCCCGAGTTTGTGCCGACGTGAAGCACTAGGATGGCTTTTCCCTTGTAGGGCACCAGTAAGTAGAAGCCTGATTTTCATGCACCACAATCCCGTTGTGCTGGGGGCTATGCAAACAGAAAAGGAAAACATCATCCCCTCTCCAAGAGCCAGCAATCTAAACAGGAGTCAGAGAGAGCAAACGTCTGCAGAGAGGAGGATGGGGAGAGGGCACATGAGGAAGCAGACACCAGCATCTCCCGCTGACAGGCAGAGATCCCAGCACTGCCTCCAAAAAATCCTGTGCTCCCAGTGGTTACCCGTAGTTACCGCGAGTTAGACTGATGGGCGAAATTCACAGCTGCATGAGAATGGCACTGTTATGAACAGTGACTTTGAAATAAGTTATCATTCCCATTTTACAGGCAGAAAAATTTAAAATGAGACAATACATCAAGTCGCTCGATGCCAGAGAGGGCACCTTAATTAACATTTGCCATCCACTCGAGACAAAGGGCGCTCCAGAATTGCAGGCTGTAAATGGTGTCAATGATGTCCTGCTCCCTTGTTCCACGATTATATTGAATTTATTCTTCACAATCAATATTTCTTTCTGAGAGTAGCTGCCAAGTCCTAGCAAGTGTCAAATCACAATATATTACCCATGGATAAGCTGTAGTCACTTCTTCCAGGCACTCACTGTTCAAAGAAATCCCAAACTAAACAAGAATTGGATCTGGTTCCTATTCGCACTAGTCCATGGGCCATGGAAACAAGCCTTGGAATAAATGTAACTTAAAGCTGCACCTTACAAGATATTTATATTCTCTTTACAGTCTCTTTGACCCCTCCCAATGTGTAGCTGTATCATAAATGCATTCATGTTCTAAAGGGCAAAGCTTCTGGTAACGTAAATCAGCCGGGCACCATTTATTTACTTTGTTGGGGCAACACTAATACACACCAGCTGAGGATCTTACCCAGAAATAACCCGACTTTCATCGCCACGAAAGCTTCCTTTAGAAACATAGGGTTGTTTTTTTTCCACACCATTCAGGTAATGCAAAGAGACTGGGTGTAAATAAGAATCAGTACCATATTTTTTTCAGTATATCAGTACCATATATTTTTCTGGGAGAAAAATATAATCCTCGGGTGTTTCTTGCCTATTCATGGTGCATTTATCTGTCGGGGCTGCGGAGTCTTTTACCACCAGCAACTCACTGCTGTGAGGACCAGGGGAGCACCGGGGCTCTCGGGGCTTTCCAGAGCGGGTGCACGTAACCCTGTTTTCCTGGGTAGCGTGGGTGCTGCTGGCTGCCCAGCTTATCCTGGTTATTTGGTCTGAAACACATCACCCAGGCACAGGAGGGGATGAGTCAGGATGGGTCCACAGAGACCCCGAATTCGCTCCCTGCATCGTGCTGGGATGGCACAGGACAGCTGAGCCTCTTTCCTTCCAATATTACAGTGATTAAGGGTTTGCTGCTCCATGAGCATCCATCGTCTGTGCTGTTTAAACCCCCTGCTTCTCAGAGTTAGCCCTGACGTGTGGGAGGAGGCACAGAGCCTCCTGTGCCATTGCACAACTGGGACCTCTTACACCAACCTGAAACCAGCTGCACGGGGGTATTTTAAGTCTCACTGACCCACTCCCCCGTGGTATTTCCTCTTTTCTCCCCAAGGTAAAAATTTCCACTTGCAAATGGGAAGGTCGGCCTTTATAAGAATTCTTCATTTCATCATCCAGCTTCCCAAAGCAGCTCATCAGATGCCACCTCTGAGAGAGGAATTAACTCCCTATGAAGACCCTGACTTTGGAGGGTCAACATATCCTTCCGACTTCCACCAGTTCCTGCCCCAAAGCTGCTGATCCTCATTGGGATCAAAGGATTTGGGAATTCGAAGGGGGAGGATGGCGTGTTAGAAGTGGATGGTGGGACTGGGGTTTTGTTTGATTCTCGTAGGCCCATTTGACAGCCGTCATTTGCACAACCCTGAACTCCTCTGAAAGTGCATCTCACGGGGAGAAACTTCTGCCGCGGCATCGCCCTTGTGATCTCAGCCCCGGCTGTGTCTTAGCAACTGGAGTGCCCAAGAAACGTGTCTCACCAGGCTTCTCGTGTGAGTCAGGCTCACCAAGGGCGCTGGGCAGCCTGCTGCGATCCTTTTCATGTTCTCCTAGGAAACTCCTGTGACCAGCTGCTGATTTCTTTGCTCGCACTCGGTGTTTAGACAGGCCCATCTGCTGCAAAGTGAACTTTTAAAAAGGGCAGAGCCAAGGCCGCCCAGCTAAAATGTGACAACAGGCAGGAAAAAATGAATAGATCTTTTAGGATGATGTAGAAACTGGCTGCAAAGAGCCTGGGGCCAGATTGGCAGAACTACGTCTGGAAGTAGGTACCAGGGTCCTTCAGGCTTAGAAATCCCTTAGCCTGGGAACAGATTGCCATGTCTTAATGATCCTTCCTCCCTCAATTCGCTCCCCACTTCTGCTCCACAACTTTGCATGACAAATGGAGATAAAAGTCTCCAATTCTCACTGTTGTTGCTGCCACTGCCTCTTTCCAAGCACAGGACTAGGAGCTTGCTGAGGTGTCACAGGATTTCCCTGGACGACAGCTTAAGAATTTTACATACGTGCTGTCACCAGCTTGTCCTAGGGCAGAAGGATGGCAGAGACCTCATTTCAGTCCTTCCTGACTTCTGAGCATAAATACATTAAAGGTTGGGACTATAAAGGTGCGAGCTATGATAGTGATAGGATACAAGGGCCGTATATGGACCAGGGCATATGGACCTTGATCACCAAAAGCCCAAAAAAAACCCACCCCAAAAAGCCATTACTTAGCAGCACATGGGAGAAAGCTGTATTGCTGGGGTTTGGGGTTTTTTTTCCTGGCAAATGAAAGCTGAATCACCAGAAGAAACTAACTAAGAAGCCTGAGTGCTTTGCTGTGTCTGGAAACCAAGCCCTTTTCAGAGGTCCAAAATGGATTACCTGAAGTCCACAGGCACTTTGGAAAATGTTGGCTAACTGATGCTCAGTGTCTCTGCAAATTAAACACCTCCCAACAAGCATGAAAGCATTATGAGGTATTTGCCCGAGGACACAAAGAGAGCCTCTTGCAGTACTGGGTTTAGATCTCGGTAATTTGGATTTGCCATCAGGCCATAAATAACACCCAAAATGTACTCTTATGTGGCAATTAGATACTGTTTCAGGCGTCTAGCTCAACTTTCCACCTACTAAATTATTTCAATTTTGCTGCAGCATATCCCCAAGTCTTACAGGACCTTTGATGTGACTTTCATTTCAGTAATAGACATGAAATTTTGTGGTTTCTTAGGTTGGGTATAAGTAATGGTAAGGAAGGAATCCTTTTTCCATGCCGTTTTATCTTTGCCTCACTTGCAACACATTAGTTTTGAGCGTCAGGAACATGCAGTCAGTTTATTTGTGGAGTATCTTTCTAATCACAAAAGTATTTGAAGCAGTTGAACGATTTAGATGAGATTATGCAAATGGGATTGAATGTTGTGACTAGATAATTGTCCCTTTGCTTCAAGGTATGCGTCAAAGTGGAGTCGAGTTTGCAGCTGGAATGAAAACTCCTGAAAACTGTGGCTTTTTCCTTATTGTTGTCGGCGGTGGGTGCGAAAACAAGTGGCTAATCCTAGAAGCATCCCGTTTTCACCCTTGTTTTTGCCACTGAGGAGTAGTTTAAGGCTGGCCCGGCGTACGAACACCCCTGAGGCTTTCGAGGTTTGGGGCAGAGCTGAGCTCTGCAGCAGCACGCCGGGCAGAGGGAACGTCACCCTTTGAACGCAGGTTTCCACAGGTTCAAGGATGAAACCGGGATGAATTCAGGTGCCGATCTGGCACAGGATTCAAACACGTTGCTCAAGTTCAAACACATGAATAATTCCATTGGTTATAATTGAGATTGCTCAGGCGCGTAAACGCAGGGCTCGCTTGTGGCCTTTGAAACAATTTTGTTTTTAAATACTGTGGTGCAGGGTGGAGTTTCGCTGATAGTCCTTTGCTGTTGCTGTTACCATGAGCTAACTGCCATCCCACATTAGAACTGCTCGATTTGGTTATCTGGATTAGTGTCTCTCTAATTTCATTTCCTCTTGGGTGTTAATCAAGAAGTTTTTTTCACCTATGTGTCTATGTGCATCCTGTTTGTTCTGACTATTTGGCTCTAATAACCGCTGTACCCGCTGCCCATGATGTTGCCCATGTCCCTGCTCTGCTGCTTCTAAAGGAAGAAGGTTTCAAGTAGAGACATTGCCCCGGAGTAACTGTGAATGTTCAGCCGCCCACTGCGATGTGAGGAAGGCGGAGAAATACCCGGCAGCTTGCTCTGCCATCAGCAGGGTGATAAGGGTTATCACCATCCCCGTTTCACAGATCTGGAAACGGCAAGTGCAGAAGGATTAAGCTTCTGTTTTCAAAACCGGCTTTCAGTTTTTCAGTTGGAAACATGTAAAAACAGGCATGTGTGAGTGCTCACGCGTCCAACCCCAGACGCATCACCCTCACTGTCTTTGAAAGTCCTTGCACAACTGAAATGGAAGCTTTCAAAACCACCACCTGCTTTTGACAAACTGAGTCTATGTAATTTGTCCGAAGCCAAACCCCCAGTCCAATTTGCTTTTACAACCTAACATGACATGTCTAACATAATCCATGAATACAATAGCTATTTTTAAAAGCGATTTGGGGCTAGATTTTAAAAAATATTTAGACATCTTGACACGCAACAATCCCGTCTTGTTTCCAGCTCTCTTTTTAAAAAGAAACTGCAGGTGTAACTCTGCCCCTGGTCCCCCTGTGAAACCCAGGACCAGGCTGGGATGGGTTCAGCCATCACCTCCTGTTTGTTCTCAGCAATTCTCTCGGCACCGTCTCGGCTGTTACCGCGCACCGTTCTGCGCTTTCCTGCCTGCCAGATTTTGCTGTGTGTCTGAAATGGCTCCACTCGTACCTGCGGTGTTACATTGCATTAATGCGGCGTGTTAAGGCGGAAAAAAAAAAAAGAGGCTTATATTCTACCTTATTAAGCTTAACCTTTCTTTTTCAATACTAGTGCCTAAGATCTTCTAACCACGCGGAGGAGGCAAGGGGATCTAACATCTCGCAGAAGAACTTTCTTTAAAGATGTAGATTGCATTATAGGAAATGAGAGGCAATAATCAAAGGAAGTTCTTCATTCTCATTATCAGTTCTCAGTGTCTCGTTTCTCACAATAGAGTACTTCTGTATCTCCAGCGCTGCCCCTCTCAATTCTCTTCATTAGAGACTGGAGCCTGCCTGCCTCTCATCATCGCAACCCCTGCACAGCCACAATCACCTTCCCCAAGCCAGCATGGATTTTGCCTTTACTTTTAAACAACTCATTTTCAAACCTAGCAAAAGACGCAGCTCCTTTCCCCCAGAAATCAATCGCTATCAAAGCTTTCTTTTGTCTAGCCTCATTCAGAGCATGCTGCCTTGAAGAGGAATCATTCCCTTGGATTCAGCAGCCTTTGAATTGGGTTGTAAGCATTGATTTTCCTCCCTCACTTGCGTGCTAGTGATATCCAAGTCATCTATAAACCAGCTTCAGCCAGGAAATGAGATTAGCTTGGCCAGCGAGATTGGCGTGGCTTCAGCTGGTCAGAAGACCAGGCTGAGAAGAGAATGTGTAAATGTTTGCAATAATTGGTGACAATGAATCTTCTATGCTGGTGGCTGAATGGGATCTATTAAGACGTACAGAGAAGGACGGTTTAGGTTCCCATTCAAGAGAGCCCTAAACACATGTTGACATCCCATTGATTTCAGTGAATGGGATGGACTGAGGGAGAGAAAGACTTTGCTCTCTCCCTCCCTCTGCAAGCTCAGCCCAGCGGGAGCCCTGGCAGAGTGGGACTCGTCCCCCCCACCTTGCAGGGGTTCAAAAGGGCTGCGTTAAGCAAACAGCAGTAGGAAACCCAACCCTCTGGGTGTCAGAGAGCCGTGTGCTCTAC
This sequence comes from Calidris pugnax, assembly GCF_001431845.1. NCBI lineage: Eukaryota > Metazoa > Chordata > Aves > Charadriiformes > Scolopacidae > Calidris > Calidris pugnax. The sequence goes on from NW_015090823.1 coordinate 1,861,636, forward strand.
TGATAATGGCTAAAGTTTACAGAAAGCACAGCAGTGGGTGGGTTTGACTTTTAGGAGGTTTCTGAGTCAGGGTGAGCACCCCCAGCTCTGTGCCATGTTCGCCCTCCCCGGGGCTTTCACTGCCAGCTGACGTGTTTGCGGAGCTTTGCGTCTGCGCGCGGCGTTTGGGGAAACAAGAAGCGCAGATGTGGAGGGGGCCACAGCCATGGTGACCTCCCGTCCAGCTGCAGAGCCTGTCCCTCACCTCCTTCCCTCCCCGCAGAGGTCATTCAGCATTAGTAGAAACACGTGGCAAACCTCTCCTCCCCATCATGCTAACGCTTTCCAGGCCTGCTCCAGCTTTTGCTGGGGCCACTGTGCCTATTTTTTCCCTTCTCCGGGTCTCTGCTTTTGCCGAATACCTCCCGTTCTTGGGATGTGATAGCTCACAGCAAAGCAGCACTGAACGTGTCCCAGAAACACAGTCCCTGGCTTCCTTTCCATCCCTTCCCTCTCCCAGGAGCGCGTCAGACAGAGCGCAGCACACAACCGTCCTTGCTCGGGGCAGGAAACAAAGGTCAGAAATATGGAGCTGTAAATCTGCCACCCGTGGCCATTTTGGGGTTTAGCTCTGGTTACAGAAATAGGCTCTGGTGACAGGTGATTTCGCTGGCCCACCTCAGGTGAAAAGAAATGTTGAAATACAGGATTTTTGTGTCTTCCTTTGACGTGTCCTTCCTTGAATCTTTGACACATTCAAAGGAGAGAAACAATAATTCTCTCTCTCCCCTCCCCCAAACTCTGCTAGTTTTCTAACTGCTATGACTTTTTATAAGTCATATTCTGTTTTTTTTGCCCAGGCCAGTACAGCCCCCAAGCACTCCTGACTTTTACCCATTTCCATAATCTTTACAAGCCATAACAGGAGCAAAGAGTATCTAGAAGACAGTGGAGGCCCCTTCCTCCACCCAAACACTGGTACTTGGGTTTGGTCCCTGCTCTGCCTCCCCTACCAGCCCGGGAAACTTGCTTTGACACAGCACGGGGGCAGTTTGCCTCCTGTGTATTTCTGAATCTGGGAAGAAAAGGGCCTCTTCCATCTCTGCATCTTCCTTCTGCAGCTATCAAGCTCACCCAAAACATTTTAAGGCAATAGCATATCTATTCAAATACAACTTATCTATAATGCTGAAAATCACCGAGATTACTTGGGGTTAGTAGCTGTGAAAATACACAGCAATATACCTACTTGCTATATATATACAGGCATATGCACACATTTATATTCACGTACACAAGCATATGTTCCTACAATATATACAACGAAGTATGCAGGGTATGTACAGTTGAAGTTAGACAGCAATTTGTGGCCAATGTGTGGTTTTCTTTCTTTTTTTCTTTTTTTTTCCCCTCTCTCTACAATACAAACCAAGCCATCAGAGTTAGCAGTAGAAGCCAGGAGAGCTTGTTGGTTCGGAAAAGAACCTGGCGACCGATGACAAACACCACTTACAAAAGCTGAGCGACACATCCCAGCCAGGCAGGTACGGCGGAGGGGCTGCAGCCTTCACCAGCGATTCAGACCACAGGCAAAGTGTGCACGAGGGCTGGCACTAGCAACACAAACCTGCCCTACAACATATTTGTTCTGATGGAGTATGTTTTCCTGACCGCACTCGTAGGAGCTTGATGCCTGATGAATAAAGTCTTGCGTTCGCACAACATAGACTCATAGACTCATAGAATTGTCTGGGTTGGAAGGGACCTTTAAGATCATCTCGTCCAACCATCAACCTAACTCTGATAAAATCTATCACTAAAACGTGTCACTAAGCACCATATCAACTCATCTTTTGAATCCCTCCAGGGATGGTGCCTCAACCACTTCCCTGGGCAGTCCATTCCAAGACTTAGTAAACCTTTCAGTGTCAAAATTTTTCCTAATATCCAATCTGAACCTCCCCTTGTGCAACCCCCGCCATGCTTTGCAAGTTGTGGCGTGGATTAACAGCGGGCTATTGTCAAACAAACACATGGGACAGGGCTTAAAAAGACCAGGAATCACCCTCAGAGCCTTATTGAGATGAACTCTCTCTTTGGGGAGAGTGGTGGTGTCTATATTGTCTTGCGAGGCCTCGTTTTCTGTGGTTTCATCTAAGAGATGCACCCCACTGCATGGCTGAACACAGACAGGATGTGAGCCAGTGGTTTCAGGAAATGAATGGGCTTAATTCTGATCACGTTTGCACAGTGATAAATGAGCAGTCCAAATCCCCTGCTGCCAGTGGGGCTCTACCGCGGTTATCGCACCCAACTCAGCCATCAGTCCTGGCCTGCTACGATACCAGAGATGTCAGAAATCATTCGTCTGTGCTACAAAGAGTAACGGCTTGCCCTTCCTCTAATGTGCACACATAAAAATGTAAGACTGGCACAGCCCGTTAGATGAAAGGTTCATTTAGCTTAATACACCACTAAGCAGTTCTTCTGTTCTTTGTCTGTGCCAATCCGCAACTTGGAAATTTCCCGAGCCAAACTATGCATTTGGCCCCAAATGCTTGAAAGCCACCATTAAGCCAATCCTAATTTATATTTCCCTTTCTTAATGCATTTATACTTTAACCTCCGCAACACTATGTGCCAGTGATTTCCACCACTCACTAATGCATTATCTTAAAAGCACTTGAGTTTGTTTGCTTATGATTTTAAGCATAAAAGACCTTCAGTCTTTTAAGTGGAGACCTCAGGTTGCCTGAATCACCATCGAAATCAACTCCAGAGGATGCCCAAGGCTCCTAAGCTTTTATTTTAGGCGGCTCAGTTAAACACACCTAGTTATGTGACAAGCATCCAACCCTGAGTTTAGCAAACAAGATTCTCCCCAGAGATATCTAAGCCCTTTATTCCTCAGCCACTCATGTGGGTGCTGCTTGTATATTTTTAAAATTGATAGACCTGGGAAAAAGAACATGGTCATGGCATGCCCTTAGTTCTTTTAAATGCATTTGACAAAACTTCGTTATCAATCTTAGTATAAGTTTTGACAGCACAGAAAGCATTGGGTCACATATATTTTAATCCTGGCCTTCAATGTGCATTAACAAATACATAGATCGTCTGGGCTGGGCATCTGCTGGCTGTAACTCCATCAAGTACTGTGCTGAGGCCACGAGCGTATGAGGAGAGGCTGAGGGAACTGGGGTTATTCAGCCTGGAGAAGAGGAGGCTGAGGGGAGACCTTATTGCTCTCTACAACTCCCTGAAAGGAGGGTGTAGAGAGGTGGGGGTCGGTCTCTTTTCTCAAGTCACAGGCGACAGGACAAGAGGAAATGGCCTCAAGTTGCGCCAGGGGAGGTTCAGGCTGGATATTAGGAACAATTTTTTCACTGAAAGGGTTCTCAGCCATTGGAATGGGCTGCCCAGGGAGGTGGTTGAGGCACCATCCCTGGAGGTGTTCAAAAGACAGGTTGATGTAGTGCTGGGAGGTATGGTTTAGTGATGATGCTCCTTGTTTGTTGTGTGGGTGTCTATTTTTGTCAGTTAGGTTGATGGTTGGACAAGATGATCTTTAAGGTCCCTTCCAACCTAGAAGATTCTATGATTCTGTGATTCTGTATCAGGGAGAGACTTCAAAAGCAATAGTGCAAAGCCACGTGAAAATCAATGGGAGCACAGTTCTGACTTCCAATCAAATTATAGTGAGTGTAGTCTAGAAGAGTCCAATCTTAGTGATTTTTGAAGGAAATGGCGAGAACTGAGGATGCAAGTTACTGCACGAGTCCTGACATACTGGTGACTGTTATTACTTAGAGCTGCATTCTCTTTTAATGGGAAGCATCCAGTAGAAGTGGGAAATCCCCCTTCTCCCTTTTAGATAAAAAACCGCGCTTAAAGTTTCAGCGTGAGAATCTTGTCTCCTGCCTGCTGCTCGGTATTCCCCTGTTCTCCAGGCTGCTCCGAGGGCTGTGCAATACTTCACTATGAAAGTATTCCCAACTCAGCCTAGGTTCAACACCCCAGAAATTCATCAGCAAGAGCAGGAGCGAGCTGTTATCAGGCAAAGCAGTCATGTGTTTCTCCTCTGTGCCAGCTCTGGGCTGAAGAGAATTATAAACCGGTTTACAGAATCATGTAGAAGTGTGATACAAGCAAATCCCAGTGCCTAATTCCTTTGATTCTTAGATGAGCTTATTATTGGATGGATGATAAAGGTGAATTGAATGTAGGGGGGAAACAATACAGGAATAGCAGGAAGCATAGTCTATCCCTTTGGTCTGTGCAGTTTATCCAGGAGAAAATACCCCCATGTGGGCTTACATCTGCACAGCCAAGAAACTGGAAGGACCTCGGGATTTGTCCTGCAGTTAGCACAGACTACAGTCTGAACAGGAGCCAAACTGTGAAATCACTGGGATCCCTGCCATTCAGTTTCCTTCAACCTGAATGGGAAGGTCACAGCCTCTACATTTTAAAAGTGACTAAGACTAATAAACAGCTGGGCTATCTTTTGGTAGCAGAAGAAGGTGTCATTGTATCTGCTATGTGGGTGGGAAACCTCCTTACTTCTCTTTGGTGTTTCTCTGGTCTATTGACTCGTCCGGGACGTCGGGTAACAGAGCTTGTCCCCTGAGCACTGGGCAGTGTCCGGACCCTCAGCTGGCTCTGCAGGTGAGTGCAAGGAAGGCCATGAAGTCATGCTGTGACCCCAGTGACTTCAGGCTAGCAGCACTCTTACCCCTCTTTCTTCAGAACAAGTCACTTCGATGGCAAGAGGACTTTCCCTAAGCGTAGTTTGCAAGGAAAAGATGATCTTTGGCAAAACAAGTGAGGCCAAAAGGTTGAGGGACAGTTGCAGGGCTCCTGGGACAAGGACTCTACCCAGAAGAGTTTAGGCGGAAGCAATTTGACAGCGAAGACTGAAATCTGCATGTTTAGTATGAATGAACCTTTATTCTGCAACCAAATGCACACCAGATGCTGGGATTAAAACTCAAACCTTCCCTACAGTCCTAGGGAGGCAGAATACAATCGAAACATGGGCCACTTCAAAGCTCAGCAGCGTTTGAGAGCGACTTTGCTGTGATCTCTGGTGGTTCTGCTCTGAAGCAGGTGCAGGGGTTGTAGCTGACAGGAGATTCAGCTGCTGACGGGATGGAAAGAGCTTCCCACAAACTGGTCACTTTTCAGTTTGGGGGCGAAGCTGACAGTCATGTGAATGACCAAGTGCTGGGCAGTTTTATAACCGCTGCCCCCCCCCCCCCCAACCCACAACCCTTTCACGGGCCACACCGGGGAG
>NW_015090823.1:1867302-1939917 GCF_001431845.1 Calidris pugnax
CCCCCCCCCCCCCAATCACACATCCTGTACACGGCCTACACTGGGGAGGGGAGTGCCAGAGCCTATAAAAACTATAGAGGACAGCACCACATTGCCAACTTTCTTGGATGTTTGTGCTGAGGGATGATAAATGGCAATATTTGTCATATAAAGTCCCTCTACCTATTGTTGAGAGTGATTCCACTGACGCAATGACCTTATTTATGCAAGAGCCTCAGGGCATTTTACAGTTCTGCTTGAGCAGGGGTCTCGGGGGGGCACCCTGTGCGTGCAGAACGGGATGTCCTGTGTCAACGCTGCTTCCCAGGCACAGGAGATGCCTCCTCAGCCCCCCCCGGGCTGTAAGAGTGCTGCAAGCTCCTTGTTCAAGCTCTGCTTCAATTCCTTGCAGCGATTTCAGCCATTACGGATTTACCTACTCGGTGGCTTGTCAGGCAGCTGAACACTCCCAGATACAGCCAAGGGCTGTGCTAGTTTCTGAGGAAGGGGAATAATTGAAATTATAGTGCTAGCGCAGAAATTACACTGCTTTGTGAAAGGGAAGCTTAGTAAGAGGGCTGAGACCTATGTGATACGTCTGACCTGCTCCCCCTTTGATGCTAGGAGGTCCCAAGGATAATATACTGTTTATTCCATCCTCTGTCCTCTCTGTTTAAGCTTCGAGTCCTTCAGGGCAGGGATTGTGCTTTATCCTTTGAACAAACAGCACCTCCGGGCCTGAAGGAAGTTAAAGCATCTCTCAGCCTGCATATTTTAGCGTGCCTGAGGAGCCTGGCTGGGAAAGCTCTGGGGAACAGCACACCAGGTTCAGCTCTTAAACTAACAAAATACACGAGAAGGGAGAAAGTATAGTAAACAACACTGGGTTATTACTCTTTATTTGCTGGGGGCTTGGGGGATGTAGGTGGTGTGATGTAGGGTTTTTTTTTCCCAGTCAAATCATGGCTTCTTGAAACTACTGGGTTGTGCTATGTTATAGCGACATATTGATGGTTTGTTCCTGTGGAAATAGATGGAGCATTCGAAGAAACACCACCCTATTAGTTATGAGCAGATTTAACACCCCTGCAAAGCTACCATCTGCCACCAAGAAAGGGAAATTAAAGCAAGATGCCTGAGATTCAGACAGCTGCCAGGGCTCGACTGCCTCCTTGCCTTCTGCTTTCCCTCTAAGCAGCGATTCGTTCTAGGTAAGCGTCAGCAGAAAAGAAAGCCGACACATTCAGGTGTTGTGCCATTAAAAGAGCATTTCTATAACTTCTTGCAACCAAGTTGGGCTTGTTTGAGGTTTTGTGTTTGTCATTGGTAATTGTCAGCCTTGGGGCTATAATTAGCTTTGCTGTACCATGTATTTATACAGGGGAAAACGGTGCTTTAATGATCACGATTTTCCTTCTGTTAACAAAATGGTTGTATCACATGCTGTTTGCTCTTTGCTGAGTCTTTCAGTGCTGGGATGAAGGCAAAACTAGCAGTACCGTTCATCTCACCCTGTCGATAGCACAGGAAGTGGTTCTCTGAGTACTTCCTAGACAACTACAAGAAGGACGAGCTCACCAAGGCAAGAATCCCCAAATGTCCCACTTTGGTCCAGACCAAAAGGCCAAGGGGAATTATATTCATATGGTGATGCCCACATTCCATAACGATCTTAGTCTGAGCGTGCAGGCAGAAGAAGGGAGCAAGAACCAGGTGTTATTATACAAGTCAGATGGATTCACTGCTGGCAGTGCTTTGGGAAAGGTATGCAAAGGGACTGGTGTGAGCAGGGGCAGCGTTTGGATAAAGGAGAGAGGAATTTCACAAGACCCAAAGAACTTTACAGGAATTGATAACTAGCTGTGCGTTTAGACTGTGATGCTTTTTTGGTACTTCCACAGAGGGTTGCCAGACTGCAGGACACATCTGTGGTGCTGCACTGGGACGTTATCCACACTGTGGTACCTCTGCGGAATGCAGCATCCCACCATGAGGGCGCTGAGCTCTTTCAGGGCTATGGGGAAAATGATGCCAGAAGTATAAATTTAAATATTCTCGCTTTTCTGAGGGTGTACTGTCCCTAGCAAGCTGCAAGCACAGAAATGACCAACCAAGCTCGTTTGGTTTTTAGGGTTTTTTTCCCTCTTCTACATGGTGTGGTAAAGAAAACAAGCGCGGCAAGTCTTGGTTTCGTCAGCTTTCCCGCCTATTTGCAGGGTCAAAATGACTGGGAGCCCATAAACCCCCCACATTCAGGATTATTTCTATGCTGATAAAACCCACATGAATTTCTACAAACGTACTGATGTGCTCAACACATGGAAATCAGAATTTCCTGGAAGCAGCTGGACCAAACCGTGACCATTATCAAGGTGATGGTCTTTACAGAAAAGGACAGACAATTCTGGAGATGTGAACTATTCACCATTATTAATAAAATTTATAACGTGACTCAGTCAGATGTTTTCATCTCTAATGAGCTTAGATAATGCCAACATGAAATTTTTACTGTATAGATGTCCCCATCATTCTGCCACTAACATTCCTGCTTAACCTTTTGCCCTTAAGTCCCTGAATATATTATTATCTATGAAAAGACAACTCTTGAGGCAACAAACAATAGGAGCAGAGGGAAGATGAGAGATATTTTTATTCTTCTAATTTCCAGCAAGCGGGACAGGGGAATTAGCTCGTTCTTTGTTCTCTCACTGAATTACCATGTTCCAAGTTTAGTTACTAGAGGCATTAGCACTGTGGTTTTCTCTCTGTTAATAAGGGTAATGACTACCTGAGACAGCAGCATAGAGTTCAATCCAGTGAGCGCTGTAAAGCATTCTGAAATTCTCAGAAAATAGGATGCAAGGGCAATGCTTACCTGCAAAATATGGAAAATTTCACATTTATTCTTAAGCGAAACACTGTTTCTTTAAGTCATTAAATATGTAACTGCAATACAGACACACTTAAATAAATTATTTAAAGTTATTTCTAGTTGTGCGTGGGAGGTGGGTGGGCGATGAAGTTGCTACGTAGTGGTTAGAGCAGCCTCTGGCCTTTACATTGCTCCCCGGTTTTGCACAAGTTATTTTTTGTTGTTGTTTTTTAACTCCTCTCTTTGATACACACAATCGAGCTGGCTTTGAGCAAACTTTTTGGGGGGTTGCGAGAGATTATTCTCCGTTTGGAGTTTTCTCAGGCCTGTTTGTGCACCTTGACAATGTCACTTTGCAACAACACAAAAGCAGCTTCACGCTGTCCCTTCGGTGACACGATGAGAGGCCAGGAGGGACTCCTCGTGCTTTACAAGAGTCTTGTCAGACTCTTGCCTTCTATACTTTTTATATACAGATTAAAACATACCATTTCCATGGGATCCCAGTGGCTTTTTTCATGAAACTTCATCTATCTACAACCAAAACTCCAAAGCTGTTCCTAAGCCTGAGTCACAGCCTTGTCAATGTTCCTTAATGAACCCAAATTTCAGTGCCAAATTCTCTCCCCATCTATCACATGTTTAATCACTGTGGTACCCAGGTACGAATATCCCCGCTGCAGGCAACAGAGTAAATTATACAAACCTCAGTACTGACTTCTCTCATTTTGCCACATTTCTTTACCTTCTATTTCCTCTTATAAAAATTGTTGGGATTAAAAACACCAGGAAAAACTCTTAGCAGACAATTTAGCCTTTTCCTTTTAAACAAACAAGCTAAAAAAAAAAAAGGTTTTAGTTTTGCCACTGAATTTAGTATGAATAGGCAAATAGAAGTTCTAAGAAGATGAAAAGCAATGACTCGCTGAAAAAACCTGATCAGAAAGGTTCCTACAGGACCGAAAAATACAGTTGCAGCTGACTGAGATCTGGACTGAGAAGGAACTAGAGAGACTCACACACCGAGGACAGACACATACACTGGCACCTTGAAAGCTGAATATATCATTCCTGTAAATGGCTCTACATGTGTATTTGTTTATCAGTTGCCTCCCTCAAACCTAAAATGAGCCTGGCATACATTTTCTGTCTTCCTCCACAATCTGCTCGTCCCCAGCACGACCACAATCTGATTTTGTTGACAGGACATAAAAAATGCTCACCATTTTAAAAGCAATTTCTCAAGTTAATAAGAAAATCTATTCAAGTTTTGAAAATGCCAGGGTTTTAAGGAGCTCTAGCTTAGACACAGCAAATGAAGCAGCTTGATCTATCCTCACAGACCTTTATAGACCATAGTACACGGGAAGAAGAAAATTCTGGTTCCTCACAGCTAGTTGTTATGATATTTGCATTAATAATGCAGATGCTGGTAGAACCAAAAAGCCTCCTTCTGACATCAAGGTCACAAGCTGGTGAGCACTGTTCGTACACTGCATATTGATGCCCTTTACTACAAAAAGCTCCACCTAAGTAACAGGAGAAGTAAATACAGACAGGGAAAATGCAAGGAAAGGTGGGGACAGTAGCACAGAACTGCCTGCTTCATCCTCCTGTATGGAGCTGGGCTTTGCACAACAAACCGGAGTGCAGGACTTCCTAGAAAGACAGAAACATTAGCCCTTATAATGTACCACGTATTTATAACACAATTCATTTCCCTCTGCAAGTTCCTGGCCCCACACTGAGCTGCATTTCAGCACGCACAGCATGGACATTATAGATGAGCTCTAACTCACAGAGTCTTTTACCGACAGGGTTTTCAGAGAAGGCTAAAGAAGTTAGGCAATTTAGATCTTTGCAAAACAAGGTGATTTTTCAAAACCAAAGGTGTTTTGGGAAACTCACACTTCAGGGTGCCTGTAAAAATCCCAGCTCAGGTGCTCCAGAATGCACAGGAGGAAAAAAAAAATCATGAAAGACTTTGTTCTGCTGAAGTACCTACAGCAGAGAGCCATCGACAAAGCACAGAAATTCAGAGAAAAGCTGCAATGAATGAATTAGGGGAATAAAACCTACGTTGGCTGAGTGACAGGGGTGTGAATCTCATGCCTTTGCTGGAGCATCGAGCACTGGGGAAGTGGTGGGTAGGAAGGACTGACAGCCCAGTGCTGTTACCAGTTAGTGGGGATGCTCCCTGGATGTCACTGCCAAAGCCCTGGCTCCGAGGACTTGGCTTCAAACCCTGCCTTCAGTCCATGCAAAAAAAAGGTCCTTCCTGAAGCAGCCAGAAGGGAATGCAATTAAGGTTGCCTCGTGAAGTTCATAAAGGCTAATGCATGAAAATGAGCAAAGACAAATTACGGCAGAATATTAGGAAGAACATCTCCAATTGCAAGGTTGGCTGGCCTCGTTCCTTCAGCCTCTGAACACTGAGCTGAAGAAAGCAAATGAGACGATTCTACCGGGAAGAATTCTGTGCTGTCTGGGAGATGGGCAGGATGAGTAATATGGAAACTCCGTCTCTACAGTATAATGCACTTTTTCAGCCCTTTTCTAGAAATCCTACCACAGTTTCTGGTACTTTTTTATGAACCTGTGTCCTTCACAAATTAAAACCTTTTTGTTGTTCTTTTTGCCAAGCTGTTTTCCTTCTTCACTGGCACATTTTATTAGCATGGTTTAGGATGGTAGCATGGGCTTTACTGATACAGGAGAAAGAAATAGGTCCTGTCCTTAAATTCTCAGTCACTGCTGGAATTGGTCTCTCACTCATGTTAACATATTTGGCTCTTCTTTTTGGTTTGTTTTCAGAGATTGCCCATGACTTGAGCTTGAATTGTGAAAATACCACATGCACACACTGAAAAACATGCCATGTTCCTGCCATGAAAAGACACATATTCTTCCCATTCTGACCTTCTTTCCAAGCTGCTCTTGTAGGCTTGTGTGGTTCTTCTAGTTTTAGTTCAAGGAGGGAAGCCTGGGAAACCATTACCTTGAATCTATCTCCATCCTTCTCACTGCTTAGGATCATCCTTGGCTTTCCTCTCTGCCTGTTTTCTGCACTGTAAAATGGGAATATCCCATTAGTAACTCAGGCCCTCTAGCAAAAACAACGGCAAGCTTTTTCATGAGAGTGTAACTCTGGGAATTAGCCTATTTGTCACAAATGTATCAGTGATTAAAACTGTTTCAGGGTTCATTCATGCCTCAGTGGGGAATGTGAGCTGAATATGAATATGTACATACATTTTTATTCTCTATCTCATCTCTTCCAAGACAGCTGCGGGGCAGGGGGATGGACAAATAGTAGCATTATCCTGAAGTACGCGTGAGTATCTCTCACACACTCATGTACAGGGAAAAAATCATAAGATGGTGGTTAAATAAGCCTTTGTATAATTTTTATCTATGATTTTCCACTATGAGTCACCATAATTTACATGTTATCTAACATTGAGAGTCCCAAGTTTATGTTACTTTCTGTTCTATTCAATGCTCAGTGGGGGGAATCCGACTTCCTGAGGTTTATCCAGCCTGCTTGGAAGAGGTTCCTCTCGGGCTGAAGGAGTTAATGGTTTGCTAGAATAACTGTCATCAGACAATTGTGTTATAAAGAGCAGCAGTTACCAAAATACATTTTAGCCTGCAGCATATAAGAACAATACAGCTATTGTATTGTAACCACAGAACTTGGCACACAGATAAGCTTGAAAGGGAATCATGTTTTGTTTATTACGGAAGTGATGGAATCCATTGAAAGGTTATTGTTTGACTCCTTTTGAAGCAAATTCCAGCCCCTTTGTGAAGGGTGTTTGCAAGCTTTGGGTCAAAGGCAGAAGGGAGTTTATTCAGTGGTGTTACCTTTCTTCCACCAGAGATAGTCTGGAGGATAACAAAACCAACCTGCCTCCAGGTCACCCTTCAGAAACCCCTAGCAAACCATAATTTCTATTACAAAGGCAAAGGAAAGGCTGAAATGCTCAGAAGAAGGGTTTATCAGAATTTTCTATTTGCATCAGAAAACCCCACTCCCTAAAAATAAATCCGAATTTGAAAGCAGAACACTTTCAGCTCTTTTCAACAGCAACAAATGCATGTTTTGTTGGCAAACTTAGAGCTCTCAGGCAGGAAAAATAAGTTGATTTTGAAACTACGTCAAATGCTTACTCCTCGTGGGAGCGGACAAGGTGTGAGGCTGTCATTTATTTGGCTTTTACCCAGGTTCACGAGTTCTGGCCTTAGTAAAAGTCCCCCATCACTTGATCTGCAGCTCCCCAGTGAATTATACTGAGGGTCTCAGTTACCAAATTTTACATCGTAAGAGGCTGCAGCTGGTGCAGGAGGCAAAAGGCTTAAAAGAAGCTCAAGGAAAAGCTTTTTTTCACGCAGCAAATAACTACAGTGGGGAAGTCGTAGAGGCTGGGTGTTGTAAAGGTGACAGTGGGTGCAGAGATCAGCTATCACAATCCTTCAGATGCATTTTTTGGCTCAAGAAATATTTAAACTGCCAGTTGCTGAATGCTGGGAAGGCGCAAAGGTACGGGCAGAGGAAGATGACTTCTGACTGCCTGCTGTTATACTGGTTTTAAGCACTCACTGCTGGGCACAGAATGAGAAAAAATGGTCTGTATGGACCTTTTATCCGATCTAATATAACACTTCTCAAGCATCACAAAGATCAAGTATCAAATATTGCAATAAAACCAAACAAACAAAAAAACCAACAGGGGATTAGAATGCTCACAGAGAGGTTTTTTTCAACAAGCACAGACTTTTTTTGGCTTTCCTGTGTGAGTAATGCCTGAATTAATTCAAGCCACCTTGATTTGAGAGAAGAGAGGAGGGAAATGATGAGGACTTTAGTGCAGCGAGAAGATTCTTAAAAGGTAGTGGACTGCCCCCAAAAAATGCTCTTGCAGGTCTCCCTTTTAATAGGATGGAGGGATACAGACAATTAGCCACGTCCTCACTGTAAACTGCCATATATTTGTAATTCCTGTGGGAAACTGTCACAAAGTTTAGGGATGGAAGAACTGGAGTTTCTGACCCCTGTTTCTTTCCATCTTGCACCTACTCCAATAGACAACTGCAAAATTTAAGGCTTATGACTAAGGACAGAAGCTCATGAGTTTGGCTTAAAGACAGTGAGATTTAATAACCAGAAGACTAAAACTTGAAACTTTTTTTCATCATGGTCTCTAAGGGTTTAGAATACACGTAAGTTGTTTTCCCCAGCCAGGAAGGATATGGATTGACTTTGCTTTTCCTAATGAAACTCATTGATTCTGAAATAATCACTTGATATTAGGAGCTGTGCCATTAAAAAAAAAAAAAAGGAAGTAGAATTACAGGATTGAGGAACTCTAATAATACGAATATGAAAGGGCTTTTAAAATTCTTCAAAGGTTATTATGCCCTCAACGCTTTGCTGATTTTTTAAAGTGCGTAATTTCATTTGAGTCACTTCCCCTATAAATTACATACTTAAAAACCTGCTGATGTTGCCTCTAATACTTAAAAAAAAAAATCCCGGTTTAGACTTTTTTTCCATCCCCCACTGTATCTCAATTCTACTTCGACAGATACTATCAGGCAATTTTTCTATTTATTTTAACCTCAGGAGCAACACAGCTGAACTCCATTACAATTAGCTGTCATACAATTCAGAGCCATCTTAAATCTTCAGTACTTCTAGTTGTTTTTCAACAGAAGGTTCATTTTCTGTGATTTTAATTAACTTTGGACATGGTAGTACTAATTTTAAGCCAGGTTCAGTAGGGAGCAGTGGTATTTCACGTACTGTGAATGCCTATCCAAAATGCCTACACCTTTAATTAGAAATATTAAAGCCAAAGACATTTAGGCTTGGGTGTGTTAAGTTAAGCAGCAACATCCATAAAAAGCAAAATAAAAGCAACCCAATGTGACAAAAACACTGAGTGACTGCTGATCCTCGGAGCTACAGATTTTAATAACATATTTGAGTATCGAGGCAATTTTGTTTAGGCTCCTATTTGAGATACCTGACCTCAGTGACTGACATTTGACATATTTGGCCCAAATAATCAAAATTCACAGTGCCTGGTGCAGCCCACAGCTTTTAAAACCCCCCTCCATCTTACGGACGCTGAAACCAAGTGCAGAGAACCAGCTCCCTCCCTCATGTAGCCACGTTGAACTGGAGCACACACGTAAAACAGTCCTTTAGCCCATCCTGGAAGAGTCAGACCAATTTATGCACATGTCCCAAAGGTTTTTATAAGCCGCTGGGATTTTCTTCTGTGGGCTTCACCAGATTTTGGAAGAAATCTGTGGTAACCTAAAGCAGCAGCCAGAGACCACACTACCTCAATTTTGAGCACAGCATAAAATGCACCCAGAAATTAATAGATTTGTCAACATCAATGAGCAAAAGAGAACCATAACCAGCACTCAATCAAGCTACTCAAGCCCCCTCCCAACTTTAATAGTCATGTTTCTCCTTGAGTTTTGCTTGGCCTTCCTTTTCTGTAATGAAGAAGCTCCTCCATTATTAAAAAAGCTACTTCTAATTTCTCTTCTACCCATAGTCCATCCATCCATCCCCTCATCCATCCATCCCTCAGGGTACCACAAAGAACTGTGATTTCATCAGGCAGGTGATGTGCAGTGGGAGTTCTCATCTGTATTGGTGAATTTCCAAACAACAGAGGTTCTGTATTCATGTAAACGCCCCAGAGACAAAAATAGGGAAAAACTTAGAAAAGTATAAATGTGTTTATATCCAGAACAGCCTCCACAAAGAATACTTTGTACAGCTTTATTATTGTTGTTTTTTCCCAGAAGCATCAGCAGTTCCTTAGGCGTGTAATTCAGAAGAGGCTAAAATCTAAATTATGCATCAAAAAGGGAGAGATGCAACTTGAGGGTAATAACACATTTCAAAAATAACTTCAAATGCGCAGTTCAGAGCAGCAGCCTATGGCTGGAAACGAGTGCCCAGTCAGCAAAGGCAGCAGAGGCGTAAAAATGGCTCTTCCTTACAGAAGAAAACCTGGTAGAGATCTTTATTTTGAAATCTGGCAGCAGCAGGGCTGTATCCTGGAATCCAGAATCTATTTGAAGGACTTCTCTGAGGGGGTGATCCCTCAGAAATACACTATACAAACTGGATGAGTGAGGCTCATGAGCGTGATGCTTGGGTTTACAGTACTGAACCCTTCCTTCAAACGCGACTCAACAATGCAGGAACGATCTGAAATTATATTTCAAACCAAAAAGAGTCCCTTCTGTTTAAGACACACAGCTATGATACAGCCCAGGGCAGACATTCATACAAATACAAGTCCTAAAGCTGTCGCTTTGAAATCTCACAGAGCTCTGCAAGAACATGATGCCTTTTAGTCCTCCTTGAGCTGTTCTTCACCCATCTACCACAGGGATGTAACTTGCTACTAAACTTCACTGAAACCTAGAGATGGGTGCTCTTTTACTAATAATTTCTATCCGGCTTCTCACAAGGGTTATTTAGTTGAGGATAAAGAAACTGTGAGTCACAGCTAAAAGCTGCTTGCATGGCTTGAGGTAAAAGAACTTCCCCCTCAGCTCTTTTGATAGCGCAGAGACCACACTATGCAGAGTCGGTCTCTCACAACCGATTTTTTTTTTGTTGCTGTCTGTTTGTGCTAATTGGAAAGTATTGTACTGTTATTTTTGTGACGGTGCTGCTGAAAGATCCCGAGATACCCTCGCGCTGACGTCGGGCGTTCCAGGGGTTTACAGCGCCGAGGGGAATTCGTGATCTAAATATACAGGAGGAGAGGATAGAGAGCACCGAGTGGAGACAGAGAACAGGCGCAGAAAACCAGAGGGCAGGAGCATTTTCACATAACCTTCCATGGCAGTAGGCGATGCCATGTCTGGACCATTTGTCTCACTCTTTTTCCAGGCAGGGGGGAGAAACGGGCACTTGCAGAACATGAGTCATCTGACCTATTTCAAATGCCTGCCCTCGCCAAAAGTAAACATGCCCTACAAGTGCCTCCACTGACTGTAAAGATGAGTCTAGATGCAGGTATCTACAGTATGAATAACTGTAGTTAAAAGGAAGGAAGGAAGGATGCCACCACCACAAGGTTCATTCACTTCCCTGAAACTACCCACAAAGTGAGCAATTGCTGCCGCTGCTCTTGGTTTGATGGAGCAAATGCCCCTCAGTCTTTCCTTGAGGCAAAAGTCCATCCTTACCCTCCTGCCCCTTTTAACTGTCCACATTTACTGCCAACAGATCCAAACCTGAAATTCAGCCAGACAAAGGAAAGGTGGAGAAATCTAGGCATAAGATGGTGAGGAGCCACCAGAAGGGGATGATACAGATTCTCCTTCCATGTTGTCTCACTGTTTCCCACTAACAGCTGGCACTCAAAATATAAGCCAGATTCTGCTCCCAGCGACCCAGATGGAGTCACTCCAGATTTGCTGTGAATCCAGCACAGCTTCTGGGGATTCCTGCCAGGATAACTGAGAAGAACACATCCTCTCCAGCTCCCTTCACGCCGCACTGCAAGAGTAAAAGTGTGAAACACTTGTTTGGGAGGTGAAAAAGCCCTGTGCTCACAGGTGGCCGCCTTACGCTTTCTTAGTAGACCAAAAAAAACCCCTTTTTTTAAATTTGGGACTGCAGGATACAGAACCATAGCAATGGGGAGAGCAATAGCTCTGAGACATGACTTTGCATATGCAGTTTCTTATCTCTCAGGCTTAAGTTTCCCATCAGGGCTGTGTTGCAAATGAAGACCTTGACTATGACAGTGAGCAAGTTTTTATCCTTCACCAATATCAGGACTCCAGTGGACAACACAGTTAGGTGTCAGGACCAGGGCTGGAGCTGGTAACAGATTTTTCCCCTCCTCTTTTAATGGAGTTTCTTGTTTTCCTCCTGTGACTAGGATTACTGCTCCCAGGGAATGCAGTCACATTGAAATACTACCAGAATATGTGACCATAATGTAAGGAGATACAACAATAATCACTGATTAAAAAGGAAGAATGAAAAGAGTAAGAGCTGGTGGCAGGATTGCTAAATGCTGATCAGTGCTGTAAGACAGCCTTTGATTTTTTTAATTAATTATACATTCCCTCATACTTTGTACTGCTGTTGATTTAATTGGACTCCTTATTTTTAGAGAGCTACAGCAAGAGGAAGATAGGGTACAGCTTTCAGAAGCTCAGCTCTAGCCTAATTCTGCCTCATTCAATACCACTGGGAGCAAAATTAGGCTAATGCTGAGCTCTTCTGAAAGGCTCATGGTCTTGATGCAGTTTAGTACACGGCACGGTTATCTGTCTTGCAGGATGGAGTAATTTTTATGCAGTCCAGTCTGTCCACACAGGAATCACTGCAGAACCGGGCTTAGCATCCACAAACATCCCAAAATCTTAACGCAGGAAAGAGTAAGTGTGGAGCAGCAGAAAATGGTACTGAGGTCTGTCTCCTACCCACAGAATTTGCCCTGATGTTCACTTTAGCCTCACTCCATGCCATTTATTTTCTCCCTGTATAGAAACATGTCTACCAATATGCTTTGCAGAGATAAAGTGTTAAATGCTAAACTGCAGAAGGGGCAAAGAGGAATGCACTGAGGAAGGTTTGTGTTCAGCTGCAGCCTGAAATCATGTATTGCTACATGTGAAGGGGAGAGAAAGAAAAATCCCTGCGTGCACACAGTAATTCATATTTCATGGAACCTCCTTATCTGTCCTTCCCCGGGGTGTTTAGTGAAATTGTTGAGAGAGGTAGGAGTGGTAAGAGACTAGCAGAAGCAGGTCTGTTCAGAGAATGGGGAAGGACTGAGGGAAGTTTAGGTTATCTCATGTGCCCATACACACATGGAACGGCAGCCACCAGCACTGGGAGCACAGGAGCCTGCAGATCTGCACCTGGGAGGCCATTATCCTGCAGTATTTGGTGACTTGCTCTAAGCCTCACTTCCTGTAGCTGTGGGATCCACCAGACAACGTATGTCTTGTTGAAGCACACGTTCTGCTCTTTTGGCTTTCCAAGGATAGTAATTTCTGCAAAACTTTCTCAATATATCTCCAACTGTGGCAGTATAAAAGTGCTGGTGTTGGTATAGCTCGTGCACTTTCAGATCTGAACTCTTGCCCAGGCCTGATCTCACTTGAGCTTTCACTGACTGCACAAAAGCCCTGCCTCCCCTGGTGAATCTACGGCAGAAAAATGTGTAGAGCATGCTGTAGCTGCCCTTGAACCTTCACTGTCTTTCAACAGCCAGCTCTGGGAATGCCAGAACTCACAAAGCCTTGTTTTGTGCACATGTCTTTCTGATGGTTGATGCTTTTCTTATGACTGCCGCGTTTCTTAGGGCTTGCTTCTGTGAGGATCCTCTGATGTCAAATAACAAGTAACCTCACCTCACAATCTTTTCCAGCTGGTGCATTCCTAAGGTTACTTATGGCTATCCAGGAACATGTATTTACAGAAGCTGCAAGACATGAAGTGTCCTTGATAACCCTACGTCTGTGTCACACGGGGTTTAAATACACTAGCAGGTTCAGAAGTTACCATAGGAAGGTGGAGACTCACAGACACACACACATGGACACAGCATGGTCCTATAAGCCTCAGCTCCTTTGAGAACTAGACTAAAGAAAAGCCTCACTAGCGAGAAAAGCTTGAAATGTGTTCCCTCAAATATTAAAACCTAGAAAAATGCAAGAAGAAATCACCGTGTCTTCCCTTTTGACAGTTTTGAGGGCTGGGTCCCATTTTTTTGACTCCTTCGACTTAAAATTTTGCATTTTCATTTTTTGCCTTAATCTGAGGATCTCTAAGCCCGTCTCCTGGTTTGGTGACGGCGAGCCTGCGGCTGACCTGGGCTGCAGACTGCAGGGCAGTGGCTCCCTGAATGCGTTTGCATTCAGAAGGTAATGCTGGGCAGGGATAAAAGCTGGGCTGCAGCCTTCTGGTTCCTGTGAAACCCACTGGAATGAGTTTGTCTCTTGGAAGAATGGGGTTCTGGGCTTTCCCACTTCTTACAGCACACTTACACGCACGTGTTTTGCTAGTAGCCCCTGAAATTTACTGTGAAGAATTATTCTCAACCGATACCTAGTGTTCTCCTTTCTTGCCTACGTTTAACAAGGCAGCTCTTAAATATTTAGCAAAGGAAGCTCTGTCAGTCTAGGTCCTCTAGCATAATCACACCAGCCTGCATAACAAAGTACTCTTTGGAAGCCAAGGGGACTTTATAACCCATCCTTATCCACACGGAGCACCTGCCATTCATTTAATATACAGCTCTTTCTTATTTCATCTCCCAAGAGTCCACTGAGACAGTGGGCAGAGAGAGGGGGAGAGGGGCTCTTGCTGTAAGCACAGTTAATATTTTGCAGTAGGGATGCTGCAAGGTGCTCTGCTGGGATACCACCGCTGACGTGCCACACTTGCTAATGCTGCTGGTGGTGGCAACTGCCTGGCGAGTAAGAGCTCAAGCGGATCAGCAACACCCAGCACAGGACAGGGCTGCCTCGTCAGCGTGATGGAAAGAAAGGCTGCAATATTATTACCATTCCTTCTGCATTTAAGGAAAAAAATAATAATAAAGATTGCCCTTCTTAGTATGCTTTCAAGATATCAGACGCACACACAAAGTAGATAAGATGGGGATCAGTTGTAAAAGATTTGCATCGTGAATAATTTTAGAAATACACCCCCACAGCAGTAGTTACACTCGGGCGCGGGGGAGAGCTACGCTATGGAAATGAAGTGATGCGAGTGTGTATGTGTGTCTGTCTGTCTAACAATACCTGCCTGAAAAGATCAATCTGAGTAACAAGGTCTTCAAGGCAAGCATCCAAGACTTGGCCTCCTACACAACCCTGGCAATAGGATGAAGTGTGCCTCCACATGGGAGATGCTTCTAGTGAAGTGCTAAGGCGAAGCGCTAGCTGTCTTTGGTGACTGGCAAAGGGAAATTCATGAGAAAAAACCACTTTGTACTCAGACAACACGTCTCATCTGGGAATCCTTATGGTCAAAACTCTTTACTAAAGGAAAGCCCTACACCTCTCACCATTTAGGTACCCAAGCAATCACAAAACATCAGCAGTCATATTGGCCAAGCGCGTATCTCGATCTTCATACACAAACACAACCAGCTTTTCTCAGGTAAAAGAGGCAAGGACTATCTCCTTACCTATTCCCAGTCCATTGCACCTTCTTAGGTGCCAGATATTAAATGACAATGCTGAGAGGAGAAGGAAGGAGACATAACTCAATAGGAGTTGAGCATCTTTATGGTTGGTGCTGTGAAGTTCGCAGGGTTTTGGCAGTGCTCAGCCCCTGGGAATTCCCTTGTGTTTAACTCAGATGGCTCAGGAGAGACTGAGATGATTGGGGGGCAGACCTGCTGAGCTGATGTTTCATGATCTATGGTGTGGTTGTGCCCTATTGAGGTCTCTGAGCCAGGCACCGGAGAGTGCTGCGGCTGCAGAGAGCATTTTATGGTGTTAAACAGGCGTCGCTAGATTTGGGAGCCCTTAATTAAAGGCTATGAACTGGGTCAAGGAGAGTCCCGTGGCGAGGGGACGGAGCGGGGCCGTGCGGGTGACGTGCTGTGCTGAAGGTTGCACAGACCTTCGGTCAGATATGCTGCTTTGGGGCTTTTTTGGGTTGGGGTGGGGGTGCTAAGTACAGTCCAGCTCCAGGAAATACACATCCTTTTGCTGCTTGCTAGCATCAAATCCCCAGGTTTTCAGTGAACTGAAAAAAAAAAGTTACTTTTATCATGGCGAACACTTGTTTTAAGATTCTGCTGGAAGAAAGAATAGACCCAAAGGCTTGATGTGCAATAACCTTTCAGCACACGCTTTGCAGAAGAGCATTTGGCGTGTGCATATGCCTCGCTGAAGTCTATAAGTACGTGCTTGAAGTTAAATATATGCATAAGCACTCTTTGGTGTAGGGATAATTACTAAACCCAGGTCTCATTAAGGTCTTCCTATTTTCTTTTTTGCAATTCACCTATTTATTCTGCAAGAATATGATCAGATACAGGAATAAAGACTGTACAGTTAGAACTGACAGGCCATAATCAGGAAAGAATGCAGGGAAATATTCCCAGTCTGTGGTAAAGTTTTCTCATTACGTTCTCAGATCCTTCTTTATCTCATTGTTTCTCAGTTTATCACAATTCTTCATTTCCTGTTCCCTTTTAGACTTCAAACATATATATTTTTAATGTGGCTTTTTTTAACCCTTCCATAGTTACTATTTAAACCTTTCAGAGACTTTTGGCTAGACGTCATTTAGAAATTCCAGATAACTTAACTGGACACTACAAGGACATTTTTAATGCAAAATCTGGTATTAGAGTTTAAACTCTGGCCAAGAGTTTATAATTTCTCATTGCTATTAATGTTATAACAGCAAAATAATTGTACCGTGCACTTTTACAGCTTCTGTCACTTGAGGCTGGTAAAGGAGAGATACAACGCAGCAATACTTCATTCCAATTTGGATATCTCACCTTGCTTTAGCATCCAGGACTCTCAAAAGCGTCCACATTCACCTAAATTTCTTCCTCTTACAACAAGAAATAGAAGAGACAAGCCAAAGCTAAGCTTACTTAAACATCTCCACCAAAGTTTTTGTTACAGCTTCATTTGACTGGAGGTTTCCTGATGTCCTGGTCTGCAGGATAACTTGAGAGAGTTCACCACAATTAGCAAAGATTTGTATTGGGTGAGGACTACAGAGCGATCTGAAGGAGACCAAATACAGTTACCTAAATTGAAATTCAGACCAGAGCTCACTAGCTAAGCTTTTTTTTTTTTTCTTTTTCCCCTAATGGAAACTTTGACATTAGCTTTAGCT
Source organism: Calidris pugnax (assembly GCF_001431845.1). Lineage (NCBI taxonomy): Eukaryota > Metazoa > Chordata > Aves > Charadriiformes > Scolopacidae > Calidris > Calidris pugnax. The sequence continues at coordinate 1,884,036 of NW_015090823.1, forward strand.
TACTGGTTTAACCACACACTTCAAAATCTCTGAGGCAAGAGGCTGAGACCTCTGTGCGATTTCTCACCCCAAGATGGGACTTCTAGTACCATGGGACTCTCAGCCCCAGCACTGTTCCGGGGGGTGCTTTAGCCTTAAGTCAGTGGCAAGTGTGTCTCATCATCTGCTGCATTAACCCTCCTTTCCCCCATTTCCTAAAGCACTTTGGGGTTCTTGCCCAGGTCTCCCATATTGACATCACTTGGCCCTATCTAGATGGCAAGAAAGAGTAAGCGAGGAATAATATTTGAAATATTTTGAAATATTTACATTATTGAAAACAGCAAGGCTTAAAAAATTTCCTGAACAGAGCTGTCTAGAGCAGGAGGTTATTTTGAGTATCTCTTTTTGCCTTTAACCCAACTATCTCAGCACCCCACCCTTCTTCCTTCCACCTTCCTTAATTTCTTAGACTTCCTTCTTGTTGCTTTGCGTGAGTCTATTTTAGGTGTGAGATCATGGTTAGCTTCTTGCTAGGCATCTACTTCCCATTTTCTTTCTCTAAGGTTTGCCTTTTCAGCAAAGTTGTGAGTCCATTAGTACATACAACATGTAAGATTCCTCATGATAAACAGACATTGCCCATAAAGAAGAGAAATAAGAAAATAAGGTGTCAAAATGACAACGGTTAAGCTCTTCCGAATGCAGGAAATAATGCAAAAACTGACTAGTGCAAAGAGTATCAAATTAAGCTCACCAAGTCCTGCTCTCAGGACATGGGTGTCTTAACTCTTCCATCTCTGGCAAACAGATATTCAGACTAACCGCAAAATGCCACTGCTTTGATAATAATCATTGCATTTCCTCTTGGTAGAAAGTTACTCCGTCTCATGCACTGACCAACTTTACCATTAAATTCCAAATAGGCCCATGAAGCCTTACTGTGAAGTCTACAGTGCGATTTAGTTGTGATATATTCCTTTCCCTCTACTAGACCCAAAGGAACTGAAACAGTGAATGCATTTGGCTGTGCAGGCCCCAACCTGATACCTCACCATCTTTGAACAAAACGTTGGGGGCCCTTGTTGTCTGCACGTAAGTGGACGGTACAGTCCAAATCTCATCACTGTTGAGTCAGAGCAAGTTCAGACAAACATCCAAATTCTCCCTCTGAGGATGAGCATGACACAAAGACCTGGACTCTAACCTAGAAGGAAGTTTGCATCACAAGTTTCATCACAAGATCCAAACCGAGCAGCTCGATGCTTTGTTTTCAGTCCTTAGCTATACCATGTTGACGTTGGTCTATGTTATCTCTACCCGCTTCCTCTCTGCCGGGCTGGGAAAACTTCCCCTTAGCACTGGGGTTTGCTCTGTCTCTGGAGAACAAGGCAACTCTCCACTGGCAGTCAAGTTGAGCTCAAGCCACACCACTCCTACTAAGAGGAGCAGCCCGTCGAAACCTCCTTGCATCGCACCGAGAATTAGTCCCAGAAAATGAGGGCCTTGGTGGCCTGCAGGGCTCCAGTTCCTGGTACAGCCCAGTGTCACCAACTTCACAGAACAGCAGCTTTTTGGCAAATTGTGCAACTGCACCGCCCCCAAACTTCCTGTTTTGAAACCCCAAGAAGCTGGAAAATGTTAACACCGGCACTTTAAAGTGCTAGTTGTGGCTTTTTTTTCTTTTCTTCTTCCTAAAGATCTACATGATACTACAAAATTCTACATACCAAGGAGTAAAGTGGGGCTGCCTAAAGGAAGCGGGGGCAGAAAAGCAAGTGTGTGTCTCTCCAGGGAGCCCCAGGCCAGGCAGAATAAGGCACGTCAGAGCATCCATAGCAAAACCAGCCCCTCTTCCATGACATTACTGTCCCTCCACCTCCCATCTCACCCTCTCCGAATTAAGGTGTGCTCCGTCGGTAGGTTTTTGGGCAGTGGGTGCCAGTGCTTCCAGCCGGATCTATGCTGGGCACCACGGACCCCACTGAAATGGTGGTTGCCAAAGGTGAGCTGTGCCACTGGGAGGTGACAGATGGAGAGGCAGGTGCTGATGAAGTGGCAGCGAGACGATTGCGATTCACGTGTCGAGCAGCGCTCACCGGGCACCATGTGCCATCAGCAGCCACCTGGCCCGGCTTCTCGTGCAGGCAAGTCGTGTGGCAGAGCCACGCTCTGCCCAAAACCCACCCTCCATGGGGAAAAAAAAGAGGTCCTAGCAATAAGAGGACCTTGGTCCAGAAAGCAGAGATAGGGCAAATCTCTGTTGCATCCCAGCTCATTTCTGTATAGGAAGAAGAGCAATTAGAAAGAAGAAAGCATCGTGTTTGCCTTGAACACTGCAAGGGAACTTATTTATTTCCAATCAGCATGACAACTGCTTCCTTTTCTGGCTATCACTGGAACTCCAGATGGTACATTGGAGCATACTTAAACCTCTAACTTGGCTCCTTGCAAAGACATTGTCTTCCTGGTTAGCTAAAAGTGTATTAATAGTATTGGGATGAAAGCTCCTGCTCTCCTGCACTGTGCTATTTGAATAAGGAAATCTTGGTCATTCTGCTGCATTCTGGCTAGTATTAAAATTAGGCTTTGAAAGGGATGAGCCTCTGCAGAATGCGCTCCAGTTATAACCACCTTCTATGAGAATTTATTTGTAGTATCTGTATTTCACTATTTTGCTAATATTCAGAATTCTGCAAACCCTTTACCATCAGCACTTATTACCTGTCTTCCTTAACCCTATCACCATTTCCCAGTGATTGCTCTGCCTCAAAATTTTGAACCTTTCTGAATCGGCCAGCTGAGGTGCTGCCAACTCTGAGGGTTTTATTAGGGAGTTGTGAGACATCATTTTCTTAAATCTCCAGCTTAAGGACTCATGTTATTTTCAGACACTGCCGCTCTTTGTAGGGAGAAAAGCTTAAGCAACAATGTAATCCAAAACAAAAACTAAAACCAAAACCAGTATCATGATGGTAAGGAAAACTAGTAAGTTTTTGCACCTGAAGCATGGAATAAAAGGACAGAGAAATTTTGATGGTGTGGGACCAATTCAAATCGGCCAAAATACCTGCACCTCATTTCTCCTCCATCACGCAGGGACCCGGCGGAGCGGCTGGCGGCTGCGAGCTCAGGACTTTGACATCTAAGCCCGTGCCTCGTAAAAAGCTGTACTGTTATTGTTCTAAAGAAAATAATATCCTGTTTCCTTTTTAAACTGTGTATCTCTTTAAAAATGTTAAATGGCTGCTACATTCCTGCCTTTATCCCGGACGCTTTTTATGAGTCTGTACTTCCCTCTTCTTTTGCTTTAACAAGCCGGCTAAGCAGAGGATTAGGGGAATGACTTAGTGCACATGTGCTAAAGAAGGGGGAAAAAATCCGCCTTCAAAATCTTACATAACTTAAAAAAATAAACATATAAAACAGAGACACATGCCCAAGCCCTCACTCTTTGCACTTAAAAATAATCATCATCATCATGCGGCCAGACTGCAATTTGCCAGCTGGACTGTCCTCTGAAAAAATGAACATTTAAATTCTGGAAACTAGAAATACATAACAGTGAGTTTCCCCAACTTATTTCTGATGGCGTTTCCCCATTTCTCTCTCTTTCCTACGACCAGAGCTTGGTATCCAATAGCTGGGAGCAAGCAGCCACCCCTTGGGAAGGAGGAGGAAGAGAACTACCGAACCCTATCATGCTGTCAGGCACCTTCTATAAATATTTATGTGACCTACAGGATATAGCACAGTTTGAAATCTTGCAGCCTCGGTAGCCACTGTGCACTCAGGCAGTTCCCCGTACTCCTCTGAAAGTTCCTGTATTTCAAGCAAGACCTGAGTCTTTACATAGCTACGATCTGCTTATAGCATTCGCTGACCTAAATTGGGGATGTTGTACCGAACAGCGTGTTCCTACGGGGATCTCGCCTATAGCAATGAACTCGCGTTTCGTGGAGGATGTGGCTGCAATTAGAGTCACTCAATAAACGTGAGGAGGACTTTATGTCCTCCATCATGTGCGGGAAGCAAGAGAAGGAGAAGCTAAGGTAATGCTTGAAGGATTGAGCCAAAGCTCAGTGAAGGGGAAAAAAATAAAGTAATTCTTCTGCCATGCACTCATGTCTTGCAAAAATACTCAGGTTTTGGGTTTTTTTTTTTTTCTCTTAACAAACTGCAGAAAAGGAACCTACCCAACCCCCTACCCTAAACAGGAACTTGATCCCTAGTGATACCTTCCTGTCCTGTCCCTATTTATAGAAGTAAGGTCACCCAAATAAGAACAGAAACGGTATCATATGATTTTTGGTGACCAACTGAATTCTGCGTATTGAGAATTCCAAGGAACCCATTTGAATAACCCACATCAGAAACCATTCGGAAAGAACACCTCACTGTGGCCATTTTTATATGCAGAACAACTAAGCAATTCCTGACACACACACAAACAGTTATTTGGAATTTGCTTATCTTTCCCTGTAGGAAATAATCAAGTCTTTAGAAGGACAGAAATTTTGCTTGCAAAACTGTTCTTCAATGTGCAATTGTTTATTGAAAGCCTAAAATAGACACATTTCCACTATTGTACTGTTAACGGTAGAAATTATGAAAACTGCAAAAATTAAGGAATCTGTAAAGGTACTTGATGGGCAATTTGGAAACAAACACACACACACACACCCCAAAAAAAGCTGGGAATTTTCCTGTTTGCAAAGAATTGACTGCTTCCCTATACATGTTGCTATACAGCTGGGTTTGGCTTCAGGACCTCCTGCACCAGGGCTGAGTTTCACATATAAGCAAAGGGGGGAGCTAATTATTAGGCTTCTGCCCTGTACCTGCCCTGGCAGATGTAATCCAAACAGCAACTGCAGCCACGTCTAGAAAGACCTATTTTTTATCATTCCCTGGAGCCAGACAGCGTTTTGTTTTCTATTCCTTCACCATAAACCAACACAGACTGAAAAAACTCAAGCTTTAAATAGATTTATCTACCTATTTTGATATATGTTTACATAAATGCGTATTTTATACACACACAAAAGCAAAAATAAAGATGCCCATTTTATAGTCCTAAGAAAAATGCTCTATTTGAGAGCAGTCTCCTTTCAGACTCATTTGGTATTAATTATGATCCGTAATTCCTATCTTATCATGTCAGGCAGTTCTTCGAACTGAACCTAATGATGAGGAGAGCCAAGTACTTCCATCATGTTTAATGCAGTTTCCAAAAAAAAAATATATCTTTATTTACACAGCTAAATATTTTATGGGCCAAAGATTCAGGGCTACTTGAACTGATGAATTCATCCCTCTGAGGGGTTTTGTTCACGGATAAGAAGTTTGTCTAGGCTTGAGGCACATCATGAAAGGGAAGATTTAGTCATTCCCTTTCTTTTTGAGGCTGCCCCCATCCTTCCATTGCTCATTCACAAATCCCTGGGTGCCTCTGTAGGCAGACAGCTCGTAGGTGGATCTGAGGTAGAGGCTGCTGCTCGCATTTTCTACAGCAACACACAGCAGAGCAAGCTCCCTCTTAAAACACAGAGAGGTCAGCCCTGCCGATGGCAGGGTTTGAATCTCTGCTTATTATAGCAAAGGGAGAGCGGATGGAAACAGGGAAATTCAGTCTAAGCAGCCAGAGGGACCAACTTTCTATGAATTAGACATTGCTTCTGGAGAACAGTCCTTCCCTCTCAACCACGCATATAGATAGATGGATAGAGATACGGAGCAACAGTAGGGTATTAAAGTGGACAATTAAGAAGTTATGGGTAAAAACAGTCTTCTCACCACAAAATTATGTTCAATCTACAGTCTGTTAGTACAGCATATCCCTTTCTGTCTGCCTAAATCTGATATTAGAAACATACATCTTACATAGAAAGAAATACTTAGCTAGACAGTGTTGATATGTTGTTACAGGATGGATAGGTAAATATGTGTGTGTGTCTGTTCTCACAGCACATTTGTGAAAGGTTTTACTACAAATACAGCATAATGGATGCATAAAAAAAACCCCAAGGTCAGGTTGGAGGGGGCTTTGAGCAGCCTGGTCTAGTGGGAGGTGTTCCTGCCCATGGTGGGTTTGGAACGAGATGATCTTTCATGTCTCTTTCAGCCCAAACCATTCTGTGGTTCAACGGTTCTATCAAACAGGCTCTCTGGGCCCAAGGGTTCAGACTCAGCCGGGCTATATTTGAAGGTGTGAGGGGGAGAGGATGTTGTCGGCAGCCGTCTGTGCTGTATCTGCCGCCCTAGAGGGTTTGAAGGTCCCAGCCCCTGCAGCCCAGGCTGGCTGCGATGGAGATCGGGGACCACGGTGCACAAAGGCACTCGCCTTCCCCACCCCAGCACAGCGCCTTGCACGTCGGCTGGTCTCTGCTCTGGGCATCAGCAACCCAAAGTTTGCATACCTTTTGAGTGATAAAATATAATGCAGGTGCAGATAAAGAAACATCTCAAAATAGTTCCCCCCGTCTCTTGCTCTTGTGCATTAACTTTCCCCCATTGCCCCACGCGCTACAGCCCCACTGGTGGCCACAAACACCCTCCTTCGTTAAACTGGACTAGAATAAGAAAGCTGAGCACTTACAGAGGACAGATTTCTGTGTGGTGCTTCGGAGACTGAAGGTTGTCTTTATGGTTAATGCATCATTCCCCATTACAGTCATTTCCTCTGCAGCAAATGGGATTTTGCCATTATACTTTATGTTTATTGGTATATATTTCCTAGCTGAATTGACATTGCCCTGTTGCCTTTTTTTTTTTTTCCTACCCTGAAATTGCAGGAAGCCAAAAATCCTGCAACAGTAAGGAGTTAAGTTCTGTAGCATGCCGAGCTGCGTGCTCTCCCATTAAGTGGGCTGGGGTTAAACTGGGCACCATTTACACATTAATATGTATTCCAGGGCAGGAACACCAGTTCTGCTGTAATGTTTCAGGCTAAGAGGTCAACTGTTGAGCTGGGCCACTTCCTAGCAATATTTTGATACTCTTTAACCAGTGATTGAGTGGAAGAGGACTTTCCTCGTGACCTGACATTGAAAAGCATCACAGGGAAGCCTTTAAGGTTGAAGAATCAAAAAAATCTGAATCTTTGTGGCGGGTTAAATACCTGCAGTGCTGTTGGAAAACACTGCTATTAGGATCTTCTTTCCCCTTCCCTAAATTCTCCAGCTCCACACCTGCCGTTGGATACAGCATCTCCCTTGCTCCCTGTTCAAAACTGCTATTACGTGTTGCTGTGCGTTGCTAAATCAACTCCCTGTACTTTGTCTCAGAGGCAGCAGAATTTAAGAGATGGAGGAACTGGGTGGCTCGAGGGACTGGTAACACTGCATAAAGCTTTTCACCTCCCATCTGAATCCAGCTGCAATTTTTGCATGACCAGAAATGGTTACTGAGCTATGCCAGTGCGGTGGGTTCTGAAAAATAAGTTACTTTCTGGCTTTTTTTCTCTTTTCTGGTGCATCTGCGTCACAAAACCACTTCTTACCACTAGCTACAACACTACAGCCAACACTTGCTACCCAGCATGAGTAAAGCTGAACACCTTAAGCCATAGCTAGTCACCTAATTAAGTGACCTGATTTTCTCAGGAGCAGAACATGACTTCCAGCTCCCACTGCACTCAGCAGTTGTGAAAATCAGGCCACTTCTTGTAAGTGGCCAAACATAGTTGTGACTAGTTTTGAGTACTCAACTTTTATAAAGTTGATCTTGCCAGGGCCTGGGGGAGCTGGAGCACCCAGAGGACAGGTCCTCTCCCAGTTCTGGCTGGTGACTCCAGAGGAGGGGATTTGGGAGGGACGCAGTGCATGCCCTGGTTTGTGACTAACCAGAGTCTATCAGTCATCATCATAATTCCCAGCACTAAATTAAAAAAGAAGAAAAAAAAAAAAAAGGCCTCTCGGCTTCAGGTCCTGTGATAAAAATATACCTAGGCTTTTGTTTGTTTTATGCAGTACTTCCTCCTCACACTGAAAGTTAAATTGAAAAGAGAGTTTATTGTCCCCATGGAAGAGATAGGCACCTTTTGAAATCACTCCTGAACAAAAGCACGTGGGGCCCAGCCTAATGTTTTCTAATGCCCTTTGGGGTCCCGGGCACAAAAAGGCAGCGGAGAAGGAGCCGCAGTCGATTCCAGCAGAGCTCTATTGTGCGATTTGTTCCAAGGAAACATCAATTCATTAAGGGAACAAGTCAACAAGGGTGGGTGGCAGAACCCTCTGTCCTGCTAGATTGTGCATGACTCCTTCAGAGATCTGCTCCGGGGTCTGGAGGGAGTAAATACCGAGCGAGAGCCAGTTTGTCTGCCCTCCCTTTGTTACAGGAGAAACTGCTCATTTCAAAGCCAGAGCTTTACAGGGAGGGCGGTTTTAATTCACTGCCACGGATGCACCACAGACAGACACACTTCAGTGACAAGTATGGTTAGGAGAGTCACGTTTTAGTTGTCTTTTAAAGAGCAGAAACAACTCAGACAAGAGGGGGGTGAACTGAGCAAAGGCAACGTAACAGAAATGGACAATGAAACCAAGGTTGGGAAAATCCACGGCCGGGCATTGCTCTGCTCAAGGAGCAGCCTCCCTGAAAGGTTCCCAGCCTGTGCAAGGGGCCAGCTTTTTGCTTTTTTGCTCTTGTCTGAACTACTTTTCAAAGCAAAGCAGCATCTGTTTTGCATAGTGCACCTGAGCCAGAATAGGGAGAGGTCAGCAAGATAGAACAGACCGAACGATGAGGTTGAACGTGCAAGATACATCCTTCCAGAAGGCAGGTGCCTGGACCAGCACTCTGCTGATCTCAAATGAATGCTGGCAGATAAGGGCAGCAAAATGCTTCAGGAGGAAGTATTTTCATAATCACACATTTGCAACACAGCCCTTTTTTGCAGCATTATCTTTCTGCCTTCCTCTTACTCTCAAAATGAACAAAAATATGTATATTCAAGGGGTGGGGAAGCCAAGGGCAGAGCTGAAACACAGCTGAGTCAACAACACATGTCTACGAGCTGGTGGGTAACGTTGCATATTCCCACATGGTTATGGGAGCGCTTTCGAAAGTCATCGCTGCAGACAGAAAGGGTGACAGAAGCGCAGTAAACATCCTACCCAGCACTATGGGCAGAAAACAAGAAATGTTGGAAGGTCCCAGCTCCCTTATCCTCGAGCCCTGGAGTCATGACCCTTCTCCCTCACTTGGACCCGCTTCCTATAAGCAACCAGCAGCACCTTCTCGCAGCAGATAACACAGGGTGTACATTGATCTTGTCCCTTTGGTCAGACACATTCCCTCTTTGCTCAAAGATATCAGCAAGTCTTTTGCACTATTATCAAGCTGTCACATACCATATTTAGTCAGATTAGGTTACAGCGTAAACTAGAAGTTTTCCTGTCCTCACTCAGATTTTCTGTCGCTGACAGCAGGCAGCAAGAGACACGGTGACAACCCAAAAGGGAGGCAGCTGCTTTGGCCAAATTAATAACAGGAGAACACAACTGACTGTTGCCTTTCCCAGCTCTTGGGCTGTAGCCCTGCTCGTGCTTCACACAGTGGGGCTTTGCCTTCAGTGGAAGCTGCACTAATGCTGGAGTGCATTCCCTGATGCTGGGAAAGACACCTCTCTGCCAGCAGGGTCTGTAGATGTGGATCCTTTTCTGGCACTGCTCGTCAGTAGAATCCCTTCTCCTTCCCTGGCTTCAGCTCCCTGGAGACCCCACTCCATCTTCCTGCTCTTCAGACCTTCCTCCACCCACACCATTTTGCACGACTGCGTGCTGGTTAATTAGATTAGACCAGCATCCCCTTCATTTTGGCCACCTTCCTACCAGACCCGTAGCACTTGTTGGAGAGCAACACTGCCCTTCTTAAGTTGGAAGCTCTGGAATCACCTATTCATGGGGAATTTGCCTCCTGACAACTGAGGGCCTGAATTCTGCCCCACGACCCTAACATTTCTATTCTTTTCTGCCTTCTTCATTTATAATATTTGCTAGCTATTTAAGCCATTTGGATTCTGGGTGAATTCCTCATGTTGGCAGTCTCTAGTGTTGCAAAGCTGAGCTGATCCACAGCTGCATTTCAGTGCTGATGTCCCGCATTTGGAATACACAATTTACACATCCACAAGTTAAACAGCAGTGGCTGGTTTGTTCTGCAACTGGAAAACATGCTAAACAGAAGACTTAGGTCTTCCTAGCAGGAGTGAAAAAGGATTTATAGGCATCCTGAAGAGAAATAAGCAAAAGAGCACTTTCACTGTAGCAAGGACTGAAGGGAGCTAGCAAATTTTGGCAGGTTATTGTAACCTGAAAAATCTCTGGTTTGTGCCCCCTGGTGGCAGTTGAATTTGTCTTGTCCTCGGTGTTATTGCAATTTCTGCACTTATAGACACCTTTCGATTTTCAAGCTGAGCAAATGACCAGCAAAAAGGTCATTAAATGCCAACAGCTGGTGCTTCACTCTCCAGAAAAGCACCAGGCTGAGCGGGGAAAACCCAAAGGTCCATATCTCATGCTCTGAACTGGCTGCATGACTTTGCCCCTCAGACAATTTGACAGGCAACACGTCCGAAAGAAATCCCCGGGGCTGAGGGAATCAGCGGGGAAAGAGCATCCCACGGGTTTCTAAACACACCGTTACAGCCCTTCCCCAGCAAGGGGGTTCAAGCAATAGATGCGACTATTGCCATATAATCCAGCATCACTGAAATGCTCTTTTTATTTTCTTCTCTCTTCAGGCAAAAAGCACTGGCATCGACAGGTGGAAGAAGCGTTCAAGCAGCATGCGACTGGTTGGTATGAAGTAATAAATGTTAAAAAGAGCAAAAGAAATTAGTGAATTTAATGTCTACGATTTTAGCCACTAGAATGTGGGATGTTTAAACAGGGGCATTATCCGAAAAGCGATAGTAAAATTAGAGAGAGATCATTTCAGTGGTGTAAATAAGCAACCCAGAAACAAGCCTTTTCTGAGAGAGTTTGTGATCTCAAGTAATAGCAAAAAGAGGTGAGAGAAAGGAACCACTGGTCTCTCCACCGTAGCACCTAAACAGAAAACTGAGAGCTGCCTTTCCAAAGATGTTGAGCTATTTCTAGTGCTCTCCTCCCTGTGTTTTGTACACTGAAAGCTGGAGAGGCAGAAGCAGTGACCCAGGTTAGATCTTCAGAGCCTCAGATGAAACTAAAACCCAATTTTCTCTATTACTTAGCAGTGGTAATGGGCTGCAAGTGAGACACTGCCCCTCTCTGCCTGACCTGCCAGAGCTGATTGCTCCCATAAAGGGAGAGCGAAAGGCAGTGAGGACAGGGGAAGCTAATACTGCTCAAAAAAATATATGTCTTTATCTGTCCATCTCACGGTTGTTTCTCCCTCTCAGGCTGTTCTCCCATGTGGGTGACCCATTCCTCGATGACACCCTGCCCCGGGAGTACGTCCTCTACCTGCGCCCCACCGGCCCCCTGGCTCAGAAGCTCTCTGATTTCTGGCAGCAGTCGAAGCAGATCTGTGGGAAGAACAAAGCTCACAACATTTTCCCACATATCACCCTTTGCCAGTTCTTTATGGTAAACCAGAGCTCCTCGTTCCGTTGCCTTTATGCATGCATTCATGAGCTGTCCTTGCCAGCTCCAGACTGGAGACGTTACACGCTTCGCTCAGTCGCTGCAGAAGGGGTTGTGCTCAGGAGTTGCAGGGGGGGGTTATTACCAGAACTGCCTGATGCCTGGGCTTGTTGAGGAGGTAATTGGTTTTTCAGCGGGTTGTTTTCAGGGAAGAGCAGCAGCAGAAGACTAAATTCTCATCATCTGGAGTGATCGTTAACATGAGAATAGATGGGAGGAGAGGTTAAGAAGGTTACATGGGGATAGCTGATCCTGCTTGGAGGACAAGGGAGGGGCAGATGATTTCTAAGCATCCCTTTTTCTTTTGCTTTTTCTCACTGTATTACTCGCCCACCCAGCCAAGCCTTTCCTTTCCCTACATGGAGAAGGGGTAAGGAATGATTCTCCACCTGAGAAATGCTTGTCCCGTTTCCTTTGGCAGTGCGAGGACAGCAAGGTCGATGCTCTCACTGAAGCTCTGCAGGCCACCGTGATGCGGTGGAAATGCAAATTCCCTGCCCCTCTGCCTTTGGAGCTCTACACGTCCTCCAACTTCATCGGGCTTTTTGTCAAGGAAGAAAGTGCTGAGGTCCTCAAGAAGTTTGCTGCAGACTTTGCTGCAGAGGCTGCTTCTAAAGCAGGTGAGTGACTACGCTGGCAGCCTCAAAGAGCTCAGGACTCAGTCAAGGCTTGGGCATTTTCAGGAACCAAAGTTTTGACAGCATGAAGAAAAGAAGCTCATGAAACCAATACCTGATTTTTAAAAGCAGCCTGAGGGCTAAGAGCCTGACAGGAACACCCCATCAGGTGCTTTGGGTTTCAGTGCTTTTTCAGTTGAAAGATCACCTCACACTTCGTCTCAAGTGTTATCTCCTGAAAGGGAAGTTGACATTTGGTGGTTCCTTAACCTTTCAGATAGATGCTCTGTCTGCAAGGCTGAGCATTTCCTGCTCCACTCGCTGCCTCAAGCCACTGTCACAAAACCTTCCTCAGCCGTGTAAAGGCTGTATTTGATTTTTCACTGCATTTCTGAGATGCACACAGGGCCTAGGTGGCAACCTAGGAGAGAACCTTTTCAAATAGCCTTGTCTCCATACCAGCAGGGCGGGCTCTGTCACCTGGTCCTCTGCTGCTTCTAGAGGAGGGAACCCATCAGGAGCTGGGAGGGGGAAATAACCAGAGCATCCTGAGCTCCCAGGGTCTCTGCTACTGATGGGGCTCTCTGGGTGTCCTCCGATTACCTCCAAACTTGGAAGTCAGAACAGCATCAGAGCACTCTAATAGCTCCCTGACTAATCCTCCCGCCCTCCGTCATAGCAGTGCTCAGCCTGGACTAGTCACAACACAACTGCTTTAGTCCTTCATTATCACAGGCTTATCCTGGAGTTTAAGTGCATCAAGATACAGCAGCTTCTGAGTCCTTCTGTGTTCCCAAGTGTGACAGGCACCCCATAACGCCATGTAGAACAGCTACAAGTCTCTGCCCCTGGTTCAGAGGAAGAGATACAGACATGGGTTCATCACATCTCTGAGATGCGTTGCTTTCACCTGACAATGACCTAGAACTTTTCCTCCCTTTAGAAGAGGGAGGAAATGGGTGTTATCTTTACAAAAGCACATTTTGGAAGCCAACAACACACAGACAGACATTCGGTGGGTCCAAGGACTGCTGCAGCCATGTGAGAATGGTACAAGCGTTCCCCTGCACAGCACAGATGTACCCTCCAAACCAACACACTCAGAAGGGGCAGATCTTACCCCAAAAACAGAAGAAGGAAGCATCAGTGGCCTCCAGCAAGCTTCTGCCCCTGCGACTGCTTCAATTCAGACCAAATTGCTTATTTCTTAGGGGAAGCCAATTGCTGCATTGCAGTCCACAGCTTGGTCAGGTTATCACATTAAAGCCTCTGGGGCTTTTTCAGAGATCCAGAGCATATTTTTTTCTTGCTGATCAAAAAAACAGATGGATGAGCTTGCAAAGCTACCCCTGGCTGGCTCTTGGAGCCAACCCTCTGAATAGCTGCAATTTGGACTGAATAATCAGTCAAATTTAATTGCAATTTTTGGTTGAATAAGCAAGAATAAATCATATGCAAACAATATATCCTATGATTTCCACATGTACTGGAAAAGTCCCAATATTGCACATACTTTCACCTTTCTGCTTCCTGGAATCTTTTCCCGATACAGGTTCTTTTTCTGCAGGGTCATTTTGAATCATTATCATATGAATGTCTGTTGCCACAATTCCGGAATACCTCACCCTCAGTGGACAAACTGGTAACCCAACTAATGTCCAGGGAAAAGATTTAATCAACTTGCATGAGCCTGTAAATTCCATGGATTTGTAATTGCTACTATAGGAGAGGGAACAGAGGAGGAAAAGTAAAAGTTATGATTTTTACCTCGCTAATTTTGGGGAGATCTTATCTGCTGATGATAGAAAGGCCACCCCTTTCCTGGAAAAGTGTCTTTTCTGGCAGAAGACCCAGTGGGTTATCACATCATCCAGAAACCCATTGTTTTCTGAATGCAAATGAGTTTTGGCAGCTTGGCAAGGACGCCTTGCCTACCACCCTGGTGTGACTCAGGACTGAATCAGACCACAGATCGTTAATAATTTGATCCAAGGTACAACATACAGAGGGAACTCACATTTGACTTTTCGTAAGCTTTTCAGAAACTGGCCTACAATTTGTTCCACTTAAGCTATCTTTGAAAGCTCCCAGCTCCTGTTCAGACGCGATAGACACTCTTACACCTTCAAAAAGCTGCTAATCTTGATACTCGCTTGTTGTTAACGGCCATCTTCTCATTGCAGATGTTCACGTGGAGCCCCACAAGAAGCAGCTCCACGTGACGCTGGCCTATCACTTCCAGACCAGCCACCTGCCCACGCTGGAGAAGTTAGCGCAGAACATCGATGTCAAGCTGGGCTGTGACTGGGTCGCTGCGATATTCTCCCGAGACATACGCTTCGTTAATCACGAGGTAAATTTTTGGAGCTTGTTTCGGTCCAAAAAATTTTTAAAAAGAGGACCTAACAGAGTCACAGGCTGTTTTAGCTGCATTTGTGGCTCACGAGTGCTCACGAGCAGCGAGCTGAATGAGGACACCCATGTCCCCTGCTGAAAGTTGTACAAATACACAGCACAGACTATACAGACATTAAGGAATTTGCCTCAGGTCCCACAAGGACACCCAGAATGTAGATTTCCCCCATCCCACCAGGCACCTTAACCAACAGACCATCTTGCCTTTTTTTTTGCTTTTTACTCAGATTTGCTACTTCACCCACCTCGTTTCTTGCTTCTCGCAGGAACAATGTACTGCTCGATTAATTAATTCTACCAATGACTCTCCTTGTCAGCTACACATAAGCTGGTCTGATCTCTCAGGAACCAGGCCAGTATCATAACCTGACCACCATCTATTTTTTTGTTAACGGGCTTGACATTATTATTAACCACAGCATTTACTTGAATCACGTAAGAAACATTTACCCTCATGGCCTATATACTTCAGTTACTCTTATGGATTCTATAACTCCAGTATCTAAATGTCTTAACAGTTCTCTTAATAATGTTGTTTTCCAACACAATATACAGAATAAATAAATAAATTCTATTTTGTAGACTAGGATCTTGTGCATAGAGAAACCATGCATGAGATTCATCTCACCTCCCTATAAATCCCCAAGTTAGACCGCTAAGTCTGAGCTGGTCTGCGAAAAACAGGCACCTCCAGAAAGTGAGTCATCTGACCCTTCTAAGATGTCTATCTCAGGACGAGATGAATCAACTTCTGGAGGAGGAAAGCTCCAAAAGGTGCCTGCTCAGGCAGCAAACTAGACTCCTGAGGCTGAGGTGATTAATCCCACCAACGTGCATTGTCCAGAATCAGACACACAAAACCTGTGGCGGAGTGGGGAAAAGTGATTTTAGTCCAGCACACAATACACCTCAGAGTAAACAGATGCCAAAGCCTCCAGAGAGCTAAATTCTCTCGTGCACGGCGCTCTGACCCAGCCCAGGCCATGCTTCCCATGCGTGACAGCCTCCTTCCCCATCCAAAGAGTCATCTTGTCCTTTAGAAGCTGCACATCGTCAACGCTACCGCTGATAGCAAAGGGAGTTGCTGATGAAAACCAGCTCACATCTTTGCATATCGAACTTCAGGCAGCCATGTGTGAAAGTTTTGGCCTTGTGCTATCAGGTGACAGTGACTAGTTTCCATCTCCCTTTGAAGATACCACAAATAGTCTAGGAGGATTAGCGAGCAAACGGGCTGACACCATCAGGAGATCAGAGCTGCTCAGCAGATTATGGTTTTTCTTTGCCTGATGCCATTGCAGAAGTTAGGCCTGGCCAGGGACAATCACACGTTTGTTCTCCTTTTAAACAGGAGACTGCTGTAGCCATTTCCAGGGAAAGTTACTGATAGATATTTAATACGTGTGGATTCCTCATGCTCCAGCGAAGAGAAGATTACAGAATCACACTCACTGATCTGTCCCCCACCTTTTAACTTAATCCTGTTCATGTTAGGAATACAAAGAAAGCAGTGTGGCCAAATCCCAGTATTTCTCACCACCTGTGTTTTTTCCTGTGCGTTCTCATGAACGGTTTTGAGAGCCAGGTGTCACAGAGCCCAACCTGTTACGCCCCCCAATAGTGTCTCTGCCTTGTCTTCAAAAGCAACAGCAACAAGGAGAACTGCTCTTTCAGATCAAGCACGAGTAGGTAAACCAAAAATGGTCACTAACCACTAGAGATGTGTAAATTCCAGGTCCCAATAAGGATTCAGTCCAATTTTTAACAGGGCACTTAGATTTAAGCACACAGTCATGTTTTTGCTTGCCTAAAACATCATCTCCCCTTTCCCTCCTGGTTAGCAAAGACACAAACGGAATTGCCATCCCAAAGAGGGAAGAAGGAGTAAATACCTAGAAAAGCTTTCCCACTGCAAAGATTGGGAAGTGGAAGGAATTCCCTGAAAGTAAAGCTTTCCTGGATAAAGCAAAAAGTGTTGCATTACAAGGAGAGCTGTTCACACTTTCCTAAAGTGAAAGGTTCAGTATGGGAGTGCTCCTGCCCTGCTCTGCTCAAGGTTCCCTTCCATTAACAATCCTTTCATTCATTTGTCCTTCTCTTTCTCCCCCCAGACTCTGCAAGTGATCTATCCTTACACTCCCCAGAATGATGATGAACTCGAGCTGGTTCCAGGGGATTTTATTTTCATGTCCCCAGTGGAACAAACCAGTACAAGTGAGGGCTGGATTTATGGCATTTCCCTTGCAACTGGCTGTTCTGGGCTACTGCCTGAAAATTACATCACGAAGGCGGATGAATGTGGGACCTGGGTGTTTCATGGGTAGGTAAAGCTGCTCAGTCCAGTTTCCATCGCTGTAAAAAGGGGGCTCAGCAGCTGGGGTTTCACCTGGGTCATGGAAGAGTCTCCCAGGGCTGCTGAGAAGGTTGCTTGGGGGAAACATACTAGCAGACAAAGCTCCATCTCATAAGCAAGGGAAGAGCAGATGCTCTGCCTGTGCCTGGGATTAGAGGACGAGGTGATTTATTTAGCTAAAATGTTACAGCAACTATTACTCATAGAATCACTGCTGGTGAACGGAGCCAGAGCAGATGGCTGCTGTAGAGCCACTGCTGTGTAGACACCTCTGTGCTGGGACTAGGATCAGGAAGGTTTAAATGTGAGCATTAATTTGGGAAGCAAGATTTGCTGTATATAATTCCCTGGGGAAAAGGACTTGGGACTTAGCAATGTTTCTTAAGATACTTAGCAAGATTTTCAGAAGCACTTACTTGCCTGCCTGCCGTTGGCTTCACTAAGAATGCAGACCTCACCTTCTGAATAATGAATGTTATGCCTTATGCATCTTGATTTTTACAGGAATTAGTTAAACAGCAATAAAAAAACAGTGCTTGAGGGGTGGGTCTGGGCACTGCTGCAAGGCTGTCTGCATCTCTAAGCACCCAAACACCTTTGAAAAATCTGGAGATAGGGAGTACTTTGTATGTAAGAGCACAAGGAGAGGGGAGAGGCACGTTCCTGCTTCTGCCTCTCTGCTAAGCACCGTGTGGGTACAGAGGTTTGGCTACCGTCACGCCAGTGAGCAGGTTAATTACCAAGGGGGGGATGGAGATACAGAGCAAAACACAGTGTGTAATTCAGATTTCAGCAGGCAAACATGATCTGCAGGGAGAGAGTCTGAGCAGAAAGGGAAAGCATTCGGTAACCCATGTCAGCATGGGACAGCCAGAGGAACTGACCTGACTCAGCACTTAATAGAAACGGATCCAACAGCTCTTCAAATCAAGCAAAATGCAGGAAACACAAAGAGCAAAAGGGGCAAGTGGTCTTTTTCTTTGCCTGTGACTTTTCAGGCTTAACACATGCAACGTGGTGAATGACAGACGGAGAGCAGGCACAGGGCAATCGTGGCTTGCAGGCTGGCTTCCAGATGTGACTGCACCAACCACTGTCCTGTAAACCAGCCCTGCCTGAGCCCTGAGTCCTCCTCACCCCACAAGTCCATCAGGCAGGGACAAGCATAGCAAGAGATCACTCTTTTACCCCTCCTGTCACAACCATCTCTTCTTTTTTTGCCTGCCCTCTGAGAAACGAGCACCACTAATGAAGGACTTTCATCCATATGAAACTGAACAAACTTATGTCTACCAAGTCTGTCCCCATCAAACCTTTCATTGCAAGGAGAGAAAAAACCTCCAGCAACCAGGGCTTAAAGAAATGAAAATCAAGACACACGGGCAAAGTCAATCAGAGAGTTTGCATGAAGACAGGACCCTCCAATCTCCAATCCAGCAAGACCATCCTTTCTTCCTCTAAAACTTGCCAGCTAAAATGGTCTCAGGTCCACACACACTGACTGCAGCAGCCTGCTCCAGGGGATTCTGCTTTTTTTTTTGTTTCTTAGGCCTGGAAAGCTTTTGAGGCCTAGGAACCAGCATGGGAAAGAATTCCTATGGCAGCAGCAACTAAAAGGAAAGCCAAATGTTTTTTAACTCCAGCACCTCTGCCTCCAGACAAGCAAAGAAAGGAAATGCCCCTTCCTTGGTTATTGCTAAAGACTATAAATCATGAATTGGAGCAGGCAATATGGAGCATTTATCAAAACCATTATTACATACCCGGAAACAGTCTCGTTTTACACAACGGCTTCCCACGGGGAATATTATGTTACAGAATGTCATTTGGTCAAAACAATACAGCAAGCTAAGGACAAAATATGTGCCCCACTGCCATCTAGGCCATGGTATTCATGCTAGTATCCTTGTGGTGAAAGAAGGGTACCTTCATTTCGTAGACCTGAAAATAAGCATGGCAGTACTCACCGGGAGGGCAGGAGAACTGCGGTGGTGCAGGAGATAGGACCCAGCTTGGGGTGTTGGACCAAGGATGCTGTGGTCCTGGGGTCTGGTTTGTGCTGCCTCTGTGTACACTTCCATGTCCTATTCATCCCTGAAAAAGAAAGAAAGAACGGCCATGGTGCTTTCCCTCCTAGTCACAGGAGACTGCATTCTTCAAGTGAAAAATCATGCATTATTGAGATCATCGTGAAAATACAGCTCATTCCAGGCTGCAGCACCCTGGCTGTACCACGCAAGAGATATGACAGGCAAAATGCTATTTTGGGATATTTGATCAAATCTTTCATACAGCAAAATTAGCTTGCTAGTTCCTCCACATTTCACCTGAAAAATGTTTCCCTGTTGCACTGCTCAAGCGAGGCAGAAGCTGAACTGTGGCCTTTGCAGGACATGGGTATTAAGGCTAATATCCAAATAGTGCCTCAAGAGCCCTGCCCGTGACACAGACCTTCCTGGCTAACACTGTACAAACATACAACGTAAAGATGTCCCTGCCTTATAGTAAGGTCCATACCTCAGCTGCAAACCAACAGGCTGCCATCACTAAGAAGAAAAGCTTGATGATCTATTTAATAGGGGAGAACAGGCTTTGCCTTCAGGGCAGAGTTACTGCCCCTGAAACCAGGTTGTGTCTTGAGAGACTCCAGGTCTGAATCCTTTCACTCTTTACTAAAAATAGGAATGGTATCACTTCTATTCTGCAAACCCCAAGGATTTCCCCTACACCTAAACTACATTTCTTTGCTGGCTGTGGCACCATCCCTGCATGATTTTTTCTCATGCCAAGGACTGGACCTGCTGGCAACAATAAGGAGAAACATCTGATCTCTGATCAGTGCAATAGGTTGGAAAATAATTGAAGATTAATTGCTTCAGCATCCCACACAACACAACCCAGATCCTGTCTGTGTAACCCATTCTTGCCATCCCCTCAGTAGGGGTATGCGAGTGAAAAATACCCTTTCTGAAACAAGGCCTGGACCCTCCTTAGGGGAGGAACTGGTTGTGTTTGTATCAGTGTCAGGGAATCTGCTCTGACTGAGCCTACGAGCCGACCTGGCCATAGGTATGTTAAAAACAATATACTTTTTCCCCTGTATGGTACCAAGGTGGAAGTCCTTTCCTGGTGGCAGTAGAAACTACTGGTGAGCTGAAACTACTTGTAATGAATCCCAACAACAGAGCCAGCATTAAAGATACGTACATCTGTATGCACCTTAAAAGCTCCCCAGCAAACTCCTTTCAGGGTATTTTCTAAGTTGCCTTTCATGCCTGAAAATTAGTGGGCTACCCAGTCAAAAGAAGAAACTCTCCACCCTCAGCGCACAGAGCCCAGAGGAGGTGGGAAGCCCAGTGAAGGTACAAGAATTTACTTGCCCCACAGAAGCCACAAAAAAGAAGCATTTAAGACCGCATGTGCATGTAAAGACGTATGGCAGCAGCGAGCGTGCTATCTTTGTATCTGTGGACCCAGCACCACCCAAAAGCTAAAACTTGTGATGGTTCCCTGCACTGCTTTTCCATTACCAGCAGAGCCAGAAATAGTCACCTCCTCTGCCCCAAAATGGGTAGAAGCACTGTACATATTACACAGCCGTCTATTTCAGCTCCCGGTGAGATGCCAAAGCTATTCCTTGCCCCTTTAATAAGCCTGCGAAATAAGACTTGGCACAAGTACCAGGGGGAGGAAAAACAGCCCTAATTTTTCAAGCTATATTTGGACCTTGGGAGGTTTTTTTTCCACTCTGTCTTCCTCCCATTCTGCAACAATGGCTGGTTCGTTTTCCCCAGGGATCCCCCTCCTCTAGACAATGATGAGTGATGAGGCAGAGGAGCCTTTTCCTACACAGAGCTGTGGACCAGCGCTGCTGGGCCATGACAGAGACCCTTTCTCCACCCTCTGCTGCAGCACCAACGTTCTTCAAGGGACCTTCCCTGCCTGGAAGGACGTTGCCTCCAGGGCCACACAGTTTCACTGACAGACCACTGAAGGCAAGGCATCATCCAGAAGACAGTAGATGCTGTTGTCTGCCTTCAGTCCCTGTTTGCCAAGCAGAGGAACCACAAGCCTTTAGGAAAAGCTTCCAAACAATGACCTATGCTTAGAAGATGACTAAGCTGAAATAGCTTCAGTGGTTTCTGTTTTCCAGCTACATCAAGGAGATACCACTGAAGTCAGACTGGTGGCTCTCCTCCAGACACAGCAAGATAGTATGTCTTTGCCTCATCATCATTCGCAGTGAATCCTAGCATCTATAAATAGAGAGTAAAGCATTCGTGGCCTTTTAATAAGGGCTTAAAGAGAAAGAAAGCCTCAGAAATTGTGCAGCAGCTCCTGGGGGCAAAGGGAAGTGGAGTAACCAAAGAAATCCTTAGCATTCTCCAGGCCAGCGTCCTTAAAAGACTGTCATATGGGCAAGGGAGGAAAGGGCTGAGACAGGACGAGGGGCTGGAAGCTGCACCACAGAAGTAAAGGCAGAGAGCTCAGGCTGAAGATTAGCTTTGTACAGCAACAGAGATGGGTCCTAGATAAGAAATCCAGATTCTTCTGATATAGATATTCGAGTTTTGGGGTCAGTGAGGATGTATCTGTGCTAGCTGCACCCACACTCCAAGCTGACCAATAAATACAGCAATATATGTCTGTTGGTGCTCCCTGCTCAGGGTTTAGCAGCCCTGGGCTTGGCACACGCAAATCACTCAGGCAGCTTTGGGATCAGAGTTGTCCTCATCCTGCCACCTGGAAGTGTGGTGCCACTGTACTTCTGCCTGCAATGTATCACGTGCATATTTTTTGAGGAGGGTTAGACATGATGTCTCACCTGGTAATAATTTCCCTTGGCTTATTCACAAAATCTCTCTTGCCTACATGTATCTCCTCTAAGATCCACCACCCCTGTTGTGCCTCAGAGTGGTACTGTGCCTAACTCAGAGGTGGTTGGACTTGATGATCCCAAGGGTCTCTTCCAACCTAGACAATTCTATGATTCTATGATTCTAGATGTTTCCTGCATCCTCTGATGTTCTACCTGCATTTGGGCAGTGAGGGAACAGTTCCTTTGAGCAAGCCCAGCCCTTGTTGGGAACTCACTATGAATAAAATAAATAGTTATGAGAATTGGTAATGCTAGAAGGTCAGGTCTACAGGTCTACAAAGAGTAAGAGCAGGAGGCTGGAGAGGTTATCTGCTGCCAGGGGGCTGTGCCCACCATGGCTGTTGGATGGGGATCAACAGTGCTGTGCCCAGCATGGCGAGTTCCCACCTCCTGCTCCCCTTCCCTGCCAGTGCTTCTCTGCATGGCATCTTCACCTGACCAAATAAGCCATCACCTTGGTCTGACCCTTGCACCCTGATTCCATCAGATAGATGGACCAACATCAGGACCAACAGTGGGGTACTTTTCTCTTTTTTAAACTGGTGCAAACCATACCATCTCGCAAAAGATCAGTCCTTTACAAAATGCAGATGACCTATTTTTGTTCTATTGGTAGAGGCACTTGGTGTTATTTTAACAGCTATGAAACCCCTCTGAGATTTTATCCTAACTAGGTGCTAGGCAGGAAGCAACTTCTGACATACTTAAGGCACTGAAAAGTGCAAGCAATGGCAACTATTTCTGTCAAAGTAAATGACCATATACATCATCTAACAATGTCTTTTTTTAATGAGTAAGCAAACGTAACCCATACAATCAGCAGAGAGTCACTGCAGCTTCTGTAATTGCCTGTCAGAGTTTATTCCCAGAGGGTCTTGGTCAAAGAGCTTTATTCAGAGGGACCATCATTAGATAAGTCCCTTAAGGGAGAACGGGATCTATTATATCCCTTTGGCTACACTTAACAGGAAGCACTGGTGAGAATAAATTCCCACTATAGATGGAAAACGGAATAGACAGCACTGAAAAATGTAGAAATAACAACCCAGACTGACTATGCTATGTCCCTACCAGGGGATACAAGCTATTTTGTGTGCAGGAACCCTAAAAACTGCTCAGCATGAGAGGCAGGGCTGTGCTCCAGCTTTCTACTGAAGCAATAGCTTATGCTACAAAGGTGAGCAAAAACTCCCTGTAGCCATTAGTTTCCCAACTTTGGTCCACAAAACCATAGTAAGTAATGGGCAGCTGGTTCCCAGATGATGTTAGTGAGCATCCTGTGGCTGTGAGGAAGGTCTTGGCATTCACCATGAGAATATTTGAGGGCTGACAGAACCTTGCAGACGAAAGTTTGGGAACTGTTGTTCTGTGAAACTGTTTCTAAGGAAACAGCCTGTTGAGATGGGATTTGTCTCTTCATGTGTATACATCACCTAGCAAGGTGCTCTCCAGGCAGCACTAAAATACAAATAATAATCTAATAACATGACAACAGTAATTATCATCAGTTCCTGAAAACTACAGAAATGTCTTTACTGCAGCCTGAGCACACGAAGTCCTAAGCGTTCCCAAAGCCAACATCTTTCTATTTTTGGCAGGTCCTACTCAATTCTGAATACAACGTCTTCCCCGTCCCTCCAAGCCTTTACTGACGGAGCTCTGGAAAGAAGACAGCAGGAAGACCAAGGACCAGGGGACGCGGGGCCACTCACTATCATCTGCCAGAACGTGCAGGTAGGGACCCACACACACATATAAATCACACACAGTTCTAATGGCAACTTTCCAGTAACTGGGTTTTCCCCAGCAACTTACCCTCTGGTCTCCTTTCACTGCCCGCATCAGAAGTTGAAGTTCTCTACAACCTTTTGAATGACACAATTAACCACAGGCATGGAAGACATCACTGGCCCCAAACCTGCTCTTAGCATGGGGCAGCAGGGCCCCATCCTCTGCTCACTTTAGCAGCTTTATACCAGCATAAATTTACCAACTTCAGAAGAGCTTCCTGTACCCACATTTACACGAGGGTAAAGCAAAAGGGACCTGGTCCTGACTCTCGTTAGTAAATCAGCTCTGAGAAAAACCCTTGCACTTTGATGAAGGCCAAACATCCTGTAATTTTTCTTTCAGCCCCTGAGAATAACCAGCCAGCCAGGGCCTCAGAAACGCTGCCTGTTTGTCTGCAGACACGGGGAAAGGATGGATGTCGTTTTTGGGAAGTACTGGTTGTCGCAGTGTTTTGATGCCAAAGGTGAGTTGGGTCCCGCGGGTCCCTGGGGCTCTGTGTTTAGATGAAGGAAGGAGAGCAACAACTCTCAGTTAACAGACTCTAACTTCAGGCACTGCTGGCATTAGAGCTGAGCAGGAATATATCAAAAGTCTTTTTTTCAATTAAAATAAATGCCAGTATCATGTGGCCAAAATCACTGGGGAAAAAAAGTGATTTTACAACTACCTTCTTTCTAAATTATGTTTTAAGAGCTCTGACACTTCAGTCTCCTGTAGAAGTGTCACATTCGAAGTTTCATTTGTTGTAGGATGGAAATTACTTTCCTTTGGGGCATGAAATCTTTCCTAAAGATACCTTTAAAAACATTAGAAACCTTCTCTGCTTATTTTGAACCGCTACTTCATTTTCTCAGATTCCTGATAGTTTTACAGGGAAAAAACTGCTCAGCAGCCGGGTCTAGGCAGCGCCTGCAAGGTGCGGGGGTTATGGTGAAAGAGGGTAGAAACAGGGGTGACGCTCTCTGCCGCTCAAATAATTCCAGCAACTGCTTCTAACCTTTCCCTCGCAGGAAGGTATATGCGCAGTAACCTGAATATGCCTCACAGCTTACCTCAAAGAAGCGGCGGTTTCAGGGATTATGAAAAAGACGCGCCAATCACCGTGCTGGGCTGTACGCAGGCAAGGCTGGTTGGTAAGTGGCCCTCAGCAGAGGAGAGCTTGCCCGGGAAGCCCTCAACTAACAGGATTTAAACATTTCAAGCTCCTTTGCAAAGTCCCTTCACCTTCCCTGGCAAGCCCCCTCGTTCAAAGGAAAACTTGTCTCCTTCAGCCGCTGCAGCTGAAGAAAAGATCAAGCCCAAAAAGCAGCATGTGGTATGAAAGCAGAGCCATCAGCATTCCCTACTGCACCCTAAACGTGCCGCACTGGAAGACGCTGTTATTAGCAATGTTGGTGAGAAACACAGCAGCGTGATGGTCACCTCACACCACATATGCATTTTCCTTGATTTGACAATCTTAAATTTTGATCTGCGGTGTGCTACACCAATATAATTTTATCAGCCCGTCTGGCTTTATGTTTATTTGGCAAAAGCACAGTCCAAACTATTTCCAGTGTTCTCCCACTCGCCATCCTTGTCCCTGATTTCTGAGCCTTTTGGTTTGTGTATAGACAGAAAATTATTCTGTAGTCAAAGAGCACATATTGAGCACTGTGATTAGAGGAGCCCAGCCCCTTAAAGACATGAGCTTCGGAGAGCAGTACTTAGAGCATTTTCTCAAATTCAAATCATAGAATCATAGAATCATAGAATAGTTTGGGTTGGAAGGGACCTTAAAGATCATCTAGTTCCAATCCCCCTGCCATGGGCAGGGACACCTCCCACTAGACCAGGTTGCTCAAATAGCCATCCAGCCTGGCCTTGAACACCTCCAGGGATGGGGCATCCACGACCTCCCTGGGCAAGCTGTTCCAGTGCCTCACCACCCTCACTGTAAAGAATTTCTTCCTAGTATCTAACCTAAATCTCCCCTCCACCAGCTTAAAACCATTGCCCCTTGTCCTGTCGCTACTCTTCTTTGTAAAGAGTCCCTCTCCGGCTCTTCTGTAGGCTCCTTTCAGGGACTGAAAGGCCGTTATGAGGTCTCCCCGGAGCCTTCTCTTCTCCAGGCTGAACAACCCCAGCTCTCTCAGCCTGTCCTTTAGACTACTTTGGGTTGGTCGCATTCAAACTAGGGCAGCTAAAATTATACTTGCTTTTTAAACAAAAATAAATCAGTGTACAACAGCAGGATGCTCAGACTCCCGGCCACATGGCATCGGGGTTCGCAATATGCACGTACCAGAAGGCGAATCTGGGAGCAATCACAGCACACTTTGCTGGTATCATTAAACGAGCCCGAGTACGTAAGTGCATACGTGACCCAGACGCCACCAACCTGCCGGCGCGGCTGCGGCGTTCCAGCCATCTGCAGCCACAGCCCCACCGGCTCGACCTTGACCATCGCCGCAGCCGTAATTCCTCCGACGAATAAAGCATCCCCGTGACGGAGGGCTGTTAGATGTGCCGCTCCTTCTAAATTACCCCACTTCTCTCAAGAGATTTATAGATCGGTTTGACACGGTTACAGCCGTCATTAAACATATGAAGCCAAGGTTAATAACCCCTTCTTGCTCCCTCTTCTTTGTCCTGCCTCTTCAAATATAACGAAAATATAACTCTTACTACAAGTCTGTGCAATGCTGAGCAGATTCCTGTTCTCGTTTGGTTCCCTTGGGCATTGCAAGAATATTAATAACCCTAATAGTGGAGCTGATTCTTATCTCATTTTCAGTGATCTTCCACCTGTGTAATGAAATGGTAATTTATACTAGCAAAGAATCAAGCCAATTGAATTAAGTTGGGTTTGAGTTAAGTCGAATCATTCTGATTTACGGCTTATAAATGAAATGAAATTAAACTCAAGCTCTCTACAATTTTTCTCAGCACGCTGTTTGCTTTTTTGGCTAAATCCAAGAGAAGCAGAAACTGAGCAAAAGCTGCTGTGATTTCTTTGCATACGGGTTAAGTACCTAGATGCACAAGGAGCAACACACACAGAAAAACGTATCCCAGCTCCACAACTGTGCACATCACAGCGCCCAACACACTGCTGAGACCAAATACGATGGGTACACATATTTCCCCAACCAGAAACAGTGCAGCATGAAAGCTGCTTTAGCTCCTTGCTGGGTGGCAGATCCCCTGCACGCTGCTGGGGCCGTGACAATGCCATTTGCCTGGGTTTATTCACGGGTGTTGAAACTTGCTTCCAGGTGAAGCCTTGCTAGAAACGAATACCATCGTAGACTACATCTACAGCTCCCCATCCCTACGGTGTGTACAGACAGCACACAACATCCTGAAAGGTAAGAACCCAACGGGCAGGAAAGGCTGCATTCTCCTCACTTTCTGGGAAAAACACTGCCAACCAGATAAAAGGGAGCCTGGCATGGGAGACCCACATAAATGGTGATTCAGGCTGATGATTATATCCATGGGAGTATACTTCTCAGTAGAGCCCTTCTCTAATTGCATGGTGTGACGACTGCTTAGGCAAATGCTGGCCCCAACACCAGCTGCCAGTCAGGGTGGAGGTTATTGCCTCCCCTGCAGAAGTCAGATGTGGGTTTGGGGTGGGTGGTCATCTCCAGCTCAGCATCCCCTGCGTTCCTGCAGCTGCTCATTGCTTTGTGCTCCCACCACAATTGCTACCAGCAAGAAACTTGCTACCCTCAGGAAGAGTCATTCACTCCAGAAACTGGGAATGAAATAGTGATAGAGGAATAAGACGCCCTGGCATTGGAAAGAGTCAGAAAAAAGCTCCAAAATACAGTCACGCCACGGTTCAGTATATTGCATCTAGCTGCCAGCCAGAGGTTTACGTTCCTTGGCATATCATACACCAAGTAGATATATCAAATACTTCATCTTTCATAGCTACTATTAATCAATTGACAACTTAAAAAATAATATAATTTACAGTCAGACGTAAAGCTGCAGAGTCTGGCTGCTTTCCTCCCCAGCTACCTCCCATCACATCTGGTCTCCTTTCTCCCTGTTCCAGGTATGCAACAAGAGAACAACCTGAAAATTCGAATAGAGCCGGGCTTGTTTGAGTGGACCAAGTGGGTCTCTGGGAACACACTACCTGCCTGGATACCCCCCGTGGATTTAGCTGCAGCTACTCTAAGCGTTGATACAACCTACAGGTAGCAGAAAGAGGGGGGAGAGGGCCTTGCATTGCTTTTTGGCTTTGTTTTTGAAGTGCAACACTCTGCTGAGATTTTCAATTTAAGCAGTGACTGGAAGAGCTGCTGAGGCTCCCAGAACAAATTTAGAGCAGGCTCGAGGCGGCTGCGTTGAACATGACCTAAGAATGGCTTATTATAAACCAAATTTCCCAGATCACCCTCAAGGTTCAGTTATATTACTGATCATAGAGGTCTTCTATCCAGTACTCCTTCTATCCTGGGCATCTCTCAGGTGTCCAGGAAACCCTCAAAAGTATTTTTGTTTGGTTTAACCGTTTTCCTAAAACTTGGGAATTTTGGTTCAGCTAATAGAACTTGTTGTGCTGACTCAGTTCCCTGATCATCATGTTCACAGACTGAACTGGATCCTGGGCTTATTGGCACCCACCCTTCCCTTCCCCAGAGGAAACAGCTTGTCTGTCTCTCTATTATGATTAACATGGTGATGGATCTTAATTGTTAAGTTTTGCATCACCCTGGGGAACATGTTTACATCTGTCAGGAATTCAGGGTCTCCTGTGACATCAAAATTCAGAGTTTTTCTATCAGAGCTAAACCCAAAGCTTTTATCACTTCTCAGCAATTACATCTGAAAGTTTTTAGTGGAAAAAATTGCAGGTTTCTGACTCACATTTTCATGGTATTCAACCCAAAAACAGCTGGTGAGAGCAAACAAAGTAAACACCTGGTTAAAAAGCATTTGAATGGCAAATGGATAAGCATCACTGATCTTTCCTCCCACTTTGCAGAAAAGAGAAACGCAAAGATAATTCACTGGGCTTTCAGGGGCCCTGACAGCCGCTCCAAAAGCCCACAGCTGACCTTCCCAGAGCTCGGCATCTTTGCCAGCCACCCCTGCAGCCACACAGACCTCTCCTGGTGCCTGCTTAGGGCCCACATCCCAAACTCACCCCCATGCTGCCAGCCTCTGCTGCTTTCCTTTTATCCAGCCACATGGCCCTGCCTCTGCATTCCCAGCATCTTTGCCAGCAAACAGCGGGGGGCTGCTGGGGACAACCTGGAGCCAGGGTCTGGAGGAAAACTCAAGACTCCTCTGACTCCCCCCCAGCAAAGCATCGCAGCCATGGTGCCCTCCAGCCTAACCCACAAAGGCTTTTTACTCTAAGCTGCCAAGAGAAAAGCTAAATAAAACCCAGCAGAAATAGTCATGCAGCAAAGAATTGACAAGATGATCTGTCCAGGCTTCCTACTCTCAAATTTGTGATTCATTTATACAAGCCAGACTCAAAGAGCTCCCAGAAAGAAGGAAACCCTAGAAAGGTCACACAGTTCCAGTGCTCCACTGCTGAAATACTTGTATCGCTATGACTTCTTGTAGAGACTAGGACTTTCTGCCTCACTGTGAGCCTGATCACCAGCTGAGCAATCTCAGATAAAAACAAAACATTTATAATACACACATTGTATGCATACACACGAGTTCCATCTACATGGGCTTGGTGACAAATACATTGTGGCTGGGCTTTTGTGGTTTACGGTATCACCAGAAACACTAGCATTTGCCGGTGTCTCAGTGCACCCGTGTGTTTAAGAACCCTCAAGTGGAAGAAGCAGTTGAAACATTAAAAAGAAAAAAAAAGAAGAAAAACGTAAAGGAAAAAAACCCTCATTTTTTTTCAGACCTAATTATAACCAAAAAGCATTTTGTATTGAATCCTTCCAGTCTGCAGCTAAAATTCCAACACTCTGTGGGTATCTAAATAGAAGTCCTTACACTGTATTTATCCCTGAAAGGGTATCACATGGCTAACACTCAGCAGAGCAGCTGGACCACAGGAGAGCCTCTGCTTCAGAAAACACATGCCTTCTGGGAAGGCCATAATGAATATTCTCAGCATGAGAAAAGAGCCTGCTCTCGTGTGGTCAAGTGTTGGGGGACTGGGAGACAGCCCTCCTGGTGCTCTCTGTCTCCTCTCACAAGGGTAATTCCTGTAGATAGATCAGAATACTGGATGGAGGGAAAATTTAATTCTCTTCCTTGCACCAGAGCAGGAGAACACAGCCTTCTGCTTCTATCCCTTGCTTCTCTGTGCACATCCACCTACTCCAGCTGATACCATTGGCCTGAGTCCCACCAGGCAATTCACTGAAATGCCCTGGCCCTGGAGGAGGCCAGCTAATTCCAGGCATTTCCCAGCAGCGCAGCTTCACAGATGGCCAAAGCAGCAGTTTGCCTCTGCCCTTCACCATCAAAGCCTTGAGCACTGAAGAGAGCCAGCATCTGCCTCCCCCACGCTCTGTGTCTCTCCTTGGACCTGCCCGGTCTCCACGGACAGACACAGATGTTGCCAGCCCAGCCTCTGAGCTGGAAGCCGTGGTAGCACGGTGCAGATCTCAGTCTGGCAAGGACAGCTCGGGCGATGGCTTGTCACCCTGTCACCTGCTGGCACCGTCTGTCTGCAGGCGGCTGCGTCGACACCGTCCTTGTCCCGCCGTCCCCTCCTGCTCACCCACTCCTGCGGGGTGCAGATCTTGTTCTCCTGCCACTCACTAACTTTACGTGGGTGGGTGAGCCCTGGAATCTGCCCATCAAAGGGCAGAGAAATAAGTAAACACAAAGTGCCATTGGTATCGCTGTGTGCCATTGCAAAAATCACACAAGTATAATCAGTGTGTCGGATGCTGCCTCCACCAACTGGTCCACATCAGAGGATGCAATTACCATTTTCCCCAGCTAAGTGAAATATCTTCGTGCAGGAATAGTAAAAATCTCTCAGGCTCAAAGTTTAAAAATCACCGTAGTGGTCCTGACACAAGATGCAGTTCTGGGGACTTGGGGAATTAGAAGAGTTAAAGAAACAGATCCTTGCAGATCATAACTTGCACTTAAAACTTTAGCACTTCTTCAAATTCACCGTATTTGTTTTTGTGCTCACAGACCTCATATTCCTGTCAGCAAGTTAGTGGTTTCCGAATCTTATGACACATACATAAGTAGAAGCTACCAAGTCACAAAAGAAATCATCAGTGAATGTAAAGGCAAAGGTAAGTCCTGCAGAGAGGGTGAAAAACAGACAGGCTCTCTGGGGTGTGAATGCTAGTATTCCTGACCAGTCCTTCCCCCTGCAAGGAGTGAACCCCCATACCTGAATCCCTCATCCCCTCTCCCAGAGACACTGGAAACTCCTGGATGTGTCAGGACTATGAGTTCAGATACTCTCAGCTTACAAGAAAACTTAATGAGCAGAAGTATTTTAGGGGTCCCTACCTAATGCAAGCTGTTTCTCAAGGGAATACATAAGCAATTTCCACTCTGCTGTCTGTTACCAGCATCAGATGGGGCATCTCCAATCCCCCATCTGAGCTACTCTCCTGAAATATATTACCCATAAAGGCTGTAGAACATTTCTCCAAACACAATATTGAAATAAAAAAAAATCCCTACCTTTTATTTTTCATTCACAGTATAGAAATAGGATGTTCCTAAGTTCAGGTGATTTCATTCATTTCATTTCACTGACCATTCTCTACATTGTAAGCTTTTATTTTAATAGTTTGCACACAAAGCTCAATAGCACAGTGTGGCATTGGTTGTAAAGGATCTTAGAAATGGAAATCTAAAGCTATCACTGTGGAAAACCAGCAACTGAAATTAAAGTGCTTGCTTTAATCAGAATTAATTTCGGGGTACGAGAAAAGCATTTACTTTACAAGACAGCTTAAATCTCTCCAGAATTCTTGTTTTCTTCAGAAAGCCATTTTAAAACTAAGTAGCACAGAGTTAACCATTACCCTGAAAATTGAGAAATGCTCTAAATATGCTCATAAACCATGCTTTTTTCCCCCTAATGCATATAGTTTAATGTGTTATTATATGATAAACCGAACCCGTTTTGAACACTTGAAATGGTCTGCTTGATCTGGGGCACCAGTCCCTAAAGCTGGCTGCTTCTCCCTCCTCAGCCTGCGTTTCTCACTCTATTTCAGGAAATAACATCCTGATCGTGGCACACGCGTCCTCCCTGGAGGCTTGTACCTGCCAGCTCCAAGGGCTCTCGCCGCAGAACTCCAAGGACTTTGTACAGATGGTCCGAAAGGTAATTACTGCCAAGGAGTAAAGCTCCCTGGCTTTCCAAAGAGAAAAGAAATGTGCAATCTGCTTAACCAGG
This sequence comes from Calidris pugnax, assembly GCF_001431845.1. NCBI lineage: Eukaryota > Metazoa > Chordata > Aves > Charadriiformes > Scolopacidae > Calidris > Calidris pugnax. The sequence continues at coordinate 1,916,062 of NW_015090823.1, forward strand.
CAGAGGACAGTTTGTTCCTCTCCTCTGATCATTCCACCTATTACAGAGTTTCACCCATTTCAGAAGTCAGGAGAATAAGGCAGATTGGTTTAAAAGGCTTATCTTAACATGTCACTTCTGTAAGAGACAGCACGGGATCAGATGCCCACCTACAAATGGGTTTGCAGTGACTCTGCTTTACGCCCGGGGCTGTACAGAGACTCCCACAGTGCCCTCCAGTGTCAAAAACACCCTCACCACAGTGAACAGGGCACTTCTGCCCTACACTTCCCCTTCTCATTTCCCTCCAAAGTTCTTAACCATGAGAGAAAAGGACTGAAAAACATAATGGGGTCTTCTGCCTTCCTTCCTTTACTCCAGCCCCGGTAAGGAGGTGGCATTGCCCATTGCCAGCCTTGCAGCCACGCTCTGGGATATTCAAAGCTGATACTTGATCTGAGGACACCTGAGCCAGCCTGGAATCCGTATTTCTCCTCCGTAGCTGTGCTGGCCCTCAGGGTTCAGGACCATGTCAGCCAGCAGGACATCTTTGGTTTGAACTGGCCCATATTTAAACTAGGTTACAAGGGTATATAATCAGTCTGTCCCAGTGTTTTGCATGTCACACCTGAGTCTTACAATCATCCTTTGAAAAGGATGGACTTTGGGGAGAGGGAAAGAGAGAGGAGACAGTGAAATGCTTTGTTAGCACAGCAGGACTTCAGCCCTTAGGGGACCTCCCCCCTCGCACAGCTCTGTCCCAGCTCATTGCCTTTATTTCCATCTCTCCTCACACAGATTCCGTACTTGGGGTTTTGTTCGTGCGAAGAACTGGGAGATACAGGTGTTTGGCAGCTTACGGACCCCCCCATCCTCCCTCTCACACACGGACCAACTGGAGGCTTTAACTGGAGAGAAACCTTACTACAAGAATAGGCAGAGCTACACGAGCAAGGAAAACCCATGGCCTTTCTAAGCGTTGGAGAATGTCTCTTCTTTCTTGTGTTTATTGACAGTGGAAAAATAGTCATAATATGTTCAGTGGATCACACCAACAGCTGTTCTAGCGTATCTCTCACACAGCCACAGTCATGTAAAGATTCTCATATACAACTAGGCAAATACAAAAGAGAGTGATTTGACGGAAAAACAATATTAAAATACAGATTGAAGCTCTTGCACCGCAGGGAATCTCTGTTTAGTCAGTAGCTCGGGTAGATTCCCTCGCCTTGAACGGAGCTCTGATAACACCAGTACCTTTCACTGCCTTCTGCACCGCGTTAGAAACAACTAGCACTGTGTAAAAGTCGAGCATTCAGGATGCTGGGTTGGTTTTTTTTTTCACTACTATTTTTACAAAGCATTAGCAGGCTTGCTCAGGACCACGTATTGAGACACCCCCCCTCACTCACCACCCCCAGATTCTCAGCACCTCCCATAAAGCGTACGGTCACCAGTGGAAATGAGAGTCCAGCCTTGCCTCTGCGGGCAGCACCAGATTATCCCTCTCCTCTATTTGAGCACTGTGTTAGGGGTTGTGTTGGCCACACTGTGGGTGCAAAGATTGGCTGACGCTCATCTGCGTCAGGAGAAAATTCTGAATTTCACTTCGGGCTACAGAGGAAGTTTGCACATTGAAAGACAGCACCGTTGTGAACAAAGACTAGGAGCAGCCAATTTTAAGTGGAGATGAAATAAGCTTTTTCCAACCAAACCTGAAGGATTTAGAAAGTTGGGTGGGTTTTTTTTATTCCTATATTTAGGTTATTGAAATCCACCCTTGTGCAGAGACCCAGCCTAAAGTGTTTGTGTCACTTAAATTCCTTTCAGAAGAGTCTGAAAAAGGGTTTCCCCTTTTATACTGGGGTTTTGTGCTGGTCATTTACACAGTGGTGGCTTTCTGTCCCCTGTGAGCTTTTCCATCAGCCCTGGTGAGGTTCTGCAGTGAGCAGCCGTCTTCAGGAGCTAATGATGAAATCAAAAAGGGGCTGAAATTCAGCCGCCGCTGCATGCTTTGCTTCCTTTTCCTTAATTCCTAAGTGCCATCTGTCATAAAGACAAAGCAGAGCTGAAAAAACAGTACACTTAAATTTAGGAGCAATATGCTTTGGCCTATTAAAATCCTATTTATCTGGCGGGAAAAAGGTTATGTTTTGGGGAGAAGGGGAAGAGAAGCGTTTCCATCTGTAGCTAATATCCTTGAAATCATAAGAATTGTCCCCCTAGTGCAACAGCCTGCAAGATCCTAATACCAGCTGCTTCACAGGAGAATGTAGAAAACACCACAGTGGATAGTTTATGTATAAACTGGCTCCAGAGCAGGTTTCTATTAGATTAATATTATCTTAAGTCATCAGCCTTGGGTCAAAGAGTTCCTGCAGACATTTGTACAGGTCTTATCACCGTAGGCTGACTTTGAGAAGGTACTTAAAAACATGCTTAAATGGGATGAAAGAGATTTAGGCATACTCCTTTCTTGGTTTGGGCTATAAGTTTGAATATTCCCATAAATACCATCGCAAGCAAGTTGAGAAATACCAGGAGAGAAATTCTAGCTTCCTAGGTACCCCTCTCCTGTCCAGCTTTCCCTCTGCAGAAAGCGTGAGCATCCTCATTTGAAATGTGGGTATGGCACAGAAGTTTATGCTGGCCAACTTTGACAAAGGCTTCTTTTCCATAGCAAGATCTAAGTTTGATTTTGCTTTGATTCCTTTTAACCTCTCAAGCCTTCGGCAGGACTGGTCTCACCTTCAGCAGGGTAGGACTGAGCTGCACTTTTCAGCAGTCCCAACAAACAAGGAGTGATAAACTGCAATCCCTTCTTCCTGAACGAGGCCAAACACTTGGCAGTTGTGATTTAACAAATGTTAAGGGATTTTAGCTTAGCTTTGTCTCTGGGTTTTATTGAGCTTGCCAGGGAAAGTACACCAGATTCCACACAGAGTCTGAGTCAGCAGAGAGCTCATCCTGTGCAATATGTACATTGTCACCATCCATAGCGATAGTCCATTATTTATACATTTATGACTATGTAATACACAGTAGGCCATTCATAAGTGCATTATTATACCAGGGGTGTATACTGAAAAGTCAGGGAGATAACTTATGAGATGACAGAAGAAACTGCTCCCGTGCAGTTCTACTGCTGTCACTTTAGTTTTTAACTAATTTAAACTATTTTTGGCTGTGTACAGACATTCTGAAGAGCATTTCTGGCTTGTTTTCCTTCATGCTTACTCACTGCAAAGTTGCAGAGAGTTTAAAACTAAATAGATGACAATCACACCAGAACTAATTTGGTTATTGATGCATGTGTAATTCTCCGGACTGCTTTTTATTTCACTCTACGGGCCGGCACGATGTAATTTGAGGCAACAAATATTGCCTGTACAAAATAGTGGAGGCTGCTCAGGTCCTACTGCAGTTAAGCGACATTACAAGGAGTTAATTTAGACAGAAGCATGAAACAGAGAGAGAACAAAATCTGAATGCACAATTCAAATATTGTACTAGCTGATCTTTGCATATAGTAAGCAATACAGAAAAGAGTGTTCTGTTTGAGAAGGTAGATGTTAAAATGCTCTCTTCTTTAAAAAAAGTATATTTTTGGATGTTTGGGAAAGTATTTTGACAATTGTAGTCTTATCTCAAATTACATTTTTCAGGTGTCAAGAACCTCAGAAAGAAAAATCTTATTTTCTTCTAGCATTTTGATTTCTCATAGGGGTTTTGTGTTAAGTACCCTCATGTTGATAAGGCTTACTGGGGGGAGAAAAAAGATGTTCCTTTTAAATTTTAATTGAGATGTTAAGAATACAAAGCAATTGCTGCTTCACTTTCACTCCATTGCTGCTCATTAGTGTGTATTTAACGTGTTTTGTCCCAGAAGAACATTAGACTTGATCTATCTAAAGTGCGTGAAAGTCTTTTCCTTGCCTTTACTGTGAGCTGCATCAGATCCCGACAGTTTAATTAGGGTATAGGAGGCAAATGGCAGTTCCTAGATTTTTCCCTCCCTTCCTAGTTAAGGAATAAAGAATAAGTTGTTCATCCAGTATTTTCATAAACTGCAACTTAAGGGTTGGGCTAGAAAAATACCAAGAATGAAAGTGCAGAGTCAAATTCTAGCAGAGCAGCAGCTGATGGGATGACACTTGGGCACCAGAAGGTCAAAACCAGGGTATTTGAAAAGCTTCAGGTTCAATCACGAGATTTTGTCCTTATCACTGGGCTCTGTATCTCAGATACACTCTGAGATACTCAGCGGGTGGGAGGGGGCTGCAGTGTGCCCCAACCCCTGAGCTCTGCCTGGGGGAGCCTGTCTAGGTTCATGTAGGGCCTGGTCTAAAGTTTGATGCATTTTCCTTACATTTAGTGCAGTGGCAGCTACAGCCAAATACTTCAATCCTCTGAGCACAGAGCCAGGTTCTCCGTGAGTACAAATACTCAGATCAACAGATCTTTGCTTCTTTATGCAAACGGAGGATCCAGACCATAACTTCAGAAAAAATACCCCACATATTTCCCTTTTCACTCAGTCTGAACAGTTTCAGAAAGGTCAGCTGAGGGTAGGAGTCTCCTTCTCTCCTCTGGTGTTAGCTTCTAGTGTCACCCTCATTACGAAAGTGATAATTTACATCACCAAATAAGTGGTTTTTCACCACCATTCTGCAGGAATTATCATTAGTGAAGGCAGCGCAAGCGGCAATTCTGCAAAACAAAGAGGGTCGAAAGGATGCTAGAGCACTATTTCCCAGAGTGTTATTTTGTATCCACAGCCCTGAGCCCCCCGGGTATCGATATCTCAGGGACGTGGGTACTGTCACCTTTCACTGTGCACTAACCACAGCTCCTGGGGAAAAAAGTTCAGAGGATGGGGAGGGGGTGACAAACTCAGCCTCTCTGCTTGGCTCCTGCATTGGGCAGGAGGGGATGTAAACTTTTCCCTCTGGGTCCATACAAAGGCCTGATCCAGAGCCCGGGGAAACAGAGAGGAAGACTTTTTGTGATTTCCCCAGGCTTGGGATGAGGCCACGCAAAGCCTGGTCCTCCCACCGGCTGCTCCCCTCCATCCCCCATTGAGTCATGAGGAATTTGGAGGATCTGTATCTGTGCAAGGTTGAGCCCTTCCAGTCCTGATTTAAGAAATGCGTGCAGAAGTAAAGCGAGTTTTAGTGTCTGACTATATCCGTGTTCATTTCCAAAAGCGGGACGCTAGATAGCTGAGTTAGGTTGTAGTCAACTAACCCTCATTTAAACCCAGAGCTGGAAATTACTTTGCGATGCTTCACAACTTAAAAAGTATCGAAATTCCGTATGAAAACTATCGCTTAGAGAGAGAGCCTTAGTAGGTTTGGTTTATGGGTTTTGATTTAAAAAAAAAAAAGCCTAACCATAGGGGATATCATTTGAACTTGAAAAATACATGTGAAATGATGGTGGTAGCAGACACGTCTTAAATGGTGAATGAATTTTAAAAAAAATGAAGCAGTAAGTGTGATTGGTTGCATACACTCTAAATCGCTACTTACTTCTCACCGCTTCCTCAAATACTTGTTCCCTGGGGAATATTCATGATCCATACATGCTACATAACAGAAAATACACAGCCAGTTCCTTTCTATTACTTCCCATTAAAATGTATTTTCTGAAGTTTCTCTCTGTGGACATCTCTTAAAACTTGATGTTATCAATGGATACTTTTTTTTTTTCCATTTTAAACATGTTGTATCATTCTGTTTATTATGTTTTTTAGTGTGAGCAGATTGTATTTATTTGAGAAAAATGTTTGCTGTTTAAAAAAAGACCAATAATTGTATTGCCAAAAATAGCTGTAATTACCTGTGACATCTGTATTTTTTTATTTTGGGGGGGTTGGTTGGTTGTTTTTAATCTCAGTTTCAAGTGCTAACAACTGTTAAAACAACCACTGCATTTTTATTTGCTTATTACATTAAATGGATTTCTCGAAAGTCGGACAAAAATGTCTCATAGATGATTTAACAAAGATGCCACGCACCCACACCTTGCCCCTCCTATTTAAATTTTCCCCTCAAGCGTGTTGGACTTTGCAGAGTAAATATTCTGACACAGACCTTCAATGAAGTGCCCCTTCAGAGGGGGAGAAATACCCAGCAGTGTTTTCAGTGGCTTCAGCAAGGTGTAGGTAGGAAAAAAACATTTGTTTTCTATTCTCTAGGGATATAACTATTTCTCTAGGCATATGCCTAGAGAATAGGTGTATTGGGACCTTGAAACAGAAAGGGATTGGGGCTGTTTCTCAGGTGGGATTGCAAGTGCTGCCCTCACCACATCCCTTTTGGGATGCCCACACGGATGGCATGTAAGCCTCAGAAACCCCAAAGAGAAAGGGCAATTTGTGTTATGTTTTCCTTCCCTCCACTAAAGATGAAATTCATTTATTTGACAGCAGATGGCACAAAACCATCTCAAGTCTGGTTTCCCTCTGGGCTGGAGGCGGGTGGCTTCAGTCTCTCTGCTGCTTGATGGCTTTTTCCCTGAGTTATTTTACTGTCAGGTTTAGATATGTGGAACTGGAAATAAACCTTTTAAACCAAAGCAATGTTTACCTTTACAACACATATCTTCTTTCTTGATCTGGATTTTTTAATCCATCAGCCAGTGAGACTCTCTCCTTTCATGCCAACTACATTAAACTTTCTGGCCTGGAGCTCTGTTTTCCCAGAAAACTTATTATGATTAACCTAAAAGCCATAGCTTTTATCAATCAAGTATACACTAATAGAGTGACGCAATCCCATGCATCTGAAAGTGTAATGGAAACAGGTCCTAATAACTTAGAAGTGACATGCATAATGTATTTATAATTACCCATTTTGTCCAGTTCACTCAAAACCGTGTGCTGCAAATGCACACAGTTTTTAAACCATATTTCTTACTTGATTAAGGTCAGCTTATTTTGACAATATTAGTCATTTGCCCTAAACGTTGGGCTTTTTTTTTTTCCATTTTAAACATGTTGTATCATTCTGTTTATTATGTTTTTTAGTGTGAGCAGATTGTATTTATTTGAGAAAAATGTTTGCTGTTTAAAAAAAGACCAATAATTGTATTGCCAAAAATAGCTGTAATTACCTGTGACATCTGTATTTTTTTATTTTGGGGGGGTTGGTTGGTTGTTTTTAATCTCAGTTTCAAGTGCTAACAACTGTTAAAACAACCACTGCATTTTTATTTGCTTATTACATTAAATGGATTTCTCGAAAGTCGGACAAAAATGTCTCATAGATGATTTAACAAAGATGCCACGCACCCACACCTTGCCCCTCCTATTTAAATTTTCCCCTCAAGCGTGTTGGACTTTGCAGAGTAAATATTCTGACACAGACCTTCAATGAAGTGCCCCTTCAGAGGGGGAGAAATACCCAGCAGTGTTTTCAGTGGCTTCAGCAAGGTGTAGGTAGGAAAAAAACATTTGTTTTCTATTCTCTAGGGATATAACTATTTCTCTAGGCATATGCCTAGAGAATAGGTGTATTGGGACCTTGAAACAGAAAGGGATTGGGGCTGTTTCTCAGGTGGGATTGCAAGTGCTGCCCTCACCACATCCCTTTTGGGATGCCCACACGGATGGCATGTAAGCCTCAGAAACCCCAAAGAGAAAGGGCAATTTGTGTTATGTTTTCCTTCCCTCCACTAAAGATGAAATTCATTTATTTGACAGCAGATGGCACAAAACCATCTCAAGTCTGGTTTCCCTCTGGGCTGGAGGCGGGTGGCTTCAGTCTCTCTGCTGCTTGATGGCTTTTTCCCTGAGTTATTTTACTGTCAGGTTTAGATATGTGGAACTGGAAATAAACCTTTTAAACCAAAGCAATGTTTACCTTTACAACACATATCTTCTTTCTTGATCTGGATTTTTTAATCCATCAGCCAGTGAGACTCTCTCCTTTCATGCCAACTACATTAAACTTTCTGGCCTGGAGCTCTGTTTTCCCAGAAAACTTATTATGATTAACCTAAAAGCCATAGCTTTTATCAATCAAGTATACACTAATAGAGTGACGCAATCCCATGCATCTGAAAGTGTAATGGAAACAGGTCCTAATAACTTAGAAGTGACATGCATAATGTATTTATAATTACCCATTTTGTCCAGTTCACTCAAAACCGTGTGCTGCAAATGCACACAGTTTTTAAACCATATTTCTTACTTGATTAAGGTCAGCTTATTTTGACAATATTAGTCATTTGCCCTAAACGTTGGGCAGTTGCAGAGAAGTGCCAGAAGAGGATCTGCCAAAGCCTTTTTGGAAATCAGTACACGTGGCTACATGATGAAAAGAGGCTCTGCCTACAACAGGCTTGGATAAATCTTGTGGTGTTACTGGGCATCAGACTCCCAGGAAACTCAAAAAGCTTCACTATGGCCCAGACTGCTCTTGAAATAATCCCCTGCAAGGGGACACAGGAAACCCAAATTTTGCCACCAGCCCTCTGGGACCTCCTTGAGGTAGTCATCCCTCTGCTCCAGTGCTCAGCAAACCTTTCACAACCACCTCACCAACACTTTTCATTCCCCAGAGAGCCACAAACCACACACAGCAACATCACCTTCCTCTCCTTAGTTGTTTTGTGGGATCCCTGTGAGCAGAGCAATGCCAACCTCCCACGCACGTGGCGGTACAAGAGCAGAGCGACACAAAATCCAGGGATTTAAACCACACAGCTGGGTTTTCAAGCAATCTTGCCAATGGCTGCACTACGGCGGTGTCCACTAAATAAGCTCTACCTTCCTGGGTGCCTCCCCACCTTGGGGAATTAAATCCTGGGGTCCTTGGTGGGGTTAGCCCAGGTCCCCAGGGCCCACGTTTCTCTTTACCTGCTTCCATATACATCTCCCCTGCAGAGAAGCTGAGCGAGACAGAGCTGGAGGGGGTGCAAGGTGAAGTCCCCCTGGTCCTCTCGCCCACCAGTTCCATTTTAGGGACTGAGAGGTCACCAATTTCTCAGCAGTCGCCAACACATGGGAAAGGTGAGACGGGGGAGAAGCGAGTGGAACAGCAGCGGGAAGGCGAGGAGGCAGAGCCCCCGGCAGTGATGAAGTCATGGTAAACCCGCTCCCCCCGTGCTGAAAAGGGACGGGCTGCACAGAGAGAGGAAGCCAGCACAGACCGACACCGGCGCCCACACCACAACATGACTTTCACCAGGGTGCTGCAAGTCACGGCTCTGCTCCTGATGCAAGGTAAGCCACACGCCTGCTCTTACCCCGTCTCCCCTTGGCCAGGGAACTCCATCTCCAGAGCTCCAGCACACCTCGCGCTGCTTTGCTGCTGTCATGTTCTTATCAACAATGCTCTTTTGTTACCCAATCTCCCAAGCATTCTGGTGCTGGACTCCTAAACCCAGTATTGATGAGATCAATTCCCACCCTAGCAACTGGTGGCACGCTCAGGATGGCGAAATCAAAAGATTTTCCCTTAAATTTGAATAGCAGATCACTGCTTACTTTCCATGGCTTCGATATCTGCTTATGCCTTTCTTCACATATTGTGTAAAAAGAGGTTCATATAAGAAGTCAGAGTAATTTAGAAAGCTCTTGCAAAGTACTTTGGAAATGAAAAGCACTTTAAATGCTCAATCTCCTTACTCCTCCTAGAGGATGCAGCTTATCCCTGCTTTGCTAATCTCCTCTCTTTCATACACAGGGGAGTGTGTAAGGTTCGTATTTGACCATGTCAAATAGGGAAAGGCTTAATTTGAATTAAGGGAAGCAGCAAGACAGTGATCCTTGCAGGCTTCACTCCTGACCTTTGGCAGGGGGAACGCACGCTCTGCCCTGGTGCTGGTCCCAGCAATGGTCCCTCTCCTTTCTTAACAACCACTGGAGCAGGAACCGCAGCAGCTCTACTGCTGAAGCTTTGCTAATGCTCTCACACACCAGCGTCTTGTTAACAGAGGCCACATCAAATCTCAGGGTCTAAACAGTGACAAGGCATTCTGTAATACCGCACGCTTCGGGTATTTTGTTACCAATGATTGTGTTTAACAGAAGCCAGGCCTTTAAAGAGCTGTCATTTCTGTCCCAGCTGAGGGAGAGCCTGCAGCGCTCTTTAGATTTGCTCCAAATCAACAGATTTCACTCTGTTTCAGTGCACAACCTCTCTTCCCCCAGTACTGCCACAGACTCCTATGTGGATGAATTCCTACCTGCTCACAACTGCTGGCTGCTCTTGGCCATCAGAATTAGTTCAGACTCCCCACACGCAGGTCTGCAGCCAGAGGTCAGAAATAACTCATTAAACAGGATGTCTCTAGAGGCTACGGTTTTAAAGATAACTCTGAAATGATGCATTGAGTGCGTACGGCCACAGCAAATTCTCTGCATTTTCTGCTGGCTAAAATAACAGCAACCGGGGGCACAGACCATCCAGCTCACTTGCACCCTGCAATTTCTAGCAATGAATTATTGCCCTTTCTTGCCAAGACGGTGGATATATCACTGTACTTGATGCCAGACTAATTTTTCCAGGCAGCCAGGGCACCCAGGACCTACATGGTACAAGAACCACTGGAGCAGCTCCCACGCCCTGGTGACTGTACTGTGGTGGGCTACAGTGGCTTGAAGACCATAGCCACCTCAAAGTGCCCCCCTGTATGAGGAGGGAAATTTGACCTCTGAGTCATGGTCTGAATGGAGCCATTGTCTCTTGTGGAAATTACAAATATGCTCTGTTCTGGGGGCTGCTTTTCTCTGTTTTAGATAAGCAAGGAACACTTTCTTGTGCAGTCTTGCTGTTCTCACCTCAAAAGGTGCAACTTGAAAGACCCCACACGGCTGCTAGTGACAGGAAACTGTCACTGAAAAAACACAGAAAGGCCCCGTGGAAAACCACAGACAAGGCCCTCTCAATTGTCTTAACATCATGCACCTCCTGACACAGGTCTTCACAAGTGGAAACCTTGCACGGAGCTTTTCCTTTTGCTACAGCTCCTCTCTGAACTACCCCCCCGTGTCACAAGCCCTGAGAAACTGGCTGGAACACTAATTCTAGGAAATGGAGGTGGAATCAAGAGGAAATACAAGCGAAAGGCACTGGTGTCCCATATGTGATGGTAAATCAGTTACAGCCACTCTTAAGTTCAACAGGGCTTCGCCGGTGCACAGCAATTCCATCAACCCAACCTGTGGTGTCTCCTGGCACCGTGCTGTAAGGACAGACATCAGACCTGTATCGCACAGTTTCTCCTGAGCTAAAGCAGCATACTTATAAATTTGGAAGTAAAAATACAGAGGTATTACACAGAAATCTCTTCTACAAGCTTATAGACTCCAAAGCTTAGATAGTGGGGAAAGATAAAGGTCCATGGTGTATTTGTGGAGACCCAGCTGCACCACTGTCCATTTTTCTGTGCCACCTCTGGCCCAGGCAATGTCACATGTGCCCAACTCAAGGGTGAGGCGTGCGATGCCCATGGGAAACCACTGTCTTATAGGGACACAAGTCCTTCTCCTGATGTGAGTGGTAAAGGATTAGGTCCAGCAAGAATGCCCTACAATAGCTTCATTTCTGGTATATTTTAAAATGTTTCTAAGAAAATGAAAAGCTTTCCTGAAGCCCAGAGAGATTCATTTCCCCAAACTGCAGTGCTCATGTATGCAGTAGGAACTTGCAGCAGACAGTTAGCTGGAAAATAACATCAAAACACACAGAACAGGAATGAAAAATAAAACCCTCCTAGTGCCTATTTACTTAACTCTGACCCAGGCACTGCTCTTAGTAATTTCTCCAGGGCATGCTGTTTTCTGGAGAAGGCAATTCATTCCAGGTCATCAAATATTTTCACAAAGTGTATTATATATCTTAGAATGTCTGGAGAGAAAAACACACTTTATTGCCCATCTGTAAGATGAACTGGGAGGCGAGAGAATGAAATTTCATTTTAGTAACCTACGCCAGGCCAGCTTTGCTGATCCCAACTCCAAAGAAGTTTCAGAGCTGGTTCAAAGCAGTTGCAGCGTTACAATTTCTGAATAAAAAAGCCTCATTTTTCAGGGCATTGATCATTCACTGCTCAGTCGCACACACTTGCAAATCACATTCAGCAGCTCCAGAAGGGAACATCGAATAATGAAAATTAGCGTTTGTGTTAACATACAGGGAGAACGTGCATTAAATTCTTCATTGACTCATGTGGAATAAGATTTAATAACTAAATCTGGTTGTGTTAGCAGATGAAGATCACAGACCCTTGGAAAATGTCTTACCCAGTGACTGCAATGACATAATCACTGTGATTTATTTATATCAGTACAATCATATTGGCAAGTTTTCTAACACTCCTTTACACCCTTGAAAAAGGAAAGTTGACATCTTACTCTGTCGAAACGCTTTACTTCATGTCCCATTTTAATACTTGTTTTTTCCTCTCTGACAGGGCATTTTCCAGGGGCTGGCAGTGAAACCATAACTCTAAAGGAAGGAGAGGACCTCAATCTGCGCTGCACGCTCAGCGGTGACAAGGGTTCTGCCCGGCAGTGGTTAAACCCTCATGGGTTTGCCATTTTTCTAAACACCGAGCGGGGTAAGTGTGAAAACCAAATGCAGCACTTTCCACTTGGGGCTGGAGGGTCACTCCAAAGTGGGCTTTCCGAGCTCCCACCCGTTGCCAAGCTGACTCACCTGCTACCCGACCACTCGAGATGGTTTTACACTCAGCCCCTTTCTGGCAGGAAGCTGATGAAATGGAAACCCCCACAAGAGTGGTCAGGCACTAGAGCTTTTAGCAATGAACTGTGGTTACCACCAGCACCAAGAGATTAGCACAAAAACTCACTCTTGCCTTACAAGAGAGACAGGAGTGGATGTGACTGAAAGCCCTGGGCACATCTCTGCTCAACAGGGAATTCGATGTAGTGCATCAAGAGGAAATTTTTTGAAAACAAGAAGTGATTTCTAATACGTGCTGACAAAGCCAAAGTTACAATTATTGTGTTCCCTTCCACTCCCTACACCTCATGTCTCTCTGTCCTTCTCTCTCCTCCTGTTGGTCCAAATTCAACAGCTCTGCAAGATGAAGACCACCTTGGTCCTCCCCGTTTGTACAGTGCTGAGTCAGCATCCCTGCTTGCCAGAGCCTTTAGATTTTAATGATAATAATGGCTGGGATCTATCCAAATGACACTGGGTACCCAACTCCCACTGAAACTGCCCAGGAACCAAGGGTTCTCTTTGGCTGCTCTGGCAATCCCAGCCACTAGGTCTTGTCACCTGCATCAAACCAGCCCACTAATGTTTCCTGCAAGCATTGCCGATATTTCTGTATGGAAAATATCATGAGTAACTGTTGCTGCTATTTACTCAGTTACAAGAGCAAGTGGGATGAGTGTTCTTTAGCACGTTTAAATGACTTGCACATTTATGTATTAGAAACTGTTTCCTGTGGAATCCAAGATCCCAAGTTCTGTGCTCTCAATATAACGCATGCGAACCATTAGATTCAAATGGGATCTAAAAAACCTCAGTGCTTGAGCCACTGACAGCTAATCAGTATGGGAAATAGGGCTATTGCAGCCCACCCTGGGTTCCTTAGACATCCAGGCTTCCAAAAAACCCATTCCCCATTTAAACTCTCCATCAGTTATTTTCGACCTATATGTAAGTTCTCAGCATTTTATGCTGTAGAGGTAGGACAGAATTCCTTCATTTATGCCAGTTTTCTACAGCCCTGGCTACAGCCACAAACACTCTCTTTCTATGCATACAATTTTGGACTGAGACACTTTATTCTGCCCATATCCAGTTTTAAACATCTCCATCTTTTAATGGCTCTAGCCCTTTTTGATGCATAAAGTTTTGCTGAATTGGCAATTTAATAAGGTTAGGGAAAGATCATATCCACTAGTAGGATAGGAGTAGACTGTAAACCAAGTGAATAAAACAGTATCTGTCTTAAATCACCTGAGGATTCAACCATAGTTTCAACATCCCACGATTATCCTTCAGTAAGATGCATGATATAACACCCACAAGGACTAGAGTTTGCAAAGCTTTTGGATCCTTGATAAGTCAGACGCGCTGAATATTTTCCTTTTGCAATACAAAAGAAAACAGTCCTCATTTAGAGAATCACCACTGTGAATTGCTGTCACGTTGCTTCTCCAAAAAACCACTTTGTGAATCAGTTCCCTCCAGTCTCACTGTAGCTAAAAAAATGACAAGCTAACTACAAGTCTTACACCATGGTGATTTCAAAATCCTTTAATATTTAATCACTTCCATAAATTATAGTACTGCTATGATTTTCTCCCAAATCTGTATTTTTACAAGACCTCAGCTTAAAAAAAAATAAACTAAAAACACAGATTGATGTGTTTTTAGTGATGACTGATACACTTCCCCAGTTTCATTTCAATTTAAGGGCAGAAAGTTACACTTTCTGTGCTGCAATTGTGGGAAAAGCCCATGTGACTTGCTGGCCTGACCCCGAGGACTCCCATGGGTCATGCAGGAGGAAGAATGAAGCAGAGACTAGAAAGTTGCGAGAAAGAAAGGGGACTGTACAGCAAAGTACAGATATCCTAGGAGATGGTCTCATTAAAATCAAGGTGATTAGACAAGCTAACTAATAAGCAGTTAATAAAGAGGTATGTGCTGACCATAGTGTTCATTTATATATCACAAAATACACCCAAAGGGGGGAAGTGATTTTTTTCAAGGCCAAATAAAGGCTAGGGAAATGGGGAAGGAAAAGGTCCTCAGTTCATGCCTCCATGCTCTAAATTCAAAGGTCCTATTACTTTTCTGACTACATACCATGTCCTCACACTCCAATGTTTGCTTATGTTTATCCATCTAGACACTTAAATAACCCAAATTGCTGTAATACCTGGGAACAAAGGAATTGGATTCCCTGAAAATAAAAGCAAGAAAAAACATGTCATTTTTCCAGCTGGCAGCACACCCCCTCCTTCTTCAGTTTACTGCACAGTGCAGCACCAGCTAGGAATGCTCTCTGCTAGAACCACTCCCTGACGTCAAGTGTAGATAAATAAAAAAAAAATTAAATAAAAAAAACTATCCTCATTCATTACTGCCGTGATTATCTGCCTTCCTCTTAAGTACCAACACGCATAGCATGTTGAGTTTTATTTTCCTTACAGCTTTAAGAGATGAGAGGTACAAACTTATCCATTATTCAGAGGATGAATTATCCATCCAACTGTCTAATGTAACAGTGCACGATGAAGGCGTATATAAATGCTTCTACTATGGCACTCCATTCCAAAGCGAGAACAAGACCGTCAAGGTTTTAGGTAAGTTCCTTCACCTGCTTTGCTCCAGAGGAGCAGAACAACAAAGACAGCTCCTCAATCCCCAACCTACATTTTTGCATGCAATTGTATGGTGCTTAACACAATATAATCCCGGTCTTAGCTCAGTCCCCCCAAATAATGCTGTGTATGATCTGTTCATACAGCCGAGTAGAAAAGTGTGCTATAACTGATTCTAAATCTTCTTGCTGCAGCTGCTCCTTCTAACCCAGTAGTGGAAGTATCCCAAGACACAGGAAGAAGCATTACACTGTATTGCCATACCCAAGGATGTAATCCACAGTCCCAGATTACCTGGCTGCTGGACAACGGGATAGAGCTCCCTGGTAAGTGTTAAAGAACCAGGGATTGACTACCAGCAATTTCTTATCAGCCTTAGGCGTGTTTAAAAATACTGGCGGGTGAAACACTTTCTGCAACATATCATCTGGGACTACCACTCATTTAGTAAAACTTGGCCCCCATGGCGCAGGTTTGGAGGAAAGCCAGCCCTAAATTCCAGTGTTTGTGCAGGGGAGAAGGCTCATCTGCCTTGCTCACATTCGGTGTAGAACACCACCACTTGGCACCAAAACCCCTGGAGAATCGGGAGTGAAATTCCACTGAAATAAAATGAAACCAAAACTCTGAAGGCACAACATTCAAAGCCCCAGTATAAAGTCAGTTAACAAGTCCATCATAACTATTTCCATGTTGTAACTGGTAGCGAGGCAGCTCTCGAGCAGAAGCAAGAGGAGAGCTCAGGAACCACAGCCCATGTCACCCTGCGAGGCTCTGCCTGGGGACAGGTCTCTGGGGGTCTGGGTGGACACACGTGAGGAGGAACACAGCCACCACAAAGCTCAAGGGAACTTGTGTACTATATAAATAGCTGCTCGGAAGGCCATGTTCTAATAATAACCACCTTCTTAGCTGTTAAGCGTAGCACAGAGGAGAGGAAATGCACATCTGTGTCTGTGTAAAACATCCATAGATGCAAATGTATTTTCCTTCGCGTATTAACAAGCTCCTATTTGTATTTTGCATCATCAAGCGACATCTACAAAGCTTAGCCTAGAATACTTCTCTCACACACACACACCCCATCATGCCCCCAAGACGTCTTTTTTTAACTCAGAGCTCTAGAAAACAAGAGAAGTGTGCTGGCCTGAATACAGCTAGAAATCAAGACTAAAGGAAAAAAAAAGCCTTATGCTTGAAGGAATTGCACCTGTGGGAAGCAGCCTGGCTGGCACGGGAGCCACAGGAAAGCCAGGGCAGAGAACTGTCTGCCATTGCAGGGGGAAAGGTGCTCAGGCCTTGGAAAAATCGGAAAAACGGGTTCTAAAATTCTGTATGTCTGTGGGAAGAGCTGGGCTGTGGGGGACTGGAACACCTTGGGAGAACACCGGCTGGGAAGTTATGGACGGGTGCATTTTTTTCCCCAGTGTTCAAGAAGCAGGGGTTTCCTTAAACTTGAAACCACCTCAGTTCTGGGCTGACAAAACGCATCATTCACAACCTCAGAACACACAACTGGGACACTAAACACCCTCCCACAACGCAGAAAGCCAACCCTGCGTTTCTCCACTTATTTTAACAAAAAAAACAACCTGTGCTTACCTTTCTCTCCTGCTGGCCTTTGTAGCACCAGCCCCGTCAGACAAGGCCTCTGCTGGGCCTGATGGCCGCCCTCACCTGTGGCTGCTTTTCTGGGGAAGGAATATTTGCATGAAGAGGTGCCCATTTCACCCTCCAGCCTGCTTGAGGCCTGCTAGTGGCAGCCGCCGATTGAAACGTTAAAATTCAAGCTTTCTGCAGGCGCCTTTCCTTTTTTTTTTTTTTTGAAGGTGACCGAGCAACACCCCTTTCTCCCCCTTCCATTCTCAGCGTTAATCACTTGCTGCAAATATTTATACTAATCAGAAAATAGCTAATACATCTTAATTACTGGCAGCACCTCAGTTCCACCAGGGCTCAGCAGGGGCGAACCAGCTGTAATTACTGAGCCCTTGCTGACAAAGATTATTTTCTTCCTAGCAAAACCACTTTGAAATCATTTTGAGCTCTTACATGACCCTGCTGGGGAGAAGAGAGTTGAGGAATACTGGTCTGTGTGATACAGCAAGTTATCTGTAGAGGCTAATTTGGAAACAAGGAATTTTTTTTCATTTAAGGGTATTACCAAGGGTAACAGATCAAGGCACCACATGGTTTTGTTTCCAGAGAACCTCTACATGAGAAACAGACAGTAGAAATGATTGTGCCACCATAGTCATTAAAAGTAAACTTCTGAAAAAACCTCCTTCTCCACCACAGCTATTCAAACTCTATGTCACAGGAAATACACCTTTATTTTTCCCTTTCATATAAATGAGTAGAAGTCAGTATTGCCTACAGGACTAGGAACTGCATCAGACACGTTATGTGGCTCTCTCTAGTTCCTTATAGCAAAGCAATTAACCCTTGTGTTTAACTTCCCCCAGCTACAAAAGGAAAAGGGTCAAACCTGCATTGTACGGACAATGGGGGACTTGCACAGAATTTCATAGTTATATAAATGTTTATTTATTACAAATGTAAATATGGCACATCAATACTTATTGCTTATTTATCAGCATGCACAAATATTGCACAACTTCTTTTTATGTTAAGGGTAACAAATCCACAGCTAAAAAAGCAATTTATTCTGTTCAGCAAGGACCAAAAGAGCCGGGGGGTGTTTGGATGTTTGGCCACAGTCCTGCGGGGAAATTTCCCCAAGCGAGTCATGTCAGGGAGTGGAGGGTCTGGGTTGAGCACAGGAGGTGCAGCGAGGTCTGCACTTAAACAACTGCCAAAGAAGAAAACATGACCTTGCTGCCTTTGGGCTCCCATGTAATCCATTTACACAATGAACCACTTGTGCACAGTAATCATGCGCTGCTTTAGCACAGCAAAGTAATGCAGATTGCGCCTGGAAGGTTTTTCATTAAATTGCTCTTGACTAGAAAGCACTTAAATGTTTTCCTCCAATGGGTGTATAGGTGACACTAAGCACAAGTTAGAAGCTGATGGGAAGAAATGGACCACAACCAGCACGCTGAGAGTCCTGGCCTATGGGCCCAATTCGACAGTGAGCTGCGTCGCCCGCCACCAAGCACTAGGAGAAGAGAAGCTGATGGCATCTTTCCGGTTTGAGGATCTCCCTAGGCTGGGTACTGCAGGCTCCTTCAGCAGTGGCTATCCCATTTTACCCCTCTGAGATGGTGAAAGTTATGCAGATACACATGCAAAGCTGAAGCCCATAAGTGTATTTTTAAGTGAGAGGGCTACCTGGGGCAAAAGAAGAACACCTAACTAAGATTTGGGGGCTTTTTCCTGCTTCTTAACTACCTTAAAATTCATTAAACATTAAGCTACAGTCACCCAAGCAGGTCAGTTCCCCGGTGCTGCTGCTAGAATTCAGGTGATGTTTGTCCTAAAGCTTTAAACACAGTGCAAGGTTTATCTTCTCAAGAAGCTGTGAGCTTCCCATCTGCTGCATATTAGACACATCCACCTGGAAAGCAAACAGGGTGTAAATATTGTAAATTAACAATGAAGCTGCTTGTCTAATAATTCTTGAGTTTGCCTTCTGCCCATCTCCTCATCCTTAGGATAGATCTATTCTTACCTTGTTCTTCCTTAGTTTGCATGATTCAACAAATGGTTCTGCTCTAAGAATTGTACTGTTGTTGGGTTTTTTCAGTGACAAATCCTGCACCAGCAGTGCCAGAGGCGGATACACGTGTCTCTGAGAACAAGCAATCTACAGGCAGGCATTAATTGCTCGGCCTTTTTTAAATTAATACACAGGTCAGATAAATACAGCATCTGTCACAGAAAATATCGTACAGTGCCTTTACCTAGAGCTGGGGCTGTGAAAGAGCAGTTGCCATCAGAGCTGGGGGATATTTTGCTCAGCCTTCAGAACTGCTTTGTTTTTTCCCCTAGTGACCACAGCACAGTCAGATCTGAACTGCAGCACGGCCTCCGCTCCAAGCTCCCCACAACACACTGGTAAGGGTTTCACTTTCTTTTTTCCCCTCATTTCATAGCATTAAATATGTTCAGAGCTAAGGGTGGGAGGGTAGGACTGTAAGTCTAACCACAGATCAGACAGAGCACCCAAACAGTCCGGAGCATGAAGCACACCAGAGCAGTTCCCTTTTTCATGAATCAGTTCAATGGCAAAGTATCTCTTCTGATTTTTGTCTTGTGTTTTGGGGTGGGGGTTTCCTTTAGGATCCGACCAACCAACCATCCCTTCTGCAGTGCCAGAGGATCCAGTAGTAACTAAGTCAATGTCAACACCAACCCGGCAAATCCTCCAACCCGATGTCACATCTACGTGTAAGTTGGGTCTTAGTTACATGAATTTACCAAACCAGGACAGAAATGCTACTGAGAACAGAGTTACATTCCACTTTACAAGAAAGCGCGTAACACAAAACACGGCGTTTCTTGCTTGGGGCGGAGAGAGCCCTCAGTTTTATAGCCATGAAAGCAAAGTCCCCATAGATGCAGAACATCAGTGGTCAGACCAGTGGCTGTCACAGGCTGGGCTTTCCTGTGAAGGTTGCACTAGGTGGCACTGTGCAACTGCGGTTCTCTCTGCACAGAGCAGGCTGCAGGTCCCAGATGCTGGGCTGAGGAGTTGTTCACAGCAGAATGATGAGCTCCACTGCCCAAATGGGTTGGTCAAAACCCACCAAAGGTGCCAAGGTGCCTGCTTGGTGTGACTGGCCCTGCAGTGAAAAATCGATCGGCTGAACTCTTTGTTTATGTATGTTTAAAAGTGCTACACCAGTGATTACAAACATCACAGAATGGCTACATCCTTATAAACAATTTGTATGTACGTTGATAAACATAGATTGAAAGCTTGAATCTTTCAACAGGACTTTCACTAGGTGTGCTTACATAGAATCGTAGAATAGTTTGGGTTGGAAGGGACTTTTAAAGGCCATCCAGTGCAACCTCCCTGCCATAAGCAGGGACATCTTCAGCTACATCAGGTTGCTCAGAACACTGTCCAACCTGAACTTGAGTGTTTCCAGGTACAACCTCTCTGGACCAGTGTCTCACCACCTTCATTGTAAAATATTTCTTCCTTATACCTAGTATAAATCTTCCCTCGTTTAGTTCTCCTATGAATGTAAAATTTTGGTAGTAAAATTTTGGTAGGCACAGCATGCTTTATCGTTTTAACAAATCAATGTTAACGATATATTGTCTGTATGGATCAGAAAGTCAGAACTCACCTGTCTGTCTGCACAGGGTCTGAAGTAACATCAGCTGCAGCAGGAGAGGAAGAATTGGCTGGTTCATCGAGTTACCACGTCCCCAACGGTACGACCTCACATCATCACACATGGCATGGTGGTGGCAAAGGACGGGGATTCTTACACTGGGTGACTGCACCACTGTGAGCTATGAAGAGAGTAAAATAGTAGTCAAGGATATGAATAAATTAAAAAAAAAAAAATCTCCCTTAAGGAAAAGCATCCATGCTTCTTCCCACTTTCGCAAGCAAAAAGGAAAAATATGCATTTCTTAAGCATTCCTTTTCTCTTCAGAGAAATACTGTTCCCCTTTCCATTCCTCCAGGGACTGAAACAGCATTATTCAGTGGCAATGTCACAGAAGAGGAACTTTCCAGCACAGAAGCCTCACTACCAAGTGAAAATGCAACTGTGATTTCCATCGTCACCTTCGGTACGAACTCTTTAGTGACAGCTTCCAAACATGCCACAAGCTTTTCTTACACCAGGCTGGTTCTCTCTGGCCACGTATCTACCTCCAAACCTTTTGTCAGTACAGCAGGGTAATGCTGGCTTGCAGTCTTAAGGAGAGACCACAGAAACACAAGCATTTTTATCATCTAGAAAAAGCTAAATTTTACTGATTGTTATGCCAGAGCATGAGTCCACTGATTTGAATACATTCTTATTGTTCATACAAGAAAAAATTTGACCTCACATCCTAAAATTAAGTCAAATAAAGTGACTTCTGCTCTCCTACCATGTTCATCTGGCCTGGTCCAGGATCTATCATTCTTGTCTTAATTACCAGAGACTCATAGGAAGCTATTTAACAACACAAACATACACCTCCCTCTTTTACAGAGCAAGATCTGAAGTCTGAAGGCATCAAAAAGAAACAGAGTAACCTCCTGCTGCCAATCTTGGTGGCTGCTCTGATTTTCGTGCTGCTCGTCATTGTCCTGCTTTTTATGTGGAAGCTGAAAAAAGCTCATGGAGTGTGGAAAAGAGGTGGGTGATGGCTCTGTCCGAGCAACTGCTGACGCTGCTTTATCCAGGGGGGCTGGAGAGCTGAGGAGTCTGTTAAACAGAGACAGGATTTGACTCCTCCAGCCACTGATTAAATGTCCTTCTCCCATAGACAGTGACTGTGACTTGTTGCAAACAACTGCTGAAGAGTGCCTGTAACTGACAGCCTTGGGCCACACTTCAGCTGACACAAAGTGCCACAAAAGCCAAAAAAATTGTCTTAGGCATCTCTCTTAGATGATCAGGGCGATTGAATGCCCATTTTATAACTAGTCTCTCAGGATTTTTATGCTCAAGGCAGAGAGTGAGGAAGAGTGATGGAAAAATCTCTCATCATCTTAATTACATTTGTTTTCTGCACAGAAAATGATGCTTCAGAGCAGACACTAGAAAGTTATAAATCCAAATCTAATGAAGACAGTCCAGGCCACGAGAAGAATGGACAAGGTAAAAAGCTTTAACCAGCATAAACTAATTCCTATTAGGGCATTGCTACTGACCACAGCCAGAGCAGATTGCAGTCAGTCTTACTATATGGAGATATTTACAAATTGCACATTTTAAAGCTGAATATTCTAAACCCAAACCTTTCATACCTGGAGGTCCACCACAGATATTGTAGCTTCAGAAAGAGTGATGTGGAACTGAGTGATGTACAAAATGAAAGTGAAAATCATTTTCAGCAGATGAATAAGCCCAGATGAAAAGAATGAGGGATCTTTGCCACCATCTTTGAACATGAGTTTCTTGCAGCTCCTAACAGTATTAAAAGAAAGGGGGCTTGTAATTATTGTCAAAATATTTTCAAAAGTTTCCTTCTTTTTGAAATATTTTGCACTACGAAATATTTAAACCACTTCTTGTACAAACTAGTGCCTTGAGTACTGTGCAACTTGCATTAGATCACATCATGCATCTCAGTCTTTGCTGCCATGGATGCCCTAACAATTCCTAGGGATGCATGTCATCTTTTATCATTCTACAACAGTCTAATTAATATGTATTTCAATCAGGTACATACACCCCCTTTAAAAAATCAGTAATAAATGTGTGTTTATCTTTCAGTTGCCAATCAGAAGTCCAACGTGCAATACGTAACAGAAGAACGTGTGGAAACAGCGCAGAAGAATCCAAGAGACAAAAACATGGCAATCAGTGAGAAGCTGTTCAGATGTGGGAGGGAAACGAACGTGTAGCAACGGACAGAAACACCACTGTTCCCTGATACTGATCATCCAGCCTTCAGATGTCAGAATGATTTCAAGGAGCAGAAGTACAGTCAGCAACCCTCAATCCAAAAAACAATTGGGACTGCTTTTCCTTAAGCTGTGGGGCAGGTAGATGGGACTGGTGCTCCTAGAAACCTATTAGCAATGGACACTGATTTACCTGTAATCCTCAGGGGACTTAATTAACCACTGCCAGAAACAGACCTCATCAATCCCTGTCAGGAGCCCCATCAGGTCCTATCAGCAATTAGGGTCCTGGCAAGGGAACACGCAATTAGCCCCGAGGCCTGCAGGATACGAAGATATTCATGGGATGCTTTGGCCACCTCCTCCACAAGCGTGGAAGCTGCAAACCAACTGGGACTTGCATTATCTCCTTCTTACCCCATACCTGGACATCCAGCTGGATTTCACCAAGCAGGACAGCACCCTGATGTCCAAAATATTTTAAAAAAAGAAGGTTGTTCCCCCTGGATAGGACTTTGCCTCAGTTCCTCACCTGCACAACGGTAACATCGTGCTCTGCTGTGCATCAGCACCAGTCTCTGGGGGGGCTCTGGCACCAAAACATGTGGGTGCTACAGTCTCTTATGTCCCCTCAGGGGTGTCACTGAGGGTGTGGAAGTCTTCAAAGGAGGGTTCAGCAAAGGCGAAGATGGAGACTGATGGGACTCCCCAAATCCAGGGACAAACTGCGAATGGGCGAGCGAGGAGAATCGCTGAGATGCAGATCTACATCTGCAGATCCCTGTCACGCCGCCACCGGGAGCCTTTTCTGTTGCAGAAAGATAAGACTGAATTCCTAAAATAAAGGAAATTTACAGAAATACAACAGAAACCGGCATGGATTTTTTTTTTTTCTCCTTATAGATTGTTACTTCTCACTAGAAGCGAGGACAATGCTGAAAACTGGGGTTGAATCGGAAATAAAGAAATGCCCGTCAAGTGACCTCTAGGAATAATCTCATTTTTCGGCGGAAAAGGGTTTCTCCCGCAGCCCCTCGCCAGCCCGGGCGCTACCACCCTCCCCGCTCTC
>NW_015090823.1:1940180-1971591 GCF_001431845.1 Calidris pugnax
TGTAGCCAGGGCGGCGGGGCGGGCGGAGGGGCTGGGGACGAAGCCTTGGGGCAGAGCCGAGACCTGCCAGGGTGAGGGGAAGGGCGGGTGGGGGGCGAGAGGATTCGGTGCGAGGGGACTGGGAGTGAGGGATCTGGGGTGAGGGGACTTGGCGTGAAGGGATCTGAGGTGAGGAGACTTGGGGGGAAGGGATTTGGGATGAGGAGACTTGAGGGTGAAGCCTCTGGGGGTTCACTTCTGAGGGGGGCTGAAGGCCTGCCTTCAGGCCGGGGAGAGGCTCCTGGCCGGGGGTTAGAGGCAAGGCCTCGCCTCCCTCCCTGCCTCACGGAGAGGCACTTTCCAGCAAAAGCCTCCTCGCCGGTGTCAGGCTTTTCTCTCCCGGCTGCCTCCCATCAGCGATCGAATACAGGCATCCGTCCAAGGGGTGAAAGGCCTCCCGGAGGGTAAACTTGTGTGTGTGCACAAGCACTGCTAACCCTGAAAAATTAGGAATTATATTTGTCATTTCCATATCTTAACAAGTTGCCCATGTGCTAAAGTGCAACTCACCATGTAGAGAGGTTGGTGCTGGTCTCTTCTCACAGGTAATTAGTGACAGAACGAGAGGGAATGGCTTCAAGCTCCAACAGGGGAGGTTTAGATTGAACATTAGGAAAGAATTTTTCACCGAAAGAGTGATAGGGCATTGGAACAGGCTGCCCAGGGAGGTGGTGGAGTCACCATCCCTGGCTGTGTTTAAGGGCCATTTAGATGCAGTGCTAAGGGACATGGTGTAGGGGAGGACTTTGTAGAGAGGGGAGATGGTTGGACTCGATGATCCCAAGGGTCTCTTCCAACCTAGACGATTCTGTGATTCTATGTTCCTTTAAACAGCTTGGTCCCACTGTGTGCACTGGAACAGACATTTCTTCACAAAACACTGCCTCCCAAACACTCTACCTTGTAAGTATCTGGTGGTGAAAATGACTTAGGGACATTTAAATGCAATCAAATGAACAGAAACTGTCTTTCTACTCAAATAAATGTTCCGGTTCTTTTCACTGTGTTCTTCTCTGTCACACTCTTTCTTCCTGATAGCTTACATGTCAAGGTGGAATAGAGTTGAATAAAGAGAACATACAAAATTTCTTTCACCTCTCAGATTTAACAGTTAAAATTTTGCTGCTTTGTCTTAGCTTCATTTCCATAAGCTGTTTACACACGATTAGCTTTGTCACCACTAATAGTTTAAGGTAGATTTCATAGCAATAAGTCATGCAGTTGCTGTGTAAGGGCCTTGATAATATCTGATTACAGGAAAATCAGTGTAACTGATGAGAGTAAAGAATTGTTTTAACTATAGAAGATCAAATTCTGAGCCCAAGCCAGTGATACTACCCACAATTCCAGCTTTTAAGAAATATAATCATGATCATAGAGTGAACAACCTTTTTATGTTTACTCTCCTGTTTTCCAAATACAGGGCTGGTGTATACCATCAGTGCAAAACGTGGAATGAATTCTTCAGATACGAAGTACATTTCAGTTTCTTCTCCACGCACTTGCAACATGAGTAAGAAACATTTTCCCCAAAGACTACCCATGCAACCTGGTTTTCATCCTGCAAACTGGAAAAGGCCACCTGTAAACAAAGGGGGCTTTGCCTCAAGTCCACATGACTCCCAAGAGTCTGATTCTGAAAGCCTCGTTCAGGAGAGGCAGTACCAGGTAGAACTGCAGCAGCGGATTCATGAAAATGAAGGGCTGGTAGGACTGTATTCTGATGAGTTGGAGAATGACAGCTTAGAAGAAGACAGTTTGGAGGAGGGGAGTTTAAAAGAACAAGAAGGAACTGAGTACGACACAAATCGATACACAAAAGGAATACAGAAGGATGAAGGTAATGGAAGGTAAGGCACAGGATTTTAGTAGATGAGTAGAATAGTTCTGACACTTTAAAACCTTATACTCCTCAGAATATACATTACATACTCAAGACCAATTTAAATTGCCCAAGTGGTATGAGGAGCACCTACAGATTTAGTTACACACAGAGATGGACTGTTTCACCTTACCCACCGTCATAATTATTATACCCATTTCTCCAGCGTAGCCTCAACTGTTTATTATGTTGGCTGAAACACCAGTGCAGGAGGGGTAAGATGGAAAAGAAAGCATCCCTCACAGATCTCTATCGGCTCCCTGCACACTGGCTCTCTCTATCTGTCAGCCTTCAGAAGGTGAAGATAGGAGCTAGATAGTTCCAAGATAGGAGCTAGAAAGTTTTTTGGAGCTGGGCTGTGGAAAAGGACCAGAAAGAAAACAAAGACCAGGACCAACACATCCTTTTTTCCTTCCTTATTGAAAGACCTGTGCTGAGCAAACCACGCCACTTAATGCAGGAAAACTTCCAGGCACAAATTGCTGGGTTGAATCAATGCAGTTTTGTCCTTATAGCTGCATAAATCTAAAATTAAAATTTCCAGGGTTACCGTCATCTTTCAACGTTCTTTAGAAAGCGTTAACTTGGTACATAAAATGAAATTTAATTTGCTGTCATATGCATAAAAGGTTTAACACTGTATAAATTGGGAATAATTCTCAAGTTTAAAGGGATTAAATTAAACCTGAAGTAATAATAATGTGCAGTTTCAATTTAATTGTCTACTTAAAATAAAATGGCAAACAAATGAAGGCTAAATGATTAATAGCATGCTTTTATTCACCTCCTCAACAGGCAAAATGGCCAGTTATTGAATATTTTATTGTGAGTGCAAATGATGTTAATTGTACTAGAAACATGCTCTAATTTTTAGTAATTTTTTTGACTGAATACTATGCTGAATGTGAGGCTCTTCATTAAATGGAAATTTGATTTTATTTTGTTTGAACTTAGCCTAGTAAGTACTCAAATACAGTCCATTAACCGGAGCAAATATCACAGCATATACATATGAAACCCCCTCTCTACATCCATTACTAACCTCGGAATTTGAAGAGGAAACGCTGCATCTGTTGTCTACGTACAACACTTTTGTTGATGAGCACAGAGTCCATCTAACCTTTATATCAAGTTGGGGGGGAGGAATAAAAGGTGCACTTTTTGTCTGTAGATGATTAGAGATGAAGGAGCTCTTCACACTCATTTTGTTCCCGTGCAGTGACCTGGCCCTGCAAAATACAATTGAGCTGCTGTGCACACATTTCAGCACAATAGAACTCTTTGGCATTATACTCTGTTATTTGAATCATTGCAATTATATCACATATTTCTGTACTCGTTTCAAAATATGATCACCTATTTCTGTTTACCTGTGGTGTATGACGACTAGGAATAATAATGTTTTCACTGATGTAAATCATCTAATCTCTAGTACACAGGACACCACGGGGCCAATACTTACCTGAAATGAAAAGCATTGTGAGAGAAACAGGTTATTTTATAGTTAGGAGCCACTTCAAATATAGACGTAAGCATGTAACTAATTTAGAAAGGATGAATAAATGATTTCTGGAAATGTTAAAATAATTAACTATGCCACATTTTGGAGAATCCAGCAGATCAGTACATTTCTTTTAATTGGGGCTGCAGAGTCAACCAGGTTTCAGTGCCTATAAATGTCACTTTGAAAGGCTCACCGTTTGTCAGTGTCCAAGAAACCAGGACTATACTGCAGGTCCATCTAAGAAAAAACAATGTTAAAAGCTTTTTTCTCCCATGCTCCTTACTCCTGCCACTGCCCGCATGGCTCCTGGAAGCCAATTTGTATGTATTTGGCTCCTGCAGTTGGTTTTCCTCCTGTTGGATCAGGCTGTAAATCATAAACAGAAACAATTGTGGTATTGTTAAGGCAGACATTGTTTGTTTGCATTATGACAAATGTAGTTCAGAGCAACACTTTGGACACTTGTTTAAAAAAAAAAAAGCTGAAACCATAAACATTTCTATTTTTCCTACACTTATCTCAATTACAGCCTGATTTTTTATTAAGAGTCTTTAACAGAGAGTTAAATGAGAAGAGAGAATAAAAATACAGAGCTGTAGGCTGGTCTTGCTTTGACAGGCAGTTCTACTGACATCTGAGAGAGGGATTTTACCAGGAATATCACTTTTCTTTCACACAGCAGAGTCTCTGAAGAGCGAGCTCTCACAAGAACGAGCAATAACTGTCTTTTGTAGGCTACATCACTCTAAAGGAAACAACAAAAGCAGCATGTTATAATATTTTCCTCTTTTAGTTGATTCTACTAGTACTTACGATTTCTATGCTAAATTTAGGATAAAGATTGTATTCTACTGTGATCTGAACGTTAGGCCGATTTATCATTCACTGGTAATGAAAATTAAAAATGAAGAGGAGGCCTTGCCTTAATTTTCTACTAAAAAATATTTGATAAAACTCAAATTGCACACTGCAAAAATACAGAATTTACACAAATTATAAATAAATAATGTTGTGTTTCTTTTTTAAGTAGGAAACAACAGCCTGTGGACAAATATTTCAACCTAAGATACAATCCTAATTGGAAAAACTTAAAAGAGGGAGCAGAATTTTCTAAGGGAGAAAAAGCATGCCAAGTTGCTAGAGGAAGCAGTGTGGACTTCTCAGAAGATTCATTTTACCTCCATTCCAACGGCTCCCTGGAAGAAAAGAATCCACAGGAGGCAAAGTCACAAGATTCATTCTCAGAGTTTGGTACAGAATTACTAAGTTTTCAGGAGCCAAATGCTGTGGTCAGCAATGAACCTTTTAGGCTCAACACCAAAGGAGAGGAATCTGCGGGTGGCTGTCATTTCAAAGATACTTCTGGTACACATGGCAGTGCTTTCTCCCTTCAGATTCAAAAAGATCGACCACAAAGAGCAAAAAAAGACTTTGTGGAAAAAAATAAACGGACCTTAGGATTACATTCAGAGAAGAAAAACTCCTATCTTCAATTACACAGTAAAAAACAAGAAATTCTTCAAAAGCAGGTAGGTAATTTACGCAGGTTTTCTAATGGTATAAACTGACGACTGTCTAGCGTTAAAATGGAATAGCTGGATGAGGTTTGCAGAGGAGCTAAGTAGATTTACAGTCCATCATGCAACTGATAAATTATTATTTCTTATAATAGGTGAATCTTGTTCACCCTTTATGGAATTATTGTCCAGTCCTCAGATACTCACAACCCCAGGGATGGCCTTGTTCCAGGCCTAGTTAAGCTACATGTATTCTTGGCCATGAAGCGTGTCTGCACGGTCACAGAGGTGGTATCTCACTAGTTTTTAGTCTTGATAGTAAAAAAGTGCTAATTTCTTTCCTATGGGATCTACATTGCACCTTAATTAGTGGTTCTTTTTTCACTGCCTCTGAGTTTTCTCTGCTTGGCCAACGTGAGTTTTGCTGAATGCAGCAATGCTTCTAATAGCA
This sequence comes from Calidris pugnax, assembly GCF_001431845.1. Lineage (NCBI taxonomy): Eukaryota > Metazoa > Chordata > Aves > Charadriiformes > Scolopacidae > Calidris > Calidris pugnax. The sequence goes on from NW_015090823.1 coordinate 1,945,574, forward strand.
AGAACGCTAACAATTTTTTGACTGAAGTAGGAAAATTCCATGTCACCTTCCGCTTAAAATGCTGTTTTTCCACCTGCATTGATCATAAAAAAAAAAAAAAAAAGTGTATGTGAAGTTACAATTGAGTTTGAGAACCGGAAAGCACATTGTGGTCACACTGCTTTCAAAAGCCACACACGCTTTTGCTCACCACTGTCATTTAGGGCCACACATGTAGGAATATCCAAGAAACGTGGCAGATCTGGGGGAGTCAGACAACCCTTTCCCCCTGTTTGCTTTCTCTGCCAGACCAAACCTTGTATTTGAAATCAGGCAGCAGATACTAGTCAAGTACAGTGCTTGGATTTGAAGGGCCTAGCGTTCTTTTGATTGACTGCAAAATGTCAGCCAACTTGTATTAAGGATTAAGTGGAAATGTAATTACAGTTCCTAATGAACCATTATACATGAGTTTGTTGCTTTTACTTGCTACTTATTATGTGGGAAGTGGGAGTCATTGATCACGCCACGAGTTGTAGCACGGAAAATTCTTAACTTGCAAAACTACAGAGACTTTCTGCTTCAAGTGACACATTTTCCAAGGCTAATGAACAGTTGACACAACACTAGAGGGCATCTGCTGACTACATTACAATGAGTGTTAACGGTGGACAAGCTTTTTTCTAGCAGAGCTATTAAGAGCACTTGTTTTTTTCAGTTATAATTTGGTTGATGGTAAAAATAATTAGCGTAGATTGATGCTAATTAAAGCTGTGTTGATATGATTATGTTTACTATTTGGGGAATTCTGAAAATGTTTCGTATGTAAGTATCGGAGCCAGGGATCAGGACTTCATTGTGTAGACACTATTCAAAGACACGGAATAGAAAAAAAACCTGTTAAAACCAGGGTGATGTTGTGAGATTACCTTGCTGAAGTAGCTGTGGGGACAGCAGAGCTGTGACATAGCAGGAGCTGGACAGCATGTGTGTAGAAAGGTGTGGGTTTTTCCTTGACAAATTGATACAGCCACAAGAGCATCACCACCTGCTGACAGCCAGCTTTGTGTTTGCTGTGGGTTGGCATAGGAAGAAGCACTTACCTCTCTTGTTCTTACTCGAGACATCCGTTGCTTCATCTTGTTGGAAGGGGCAAAAGAAGGCCTGATAGAAACATCTTGTTGCCCAGATCACACACAGAATCACACAGAATCTTCTAGGTTGGAAGGGACCTTAAAGATCATCTTGTCCAACTGTCAACTTAATGTTTACAAAAATAAACACCCACTCAGCAAACAAAAAGAAAAACAAAAAGCAACACCATCACTAAACCATATCTCCCAGCACTACATCAACCCGTCTTTTGAACACCTCCAGGGATGGGGCCTCAACCACCTCCCTGGGCAGCCCAGTCCCATGGATGAAAACACTTACGGTGAAAAAATTTCTCCTAATATCCAGCCTGAACCTCCCCTGGTGCAACTTGAGGACATTTCCTCTAGTCCTGTCGCCTGTGATTTCTGGCCAGCTTTGGTCACCTCACCTGGAAAACTGTAGGGAAAGTACAAAAACACAAAGTATGCAAAGAAAAAAGCCATATGTCTTCTGCTGGAGGGATCAAACATGTTCTGAATACTGTAACTGGATTAATTTGAGCTTTGCAGGATGTTGAAGCTGGTTTTATTGATACAGTCACTGTTGGCTGTCAAGTACTGTGGTAGTGAAATAGTACTTTGCTTATGGCTTTTTTCAACTGACATAACAGTAGGTAAAATATTTGCAGCCTCATTTTTGCAAGATTTACAGCTGTTATCTCTGTGCATACAGCCAGCAGGCTGTATGTACCAAAACATACCATAAATGTGTTGATCTGTATATTTACTAATTTATATAGCATTTTATAAAGCATCAAGTTCTTTGCAGTGTTGCCTGATTCTTTAAGAACCTGATGATGAGTTTCTTTGAGAGCGAGCGAGAGAAAGAGAGAGAAGTAGTGGCCCAATCTAGCTCAGCTGTACTCAATATGAGTTGCTTTCCTACCTACAAGCCCCTTACTTCAAAGCAAGGAACATAATGTACAATTTTTTAATGGCTCTAGACCAAGGCACTCAGACTCTCTGTGCACTGCGCCTTGCCTCAGTGTAAACACCTAATCAAGATTGCCTGCGCTTCAACAATAGCAGCCAAATGCAATTCGAGAACCACAAGCCTTTGAAGTCCTCACTGCAAAGGCCGGTTTTCTAGTCTGGGATAATGACATGCCATGATTGCTGTCTTTGTTGTATCTTTTCAGTAGAGAAGCAATTATGGGCCTCAATTTAACAGAATAGGCATTACACAGCTTATGATGCTCAAAATGCAATTTCATTTGATCATTTTCTCAATTTGATTGGTATTAATAGAATAGTTCACAAAAAATGCTGGCAGAGGTTGTGTCCTGTTCCTCTTTCAAAGAGATAATGTAGAAGTATGCTTTACCTGCCCAGTAAAATACAGTGAGTCAGTTGGTTCCACCAAAAACATCTCACCGGCTGCAAAGCTGTATCTATCCACAGTTGGGGAAACCTGTGTGGTAACTTTTAATTTGTGAACTTTTCTAGTCACAACTAATAGGAGAGCCACCAAGCTGGTGAGGGGCCTGGAGAACAAGTCCTATGAGGAGAGGCTGAGGGAACTGGGCATGTTTAGTTTGGAGAAGAGGAGGCTGAGGGGAGACCTCATTGCCCTCTACAACTACCTGAAAGGAGACTGTAGAGAGGCAGGTGTTGGCCTCTTCTCCCAAAGGACGAACTACAAGACCAGAGGAAATGGTCTGAAGTTGAGGCAGGGGAGATTCAGATTAGATATTAGAAAGAACTACTTTACTGAGAGAGTGGTCAGGCACTGGAACAGCCTGCCCAGGGAGGTGGTGGAGTCACCATCCCTGGAGGTATTTAAGAAACGTATAGACATGGCTCTTCAGGGCATGCTCTAGTGCCCAAGGTTATTGGTTTATGGTGAGGTGTTGAGTGTGGGGTTTAGTTGGTGGGTGTGGTGTTTTTGGTGGGCATTTGGTGTGTTGTGTTTTGTATTTGTTTGGTTGTGGGTTTTTTTTTTTGGTTTTTTTTGTGGTTTTTTTGTTTGTTTGTTTGGGGTTTTTTGGGTTTTTTTGGTGTTTTTTTTTTTGTGGTTGGACTCGATGATCTCAGAGGTCCCTTCCAACCACTAAGATTCTGTGATTCTGTGAACTAATAGAATCTGCGTCGCCTTTTGGAGCAATGACATCATCTGAAAACTCAGCAATAGACCCTACTTACCTTCTCCTAGTTGTTCTAATCTCTCACCCCCAAAGATGAGAGGCTCCACTCCCTAGAAGGATTTAATGCTTCCTTCACACCGATTTCACCATTATGATTATCAGTGAATAATTCTCTTGGTCACAAGTATCTTCTCAGTGCAAGTTCTCCTGTGTTAGCCAGGGTATGTAGGGACTTCTACCACAAGCATGAGCCCGACACATAGTTAGCTGTAATCTCTTTATGGTGACACTGCCTAACTGTACACTTAATTGAGGTCACACCTGCTATAGTACTTAGCAGGATAAATTGGGACAATACAAGTATAAGCAAAAAACTAAAAAAAACCATTGTTTTTAATGAACTTTCAAAAAAGTTTGATGCTTTCAAGAAAAAGGTTCGTTATTGCCATTTTTACTAGAGTGTCTCTTGGCTTCGAAATCTCTAGTACCAGCAGCCACCCTCAAAAAAATTGCTCAACTGTGATTTCCAGCCATTGTGCTACCACTTGACTGTGGCTATAGGAAGATGTTGTGCTTGTTTGTGGGCTTGCTATTTGGCACAAGTTGTTTGGTATTGTTGCTGGGCTATGTGGATTAGATGTTTTATTTCTGCAGCAACTTTTCTAGCAATTCTACCGTGTTTTGCCATCTTGTTCCACATGACTCTGTCGTTCAAGACTTTGCTATGATGTGGGTCATCCATCAATATCTTGGTACACTGCCTGATTGCTTGGACAATGATGATTGTCTAGTTGGTTTTCTGTTATTAGGTACATCCACTGGCTCTCTTATAAATGGAGAAGCCCAGGCATTTGAGAGTTATAAGTAGGTTTCTGTGCTGCATATGTCCTGCAATTTTCTTTTCCTCTCTTCTTCCTAAAAGTAAAAAGAATACTCCCTATTACAAAAGCACTGTTAATTGGGGGTTTGTTTCCTTTTTCATTTTCTATTTTAGCCATTCATTTTTCTTGTTATCTATCATATACTGCCTAACCTTAGCATTTCAGCTTTACTAGGAGGCAATTTTTTTCTCATTCTTTCCCCAAGACTTTTAAATCCTTTCATCTGGTTGAGCTGAGGCCATAAACATTCTTGTTTTTTAGGTTGCAGATCCTAAAACTGTTGATGAGGAACCAGTTCAGAGTGTCCTACCACTCCAGACTGTGAAAATGGAGCCTGAAGACAAATGGCACCTGAAATCACAGCACCTCAAGGTTGCTTTTCAATAGAACATGATAATTGAAATATATATGTAAAAGCATTGAAGTTTGAATATTTAAAGCTGTAATCTCATTACTTTTAAAGTACCAATTACTGACAATAAGTCCCTAGATATATATCAGTAGATAATCACCAAAATGTAATGCATATGCTGCTTTATATACTGAATCAATTCAAGTCAAAATAGATCCCAAATTCCAAGAAATTCTGAGCTCAAAGAATCTTACCTATTTAGGACATTATTCAGTTGGTACTAATGTAAAAATGCAAACTAGTACATGATTGTGTTTGATGGTTCATGAGGATTCTGAGCTAGAACTTAACCACTTTTGCATTACTTGTGCTCTAAAACCCCCGTGAACATCAAGGGGTTACCATAAAATAGAAAATGCTACAAGTAGAAAAACCAGCAGTGACCTCCGTGCACGTAAGTCTCTAGATCTGGTTTGTGCTGGCTTTTCAAACCAAAGCAGAGTCTTTGGAGCAATAAAAGAGACCAGGTTATCATCACTGATGAAAAACCAAAAACTTGAGAACCAGAACTTCAGGCCAGCTGGAATTATGATTGGCAAATCTAGTTACTATTTTTGTATTACAAGTATTTGAAGTAACTCAGGCAGACTGTTTAAATTCCCCCCTGTTCACTTCAGACTGGGAGCTGCACTTCTGTAAAGGACAAACAAGATTTTACGCTGCTGTTTATCGTGAGAGATGTGCTTTATATACGGAATTTCAGAATGAAGGAGGTATTTTACAGGGCTGCTCGTTCTCTTTAAATGGGGAAACGTTGGCCTGGTCCCAGTTTGGCAGCAGTTCCTGCTTTCCACCAGTGGCACAGTATGCCAGAACATTAATTGTTACAGCAGAGGTCGAGCTAACAAATCATCATCTTGGCACCAGGAGTCGGGATTCCCCAGCGCTAAAGCTTTTGCCAAAACATTCTGCTCTATATGTGGATTTAATACCTACCATTAAGTAGTTATTCTGAGTGCATATGCTATGTAGTGATTGCAAGTGTGGCTAACAAAAGAACCCTAGAGAGACAGGAGGATGAAATGGAGGATTTTAGCGCTGACAAAGATTAAATGGACTGAGAATGGATTTGTGTATTCCCTGGAAGGAAAGCCGTGTCTTTCCTCAAAATGGGCAACACCTGATGCTGCAATTGGAGAGTGATAAATCTTAAATAAGCTCCAGATTTAGAGTATGTTAGTGTAGCTCAAGACACCAGTCCTGGTATGCTTAAATTCTTAAATTGTTTCTTATCATTTGGATAACGTTTCGCAGGATACAGGGCAGGGAGGAGTGCTTGGTTTAGAAATGAAATCATTTAAATCATTGACATCCGTCTGTTTCTGCTGTGGACCAGTCTAATAGTGTGTATGTACATAGCCATCTTTTCATGAAATTTAGTACAGTTTACTTTCATTAGAGGATAAAAACCAAGAACTGATTTGATTTTTGAAACATCCTCCCCAGATGGTTGACAATGAGCTACCACTTGTCTGCAGGATTAGAAACAAGACATACTGTGCATTTAAGGGCACCTATTTTTGCACCTCATTCAGATAAAATTCCATATTTTGGATAATAATGCCACAGCATTATTTCTTAGATATAATCTGCATTTGTAAAGCACCATTTTTATAGTGTTCTGCTTCAGAAGTTGTCTCTGGCCATTAAGCAAAGCTTTGATGCAATATTGTGCATTGTCTGTGCAGCACCTGAATAGGGTCTGCGCTTCTGTTCTTGACTGGGGGTTCCTACAGATTTTAATTTTGGATTAAGTCTAGCCAGGCCATCACCTGGTCTAGCCACGAGCATAATTTACAGAGTAGGGGTTAGATATAAGCAGCACGGAGTGATTTTGATGGGTCTAATCAAACTTGTGCAAACTGTCCTCACTCAGTATCAGTATGTTAAAGAACTGTTATCATAGTCATGAAGGACCAGTATCATACCTACATCTCTTTAAAGGCCCTTCTATCAGGACATATTTTATTAATTAAAAAACCCCAAACCTGAAGCCTTACAAATGTCACAAAGATTGCTCTCCATACCATACTAGACTTCGGGACACAGATGCTTTTCCTTTCACACATCACTCTCTGCTAAGAACTCACTTTTTAAACTAATTTCCATTGCAATACTCATTCAGCTGTCTCAAACATTGCTATAACCCTTTTCTGGTTGTGAGTGTACATTCAACAGGGGTGTCTGGCTCCGTACTTCCCTGATGTTTAAAGAGATAAATGATTATGGGCTCCAACCTGTTCAGCTCCTCTTCAAGGCACCACATGTTCAAAGTTCAGTACACGTTCAGAACTCAGATTCACTGTAACTTGCAGAGCTATTTCAGGGCTAAAAATAAGAATGTTGTCCTGAATTGGAATCAGAGAACATCATGTAATCTAGTCAAAACGTCAGTTAATCAGTTAATTTGTAGGATTCTAAGAAATAGCTACATGAAAGGCATTGTGACAGGCACACTTGTATCTTAATGAGCATATAAAATAGCAACCGCTGAAATTCACCCCACTTTTGCTAACTTGTTTTAGGATCACCAAAATAAGTCTTCCCAGAGACATAAAATGAAATCCAACCAGAATATCAAAGGGAGAGCTTTTATGAAGACTAATATCCGACAACCACCAGGGAGACCAGCAGAAGCAATGTCTTGGCACCACAGGCACCACCAACTACCAACATTTCAGCCGGCTCCCGTGCAGGCAGTGGAGCAAGACAACAGCAGTGCACAGCAGAAACCTCCTTCTGTTGACCCCGACACTAATACAGCAGCAAATTCAGATACTTGCTTAAATAATTTCCCAAATTCAAGACATTTTATTAATCAGGATTTTACCACATCTACGTATCCTGTTCGTCCAATGTTACATAAATTTAACCCAGCAGAGGATATATCTCCGGCGTATACCAGCAAGGAGAACAAGAAATACCAGCATGATTCTCCAAATGGACTTCCACATCACCAGCAACATTTGTACAACCGTGCCACTGGGCAGCCTTTTGCAAGAGATGACACTACCAATGGTCAAGCACATCCAAATCAGAGGACTGTTTCATCTCCTTTTAATGCCAATTTTCAAGAATTGGGGAAGAATCAAGTATCACTTCAGGATTGTAAAAGACACATTCATACAGATAAAAGGTATCAGCACTATGCTATCAGCAGTTTGTGATACGGATATAAGTGTTGAAACAGGATTATATAACACTGTGATGCCTGGAAAAAAATAGAAATGAACAAGAAAATGTTTTAAAGTTTAAAGCATAAAATTCTTTTGCTACAAACCCACCACTATCGATTACTACTAACTTAAGATTCATTATAACTATTGATTTTTAAATATGGTATCGGAAAAGGACAGTTCCGTACTCCAGGCTGTCTCACACATTGAATTTTCCACAATTGAAAGTTTCCTTCTGAAAGGCTAAAAGGTGAAGTTTAAAAAATAGATAGCATAAGACTATTGCCTAAGACTGCTACTAGCTCCAGAGAGTTAGATCAAAACTTGCCTTGCAGGGTGAATATCCAAAGTCAAACCAGTACCAATTCTGGCTCGCTACACATGGGGAAGGGCATGAAAATCCTTAGTTATATAGAATTTCACCTGCCTCAATAAAAAGGAAGGTTTTATTTCACATAGGCGATTAATTCTTTCACTTTGTGAAAAAAAGGTCAGCAGGCCTGATACAAACCCCATTTTCATTTGGTTTAAGGAGGCTTTAAAGGCATGTTTCTTTTGTCTTAAGCTAGCCTTCCATCAGGCTGAAAGTTTCCCCATCTATGTTTTTTCTATTTATTTAAACAGCTTCACTACACTTGGGTGCGAGCAAAGTCAGTCATTGTGAAATGCCCATCTTTCCATCTTTGTGTTCCCACTATATTCTGGGAGCAGGGACAGAGTGCTTGTTGAGCTATGTGCTATATATAAATAAAGATTCTTTTCTTTTTCCCCCCTCTTTCTTTTTTGAGGCCTTCTCAATCTCCTGTTCACAGTTCACCAGCGGCCCCTTGTACAACCTCCCAGTGTACACAAGCAACGGAGCGACATCACCAGGAAATGACTCATTTGACAGAAGCTCACTTAGCTAACAGGCACTTGGTCAGCCTGCTTCCACCTATAATCCCACAGGTCGAAAGTGGTTCAGAGGTAGATCCAGAGAGTGGTGAAAGAAATCGAGTGAAAATACGCCGAAACAACTCTGAAGGATATCTCATGCAAATGGAAAAGCAAAACCAGCCTAAAGTCAGCAAGAAGGTAAGCAAATCAATGTGAATTGGGTGGTTGTACATTTCTGTTTCTCCCTCTGATTATTTTTTTTTTCTTAACAATCCAAAAATCTTCATACACACACAAAAAATTAAAAAGGAACGAGGACTGAGGAATATTTCATTGTTACAGAAAGCGCGCTGACACACACTGACTTGCCCAGAACATTAAAAACCAAGGAACAAAGGTGGAAACAGACCCTACAATAATTTTGGTCCTAAGAGCAAGTCAGATCACCACCTCCTCTCTCTGTGTCACTTTCAGTCTTGATTAGCTCTAAAAACACACAGAGCAGTGTTTGTCTTTTAAGTTACCCAGTGATAAAATGATTTAGAATAAAGCTATTTGTATAAAGCAGCAGGTAGCCAGACCTCAGATCTGAGCAAACCATTATCCTGGTCATGCTCATTTGCTATCCCACTCAAATCTCTCGGTTTCCAAGGCAATCAAACTGAACACCAACAAACTTAGAGGATTTGTAAAGCTAACGGCATAAACATTATTACAAGTCTCCTGATGATCCCGTTTTGGTCCTTATTAAAACTTGGTTCTTTTTGTCTTTTCTGTGTGTCCAGTTTCATACTGTTAGTGGTTAACACAGATGCGGTGGAACAGCACAGAGATATCCCTGTGTGTCCCTGACAAATTAAATGTTTAAGAAGTTAGCTCCAAGTCTCAGGGCAGACAAACTAAGCTGGAATAATTACCCATGTGTTTCATCTAGGAGGCAGTTTGTGTATTGCTGCTTGAATGCCTCTAAGAAGAATTAGCTGGATTATGATAGTAACTGAAGGGCAGATTTCCTTTTCTGCTCCTCTGAGTTCAAACCGTTGTTTCTGTCCTGTATTTCCAGTAGCTTTCTCACCCTTCATATGTGAGGAATGCCACAAAGAATAAGACTGTTTATGTCTCACAGAAAAATCCAGTTTTTCCTAATAAATAAATGCAGTCATACTCATTGCATGAAGTGAGAAGACCCTGATTTTGTTGTAGACAGACATGATTAACTCTTCAGCGTACCTTAAATTAAAAGTTAGGTGCAAGTATTTCAGAAAAGAATAGGGATAACTGACACAAAGACATATCAAATAGAAAACTGAGTGCATAGAATTAGTTTCTTGGCAGTTGAGTTTAACTGCAACATGTCCTGTGAAGAAATGCACATTTTATTTACATATAGAAATTTCTTTGTGTTTCTGCATTACTCTCTGAGACTGACATTATTACAGAGCTGCTCAGAATGAGTTTCCACTGACAAGTTTTTAAAACGTAGTCCACTTGTAAAAATTAATCTAGTGTTCTTGAAAGAGTTTTAAAAGATTCTGGAAGTATTAGGGTCTTTGTAGTAATATCATGTACTACTGAAATGGCATCACCCATCACTCATCTTCTGTCTTCCCTACGCACTTGTAAAGCTTTTCCTGTGCTGCAAGGCATGTCTTTTTCAACTCTCTGTGAACAGCTGTCCACTGCAGTTTTGAGAACAAAGAAGGGTTACAATTACTAATAACATTTGCCTAATTTTTTACCACCAAAATCCAGTACTTTTATCTGCTTCTCTTGTAACAGGTTCTTTGGAGTTTCATTCTAATAACAGTCAAATGGGTCACTTTAAGCTGTTTAAAAATAAAGCACACAAAAGATCATTTTTGACTGAGAAAGTAATGCTTTGTGATTTGGATGATTGGCAATTAGCTGCCCAGATTCAAAGGAAATACAGTGTAATTTGACTTGTGCAATTAACTCAATCTTTTTTGGTCACTTACAGTCCTTGAAATGAGACGTGCCAGAGGTAAGACAAAGACCTCAAGTTGAATCCTGCTCTTATCTTGGTGTCCACTACAAGACTGCTTTAGTTATGCTCTCTGTGAAGTTGTATAAAGGAAAATCTGTCACTGCTCTTTCTCTTTCAGCCATGTAGCTCAAAAGCCTACATAAATCTGAACGTGAAGCTTGGAGGCCTTGGACCTGACTATGAAACAATCAAAGAGAAAGTAAGTAGTCCCTACTACATGATCTGCTTTTCAGTTGTGCAAAGTGAACTTAGGCAGGGCAGAATGTCAAAGAAATCACTGCTGAGAAGCAATTCATGTTTGGCTGATACTTTATGTCCTTGACTCTGGGTCTAGCTTGAGAACCTAAGGGGAGATTCAAATAGAAGGAAAGGCAACTGTATTGTGGGTGGTTTTAACCCTCTAATTTTGTAGTTGCAGAAACAAGTAGTTCACAGACTTCAAGAGGGCTAATTGCACATCAGTAGATTATACACTTATGTGACTGAGTTTGCCTAACCTTCAAAGTGGTTCTTAAAAGAAGAAGTTGTGTAAACACAAGAAGTAAATAGCTGGATGCGCATTACCGTGCTGAAATGAAGATGAATTGTTCAGAACAATTCATTGACCTGTTCTCTGCTGAAAATGAGGGTCTGGTAGCAGCTGTATATCTGAGGTGCTACAGACTCCATCCTGCATGCTCTGAGACCCTGTTAATCTGACAACGGGTGCTTTATATGGCATTCTTTATAGAAACATGGTAGGACAGTAGGGAGCAAAAATGACAAAGTGGTCATCCCTTTGGAGTCATTGAGAAACCCCAGTATTCTCTTCCTCCTTGCCATAAATGAAACAGATTAAAGACCTGAAATTGGAATGGACAGAGTGGTGCATAGCCCAGGACTCTGTGTTTTTAACACCATCATAATGCTTCTGGAACCCGGCGTGCCACTGGGGTATCATTGCATTGAGAGGAAATCATTGACATTGGCTGATAGCAGGGGCAAGAAAAGCATACTGTTGAATTTGGGCATAATGAGTTGCTGGAAATATAAAGACACAGAGTATCAGTTAAGTAAACGAAGCAAGTCATTCAGGGCCTTAAAAATAAATACAGAGGTTTGAAAAGTCATTGCAAAAGCTGACAGAAATTAACATAGCCATTTTAGAACTGAACAGATACATTGAAACATTCAGAATAAAGATGGGTCTGTTGCATTTCTGTTGAGCTCTATCCTCAGTGTGGTCCAAACAAAAGCTCTTAAAAACGAAGAGTGACTAAAAAAAGCTGTGCCATTTATCAGGATTTCCTGTTGTGTTCTGCTGAGGAATGATCAATAGCATAGCCAGGTTAAACAGCAACAGAGGTGTAAATGGAAGACTCCAGTGGAAAAAGTGTTTCATTGATGGATGCACCAAGCCCTTTAATTAACCATACCCTTTTTTCCGTTTGTCAGAAAGAGAAGTTAAAGCAACAGAAGGAATATGCAAAGCAAATTAAGGAACACAATATGAAAAACATGACTTCGGTTCAGAGGTTCCCTACAAAACCCCAGGTCATATCGTCAGTGTCAAGACAGAAGGTAAGAGCAGAGTCCAGGGAGAGATTCTGGACTTCACACAAAGAAAAAGGAAAGCATAAATTTAACTTAAGTAGGCTAAAATAGTTTTTACATTTTGATTTTCCCTTTAATAACTCCGAGGATTTCTACTCTCAGGGGCAAGTGCTCATCTGTGCATCTGTTCTGTTTTGGCTGTAGATGTGTGCCAGGAGTTGCTGATTTCTTTGCCAACAGCAGCCTTCACTCCTGCCTTGCTCTTCCTAAGAGTGTACCAAGCGGAAAGGGAGCAGTGCTCCATCCAAGCTACCAACACTCAACTTGGCTTAACCAGCTCATGATGTTTTCCTGGGGAAAGGGTGGGAATAAAGGAGAGTGAGACCTCCTTAGGAACATACCCAGTGCAGCGTATGTTCTGCTTCACATCAGTGACAGAGGCCACACTACTGCAGAGTGTGCCCTTCTAATGCACCACAGATATCCTCTTGTTAGTCAATTATCCACCTGCCTGTCAGTCTCACTTACAAACTCTTTTCACTTCAGTTGCATAGCTACAGTAATTGGTCTTATTTTTCAAGCCCATACAACATCACTTTAGCCTTCACTGGCCTTCAAAAATTGCCCAAATGAGCAATGACTGACTACATGACAGTGGCATACATAAACAAACAAAGGAAGCACCTTTTCCCTATCCCAGGAGATAATAAAGCTCTGGAAATAGCATAGATTTTATGCCATCAGTTCTGCAGGAGCTCACCTGCCTGGGACTGAAAGCACACTAACAGGTGTTTCTCCAAGATGATGAATGAGAAATGAATGCTTCAGGAAAAAAAAAAAAGTTTTGGGGTTTAATACAATTGAATCCCTCAGTTACTTGCATTTCTTTCCAAACCTCACACAAACAACAAAGAGATGAAACTGCATTCTTTGGATGTCAAAAGGGTTTTGGATTCCTTGAGAAGACTTCTCAGACAGTCTTTCACCAAGAATGTGAAATAATGCAACTTCCACTTGAGCCCTAACAGGTGTTTCCAGATACACGCGACTGAAACACAGACACCAATTAATGTCCCAGGTTAAACCAGGGCTCTCTCAGTTTCAGGGTTTCTGTAATGCTGTTTCCATCCCCTCTGCAAGGCAGCCTCACAGGTTCCACACATCATTCCAGAATATTTGACACTCTTACAGATATCTGCTTTGCATTCCTCCTTCAGCATGGCCCTGCTCAGCTTCAGTGAGACATGTCAAGTCTAGAACAACACCTTGAGTAGTCATATTTATTTTGATAGTTAAGCCTATTGTGCAGTAGAACCTAAGCCCAGTTAATCAGAACTTACCTGCTTCTCACATTCACACATGCTGGTTTATCTACATACTGCTACAGAAAAACATACTTGGAGAAGGACACACTCAGCCAGTGTGGGAAGTACAATTCTTCAAGATATGCTGTCCCTGAGAGTACCCCATTACTGCCCACCTTTCCCTCTGCTTAACAGTATATTTATTCAGCATAGACACATTCAGAGTGTCTGAAGTTGAAAGGAATCAGAATGGTGATTTATTTCATACTATTCTCAGTAGAGTACGTGTGGGTGCTGTGCAGACTGGGTTTTACTGGTAATTTCCAGTCACAATAGAATATGCATGGTTATAAAAGAACTCTGGGATCTCCAGGAGAGGCTGTTCTTTGTTTTACTCTGAAACAGTGAAAGGTTGGCACATCTAATACCATCCTCACTTGTTCAGGATTCTTGTCTTCTTCAGAACTGTGCTAGCTTTGAAATTACCTGGAAAGGAATTTGGTGAGGAATTATATTAAATCAGGTTCCAGAAAATTTAAAACTATTGCCTAGACTTCATTTTGAAACTTGTTAGAACATTTTAGACCATTCAGTACATCAATTTGTTAGAATCCATCATAGGAGCACTCGGTTTCCATCCTTGTCATATTAATCTGCAGAAGTGCCTGCTATAAGGTATGACTGAGGACAAGAGCTTAATGAGGCTGAAAAGAAAAAAAAAATGTTTATAAACTTAATATACTTGTGTTGCTTTTCCTTTTTTAAAGAGAAAACACAACACTGCTTCAGTATTTAAGGTGGCCTCCAGTGGTAAGTGTCAGAAAGGAAATCTGCTTGAGGTGGGTTATTTTACCCACAGCAAAGGTTCCTTGCAGTCGTCACTGAAGCGTCTAGTATTTAACACTGCCAGATGAGGAATTAGGAGAACTATTAATTTGACTCAACACAGAAAGACCTACATTTTCTTGGAAGCATTGGTCAGGTTTTCTCTTAATCGGTTCCCCCAATTTTCATGTTTTTAGGCTCTGGAATATGCTAAGAAGATTCCTAAACCAAAGACTTTCACGGCAAGACAATCGGGTGACAAGGCGAAAGAGGAAAGAGTTCTGCCTCAGACTTTAAATGGAGACAGTTTACCTCAAATTGCATCCTTGGAAACTTTGCAAAATCGACACGAGAAGGAGAAACAAGTTGTAGCTGCTTTCAGAACTCTTCATATCTTATAATTATTTGGAAGTTATTAGGGATATCTTCAAGGCAAAAACATCTGAGCTGTTTAATTATGAGCTATGACCATCACATACTGATTTACCATTCCATTGAAATGGAAAGTGGCTTAAGTTCAATCATTGTTAAATTTTAGAATCACTTCTACTATACTATACTTCTACTATTTTTAAAATGTAAACAGTTGCATTTTGATGTGGTCACCACTTGTTTTTCTTTGAAATCAACTGATGGAGCAGTTGCATCTTTTGGGCTAATCAGCTGTTGGCTTGTCACAGCTGGATTTTTTATAGACATGTCATATCAAAACAATAAAAATAAAACATCAGTTTCATTTTATGATCTCAATACCAACAAGGTTTCTCTTTTTGAAGTGCAGAGGAGACTTTGGCAGACAATCCAGAAATAAAGCCAAAAATTAATCCATTGCTGGGAAGAAAGTGAACAAAAACAGAGCAGTTGGTAATGATACAATACTAATTATTCAGATGTTACTCTGTTATCTGTTAGTGAATAGTTGTCAGATCAAGACCTGAATTTTGAAGCTTCATCTGGGACAAGAAAATTCAAAACAAGTACTGGCTGATCATGCAGACAATCTGTTATTAGCCAGAAGCAGTTGGAAAATATATTGGGTAACTAAGGATAATTGAGAGCTACATATTTGAGAGGAAACAGCTTTTAACAGATTAAATCTATAAAAACGACAACAAGCAGATGGGTTTCTTACAATGGTTCTGTTTCTTTAACTTAGTAAATTATGAATTAAGTCAACATATGAAATGTGATTAGAACACACAGCAAGGGAATTTTGAAAAAAACACACTAAAATCTCTTAGAAAATAGGTTAGTTAAAAGAAAAAAAAAACAACCAACAACCTTGTGATTATGTATAATTGCTTTATCCAATTTATTACATCCCCTTTTGTATGGGAGGAGAGAGAAAATTAGTCTTTGGGCCAAAGAAAAGGGTTCAAGTCTCTCCTTGAAGGAGGTTAACAATGGAAAGGAAAGGTGGAGAATAGAAGAGTGACTATCTTTGAAAGGGCTTGCTCTTTTTCTAGATGCACCTTTTGTTAAAGGTGAAGATAGAACTATGTAAGACTTAACACATTTCTGGGTTAACATTTCCTTGGCTGGATGTCTCACAGGAAAGATAATTTTTTGACAGTGAAGTCAAGGCATTGGAGGTGTGAGATACCTAGTCCGATGACTTCCATTTCATAGAGGCCTGGGTGAGTTTCACCTAGATCCTGCAGTCCTCAGGATGCTTCAGTCCTCCTGAAAGTTGCTTGACGCCGAAATATACCCTGCAGGGTATATTCCCAACCTAATATGGGAAGAATTGACCACCATACTGCATCTCTCCATCACAGAAAAAGGACATGTTCCTTTCTTTAAAGACCTCCTGACCCACCTGAGGGACAGGAGACCCTCCACCCTGTCGCTTCCTTCCCACCACACTGCCTTTGGCCCCTCTTTGTAGAAGGTACGTACCTGTGATATGATCCATCAGACTAGGCTGGGTAAACGTTTCCATGCTCTGCCAGTTGCAGCTTTTCTACTTTTATTTTTAAACCAAATGGTAACACTTTGAAGCATTTCTGATTAGGGAACCTCAACTTGTTGTTTCTGCTTAAAAGTGATAATCCCCCCTTAATAGAAACCTCAAGTACCTATTTTAATGAAACCTTCAGATGAATATCAAAGAGCTATTTACTCGTATCTAATATTTTAATTAGATTATATTCTCAATTTAACCCATTAAACCCCCTTTGATGATCTCCATGTTTAGTGTTTAGCCCCAGATGCTGGAGGTAATGAATATTGGACCTTTGATTTAATGAGAACTTCTGCCTTTCCAGCCTGACTCCCTTTGTATCCCCCTTTTTTATTTTCTGAGCTATAGAATTCAGTTAATTGAAGAAGTCTCTTACCACCACACATTAAGGAACCTAAATTAGCATCCCTTTTCTGATTAGAAAATGCAAGCAGACATTTTCTCTTTGATCTGAGGATTGAGTTGAAGTAGGCAACAGCCCCCTGAAAATGAGCTGATGGCCTTATTATTTGGCTGACATGCAGATGCGTCCATGTGGTGCAAAATGCTTAATGTCTTAATTGATCACCTTCCTCCCTATCTGTCATCCGGATACCTTTTAGAGCTCCCATAAATTAGGGTGATCTTTCTGGGTGGGTGGCGTGTTTCGTTTGGTTGGGGTTTTTAATTAAACAATGAACTTTTAGGAAATATTTAAATACTAAATCCATGCTAAACTGAAAGCCATGAGACTGCATCTAGGGGGGGTGGATGGATTTTTTTAAAAAACACTGATCAAGACCATCTCACAAACCATTTGGAACTGACTGTATTGGGGTTTTTTTTCTCCCAGAAAAAGACATTATTTGCCGCGTATGTGGAAAGAAAATCTTTTGATCTGCCTCAATACTAATGCAAATTTTTCCTGCACCTAACGGATATGGTGGCACAAAAAGGGACCATACAAGTAAATGATGAGCATCCATCTGCTTAAAAGCAAAGGCCAAAACTTAATGCCTTTCAAATTAGGAAGGCAAGAAATTTAAATACGAAACGGGCCTTGAATTTTGCATTAAGTATTCAGGGAGAAATGGAGCTGGAGTGGAACCTGCCTGCCATGGTGCTGTGGCTCCAGCACAGCTATCACAGAGCACAGTGTCACCCACCCTGAGCACAGGTTGCCTTCATCAGGGCAGGAATGTGGCTGTGTGCACCACCCAACAGAACTTCTCAACCTTTCCTTGGTGGGCCCTTTCTGGTGCCTGCTTTTCTTAATATTTTCAGGAAGTGCAGAAGCTGATACCACCTTCAGTGGGAAAATATCTGGGGGCAGTTCTACCCGGGAGCAATGCTGCTGCAGTAACATCACCATCACGTTCCTCTCAAAGATGTCTGACGTCAGCTTCCCCACCACCATCGCACACAAGGTATGAACAAGCTGGCTGCTGACTCTGGAAAAAACACACTGCTTTATCAGTTAAAAACATTAAATAAGGCAGAGCCTAAAAGCCCTATACCATCTGGAGCACTGTCTCCAGTTCTGGGCTCCCCAGTTGCAGAAGTACAGGGAATTTCTGGAAAGGGGACAGCAGAGGCTACAAAGATGATGAGGGGCCTGGAGCATCTCTCTTACGAGGAGAGGCTGAGGGACTTGGGTCTGTTTAGTCTGGAGAAGAGAAGGCTGAGGGGGGATCTGATCAATGCCTATAAATACTTAAAGGGTGGGTGTCAGGAGGATGGGGCTGGTCTTTTTTCAGTGGTGCCCAGGGACAGGACAAGAGGAAATGGACACAAACTTGAATATAAGAAGTTCCACCTAAACGTGAGGAGGAACTTCTTTATTTTGAGGGTGGCAGAGCCCTGGCAGAGGCTGCCCAGAGAGGTGGTGGAGTCTCCTTCTCTGAAGACATTTGAACCCACCTGGACACGTTCCTGGGCAACCTCCTCTGGGTGGACCTGCTTTGGCAGGGGGTTGGACTAGTTGATCTCCAGAGGTCCCTTCCAACCCCATAGCATTCTGTGATTCATCATTAGGTCTCTAAAGACAAGCTGTCAGAGATGAGGACTGTAGACCAGATGAGGTTATGTCTAACTCCTGCAGTCAATGAATACCTCAAATAGGCATGAACAAGCCACAGTGGCCAAGCAGCCCACAAGCCAAGCGTTTGATCATTGTCATCTCCCGTTAGGGATCACTTCTACAGTAAATTCTAACAGCACAAAGAATATGCCTCTTTTTTTATTATTGTATTTTTTATGTTGCATCTCTGTGTGAGAATAAGCCAGTGTGGGAAGAAAGGACCAACTCTGGTGACCACCTCCGTGGTGTGAGATGCACAAAACCACAGTGACAGGTGAAGGGAGTGGATCCCCACTGGTGACAGCTGAGTGAGTTAAAGCTCTTCTGCCGGACAGAAGAGCCTGCTTTGAACAGGAGTGATACTGAGCCAAAAACCTGGATAGAGCAGATGCTGAAGAAGCATCCAGCAGCTCAGCGAGAGCTTTGCATAATCGTGAGCGCAGAGGGGGCAGCTGCAGGTAATACCACAGGGGTAGTGTCCTGTGTGTCACGGGAGCACTTATGGGTTTGTCCCAGCAAAGCCAACAAGACACACAACACCAGAGAAAATATTCTACTTTAGGAAAGCAAGTTGAGTGGTCTCAGCTGTAGCTGAGCAGAGGGAGTCACAGAATTCTGTCAGCTTGGCGTTGCCCCCAGCATTTCAGAAACCTGGTACTTTACAGGTTAATTACCTCCTTATCCTGAGTTAAAACCAGCTTCCTCCTGGAAAGACTGTCCACACCCTGAGAGGTAGGAAAGGCACTGTGGTTGATTGAGGGATCACCCTTTCTGCTCTCAAGCATAGGCTTTACACCCGCCCACCTCTATCACCCAGTGCAACCTATTGCTCCTGCTGCCTGAACACAGGCTCCATCAGTAGCTGCAGACACCCCAAGGTGCTTCCAGCAATGCAGCTACAAGTGTTTCACCTAAGCTCATTATGCTGTGGAAACCTGATAAACCTGAGACAGAAATAAGCCACTTTTTAGGCTGAGTGAGACCTCCCGAGCAGGAATTTGCAGTTAATTAAGGTGATGCTGTTCGTTATTGTGACTAGAAGACGTGGAGAACTAAGTCATCCATTTAGGAGGCTACAACACCCAGGAGTTTGCAGCGCCGTGTGCCCAAACCATGACCCACTGCAGTCAGGACCCCATCGACTTTCACCTCCTCCTCCTCCTCTGCTCCTCAGCCTGCAGAAACATCACGTTGGAAAACCCAAGGGAAGAAACACACTCAGTCCATCAGGCAGCAGAGAGAAACGACGAGAGGAAGCCATCGAGAGAATTTTACGTGGTGCACGCAATGCCTGGGTCTGGCTGAAGGTTATTTACACCTTCACCAAGCCACAGCCCACAGTACTGTCAGGACTGACACTAGATGTTTCTTTAAAAGCAAGACTTTGCAAATATTTGCCCTATTACTGCCCATACAGCCTGCATATCTGACCCTCTTCTACACACCTCTGGCCATAGAAGGAAAAATCCTGGGTTAGAGCTGCTGTCCAGTCCGTAAAAGTTAAAAATGTTAAGGAACAGGAAAATTGTCATGATCAAAACAGAAAGCAAAGGTTCACTGAAGGATTTTATAGACCATTTTTTAATTTTCTTTAGTGGAAACAACAAGAAGCATTCACCACTTTGGGGTTAAAATAAATTAACAGGAAACAATTTAATTAAAACAAAAAGTCACAGAATAATTTTAGTGAAAATCAAGACTTCAGCGGGTTCCTTAAAAAAGAGGAAATCCATCAAGATTTCCTTTTTCCAGCAATTATTTCCTGCGAGCCATTTCTACCCCAGCAGTTCCCAAACAAACCTGTAAATATTAAAAAAAAAAAAAAAAAAAAAAAAAAAAAGAGAGAAAAGAGGGAGTGAGCGCCAGCTCTAAACAATCTCTCTCCTACTCCTCAAGCTTCTTGGGGTGAGTAGGAAAAAGTCAGCAGTAGCCACTGAACACGGCAGCATCTGGGAAGAAAACCTCATTTCACTTATTCTAAGAGAAAAATCTCTGAAATAAACACATAAAAATGCCTTCTGACCCCTTCCTTCTTCCCAGGTCCCTCTCCACTCTCCAAACACACAATAACCTCTCCCCAAAAGCTTGCCCAGGCTGCCCAGAAACCGTAGCCTCCTGTCACCAGCCCTGTCACCAGCCTGTGGCTTCCCAGCCTGGAAGGAGCTGGCTGGGGAAGGAGGAGATGTCTCAGGTAGGGATTATTTCCTTCCTCTGTTTGAGACAGATTGAGTCTCGGGGGTTTTGCACCTTGTTTGCACCAAATTTTCTGGGACAAGTAGCCTGGTCCCAAAGCCACCTCCTGTGACCTGCAGGGCTCAGTGTGCACCACTGGGATGGGGACTTCTCTGGGGTTGGGTGTTCACCTTCTACCTGTATTTGTCACTGAGGTTGCTGGTGATGAGTGGCTTTAGTTTTAAATATTATTGTAATTTTAAATGTTGGCCAAGGTGCCTAGAATCACGGAGAGGTGAAGATGGGGGGGCGCTGGTGGATTTGATTTTATTTTATTGATCAGCATAAATAGTTTGCGAAGAAGAAGAAAGTTCCTGCAGGGGCAGAGAGGAGTCAGCAGAGGCTGATGTGTTATTTGGTTCACACTCTGACCCTTCCTCATAGACCTGGCACGTCCCCAGTGTGATAATGCTGGTGGCAGAAAGGGGGACGGGCTCTTTGTCACACCTCTGTGCCCCAGAGAAAGCGTGGCACCTCTGGTGCTAAAGGAAGATGGCCCTGAGGCGAGGGCACCCGTGGGTCCTTCTATAAACATCACCAGCCCACGGTGTCCAAGTGCCCCCGGCCCCGCTACCGCAACGGGGACACACAGGAATTTGTGGGGTGTTTGGGGCAGAGGGAAGGTGCTGGGTCATGCAGCATCTGCTCCCACTCTTCTGTGATGGGAGGGCAGAGCCTGGCACTGCCCACTGCCTGCACAGCCCTTTTCTGGGCATCCCCTGGGTGCCTTGGGAAGGAGCATTGTGAACGCACAGGAGGGGACAATGTTGCTTTTGCACGTCTGTGCCCAAAGCTTCTGTCATTTGTGCATCTTAATCTCCCACTTCTACTTTCTCCTGCCTTTTTTCTTCGTGTTCTTTCCAGCTCAGAGTATTTTTACACACCTTTGTCCTCGCTAATGGGAGGGAACAGACAATTCTTTGCACAAGTAAAAGGAATCACACGCGGGTGTAAAGGAAGAGGATTTTTAATATTCCTTTTCATTCAGGTGCAAGGTTGGTTCGTTTTTTAAATGATTACATCTTTAGACTTGCTCCTAATATTCCCTCTCACTAAATACTTTGCTGCCCAATCCTGTTACCAAAGGCAGGTCCACCTGAGTGGCCAGGACACCTGGACACCCACACAGCACCCAGCAATGGCGGAGGTGGTCAGAAAAAAATATTATCATGTAAATATCACTGTAGAGCATCTCTTTTTCTAGCGCTTGTAATAGTTCTTCATGAAATGAGGGGGCTGACAATCAGTGCAGAGCAAAATGAACACAACACCTGGTGGGCGACCGAGTACGGACACGAACAGCAGCGTCGGATGGAAAGGTTTTCCAGAGTTTCCATCCCATCCCTGCCCAGCACCGGGCAGGGGTCGGGAAGAGCCACGGAGCTGGGAGAAGCCTTTCCAGCCAGCACTGGGAAACGACCTGCTGGGTTCTTTCACCTCCTGAATTCCCATTTTTAGGGAGGCGGGTGTCGTTTTAGCAAAACTTGTTGATGAAAATGATTGCCCTAAAAGTGTTTGTAAACACCATGTAAAAAACAACCAGCCGTTTTCTGGGCAGATGGTCGGGTATTGGATATTCCCCCCCCACACCCCAACATGTGATCTTTATTATTTTATGTGTAAAAAAACCATAAAGGGAAACCCACGAAAAGGCAGCAAACATACACGTTTCAATCATCTGTATTTTATATGTTAAACAGGGACACATTTTCCCCTCACAAAACCGCATGTCCTGTAATCCAAAATGCCCTGAAAGTGCTAATGACGCCGAACAATCAAATTAACTTCTCGTTAAAGGAAAAAAATATATATATAAAAATTAAATAACCTAACGAGACACCAACATGGCACCGGGTTGTGAGCACAGCAAAATCCTCCAGGATTTTACCGAGGAAAACCCCAGCCCTTCCCTGGAGATGTGGAGCCTCCACCACTCTCCCAGTGCATTCACCAGCCAGCAGCTCATCCCAGATTAAAAAAAAAATAGAAAAAAAATATAAATCTTAATTTACCTGCAAATTAAACCCGTTTCCCTGGCAGGAAGATAAAGGCAAAGCGAGCACGGCGCTATGTGACTGCAACACGGAGCGTTGGGACGGATACAGGCGAAATGGGGGGGGGGGACACACACACGGGAGCCAAACGCGGGACCGGCTCTGGGGCAATTTGGGAGGAAAAGGAAAGTCTCCGGAAGGTCCTTCACACCTGGGAGCCGTGAAGGACTCGAGCCGCTCATCGCAGGAGGTTCTCCAAGCTGTGGAAAATCCCTTTCTCTCGCTGGGATCGCGTTTGCTCCGAGCAGCCCTGGCAGGATCGAGTTATTCGGGATGCTCCCCCCTTCCCTTCCCCCCCCTCAGCTTAAATAAACGCTCGTTTTGCTCTTACCTGTTCTCTGTGGAGGGTGTTTCTACCCTTCTTTTGAGTACCCCCGTGTCCCGGGGGCTCTGCCCGGGGTCAGACCCGACCCACCGCACCGGGAGGAGGCTGCGAGCCCCAGCCCGGCTGCGAAAGAGCGGCCAGATTTTGGGGGTGTCGGGGCGAGGTGCCGCCCCCAGGAACGCCAACATGCTGGCACGGGGACACGTTTATTTGAAAAACCGAGGAAAGTTCGGGGAAAACGGAGAAAAGTCCGATATTTCGCAGGGAAAGGGGGGAACTCAAAGGAAACTCGCCTGGTTTTGCTCTTCCCCCATCGGATCCGCAGGCGAAGCTCAGGCTCGGGGTGATGCTTGGGGGGAGCCGGCGGGTACCGCGGGGCCCTAACGCTCGGCCCCGGGGGTCCCCCCGCACCGACACCCCCTTCCCTCTGGGCTCCGGCGCTATTGGGGCGACTTGTGGGGCCGGGGCTTGGGCAAAGCCGCCCCGCAGAGATAGGTCCTAGAGACGGTGGGGACCGGCGCACAGGTCCCCCTCCTCCAGGATGTCCACCTCGTCCTCGGGGTCCTGGAGGAGGAAAGGGCCGGGGGGGCCCTTGCGGGGCTCGGCGCCGGCCGCCTCGGGCAGCTCGGGTTCGGGGGAGCTCTGCTCCCGGCTCTCCTCGCCCCCCGGGTGTTTGGGGTCGTCCTGGGTTTTCCTCAGCTGCTTTTTGTGCTTCATCCGCCGGTTCTGGAACCAGGTTTTCACCTGAGGAGAGCGGGAGGAGGGGGAAAAAAAAAAAAAAAAAAAAAGGAAAAGAAAAAAAGGAAAGAAAAGAAAAGAAGGAAAGGGGAAAAGGAAAGGGGAAAGAAAAGAAAAGAAAAAAAAGAAAAGAAAAGAAAAGAAAAGAAGGAAAGGGGAAAGGAAAGGGGAAAGAAAAGAAAAGAAGGAAAGGGGAAAGGAAAGGGGAAAGGAAAGGGGAAAGGAAAGGGGAAAGGAAAGGGGAAAGGAAAGGGGAAAGGAAAGAAAAAAAGGAAAGGGGAAAGAAAAGAAGGGGAAAGGAAAGGGGAAAGAAAAGAAGGGGAAAGGAAAGGGGAAAGGAAAGGGGAAAGGAAAGGGGAAAGAAAAAAAGGAAAGGGGAAAGGAAAGGGGAAAGAAAAGAAGGGGAAAGGAAAGGGGAAAGGAAAGAAAAAAGGAAAGGGGAAAGGAAAGAAAAAAAGGAAAGGGGAAAGGAAAGGGGAAAGGAAAGAAAAAAAGGAAAGGGGAAAGGAAAGAAAAAAAGGAAAGGAAAGAAAAGAAAAGAATAGGAAAAAAAGGAAACGGGAAAGGAAAGGAAAGAAAAGGAAAAAAGAAAAGGAAAAGAAAGAAAAAAAGAAAATAAAAGAAAAAAAGAATAGGAAAAAAGAATAGGAAAAAAAGAATAATAAGAAGGGGGGAAATAAAAAGAAAAATAAAAAGAAATAAAAATTAACAAACGAAGTGGAGGATGCTGCCTGGGATAAGGGGAGGTGCCGGTCCCCCCCTGCCCCGGTACCTGGGTCTCGGAGAGGCTGAGGGCCGTGGCCAACTCCACCCGCTCGGGCGTGGAGAGGTAGCGCTGGATCTCAAACCTCTTCTCCAGGCCCGAGAGCTGCGAGTCGGAGAAGACGGTGCGGGCTTTGCGGCGGCGGCAGTGCTTCCCCGGCAGCTCGGCGTGAGCGTGGTGCTGGAAGAGGGCTGGCACCGGCACTCCTGGGGGGGACACAGGGCAGAGACTCGGGCAGGGGGCCGGGGACGGAGCTTTGCCCTCCGCAGCCCCCGGGTGGGCTCTCCCCCTGCCCCTTTTATTTTTTTTTTTATTATTATTATTTTCGTTTATTTCGTTTTCGAGATTTGGGTTGGTTTTTTTTTTTTTTTTTGAGGGGGGGGAATGTTGATGCTCTGAAAACACGGGGTTTTGCAAAGCGCTTCGCTTCTGCTGAACCCACCCCAGCGAGGCAAAGCCCGGCTGGAAGGGAAACCTTCCCCCTCCCGACAATTAAACCACAACGAAATGAAGGCGGAAAAATCAGGGAAAACCCTGGAAAAGGCTGGGAGAAGAGAGGGAGGGGGAAGAACGGCCCCCCCCGGTGCCAAACTTGGGCTGCCCGGTGAGAAAGTTTGGAGGAGGGTTTCCTTCCAGAGCACGGAACGGGGCCGGGGACGGGCTCGGGCCGGGCGGGGGGACCCTCTGCCAGCCCCGGGGGTGGGAGCGGGCACAGCCCGGGCGGTGCTGCTGGAGGGGAAAAAGCGAAGCCTGGACACCGTCTGGAGGAACGAGGCAAGGAAAGAGAGATGTTATGGGTCCAAAAATCATAATAATAGTAATAAAAAAAATTAAAGGCAAAGAGAAGGAAACCCTCAAGACGTCGGGCAACGCTGATGCGCAGTGGGCTCCTCTGCCCCCTAACTAAGCCGGCGTTTCGGGGGCGGCGGGCGGCTCCTGCCCCCCCTCCGAGGGGGGGGATGCAGCCGTGATTTCGGGGAAGGATGCTGAAAGGTGCCCCGCCGCCCCAGAGCGGCTTCTCTTCCCTGTCCCACTCCGGGGCTGCCGCCCCTTCTCCCCACCCGTGTCCCCACCTCGTGCCCCCAAACAGGTTCCTCCCGCCGAGGGGCTTCACTTACCCGAGGTGGTGAGGAAGTAGGGGGGGTGGTGATGCTCCGGCTTGTGCAGGGCAGGGTGCGGGTGAGGCGCCAGGAGGGTCGGGGTCGGCATCAGGGGGTACCCATAGTCCAAGAGGGGGACGCGGGAGGCCAAGGAGCCGGGGAAGTGCTCGGGGGGCACCTCCCGCAAGGGTTTGGGCTTGTGCAGCAGGATGTCCTCGATGAAGAAGGAGGTGGGCCTGGGCGCGGAGACGGGGTGCACGGGCGAGGTGAAGTTGAGGTTCATTTCGGGGGGTCCCCTCCTCGGGCGGCGGGGGAGGCAGCGAGCCGGGCTGAGCGGGAGAAGGGGCAGCCGGCTGCGCCCCCCGGGGCCGACGAGAATAAACAAAAATAACGATAATAAATAAATAACAATTTAGGGAAAAAAAATAAAAAACCAAAGCAAAACAACCGGAGCAAAATTAAATAATAATAATTTTTAAATTTTATATATATATATATATTCCCCTCAGCCAGAAATAAACCGCAAGAGCCGGGGGATGCGAGGCGGGTGGGTTT
>NW_015090823.1:1971601-1974624 GCF_001431845.1 Calidris pugnax
GGCGCGGAGGGGGCGCGGAGCGGGCGCGGAGCCGCTCCGTCGCCGCGCAGCTTTGCCCGCGCAGCGCAACAGCCCTCAGCCGCGGTCCGAGCGGCGGGGTTGGGGGGGTTTCCCCAAACCGCGGGGGTTCTCCTTTTTTTTTTTTTTTTTTAAAAAAAAACAAAAACTTAGGGGAAAAAGAACCGAGTGTTTTCTCCTTTTTAAAAAAAAAAAGGCAAAAACTTAGGGGAAAAAGAAATGAGCGGCGTTTTCCGGACCCGTCCCAGCTCCGCTCAGGTTATTTCCCCGCGGGGGTTTTGTTCCCATCCATTCCCCGCTTAATGTTGTGCTAACACTTCTTTTTTTTTTTTTTTTCTTCCTTTTTTTTTTTTTTTCTTGGTCTTTCCTCTGTTTGTCTTTTTTTTTTTTTTTTTTCCTCCCCCCCTCCCTAATCTGTACCATTCATTTCCCCGGAGTCAATTTGCTAAAATGAGGGTGATATACCACATCATAGCCGAGATAATTTCGGTTCGCATCTCAGAAAATTGCTCTAATTATTGATGTTAAACTCAGGGAAATTAAAAGAAGGCACTTCTCCTTCATCTCCTGATTTTAAGCTCTAATTTGTTGAAATCGAGTTGTCATCACAATTCCAATCACTACCGTTAATAGTAAAAGTGTTCTAATAGAGCCAGAATTCGCGCAACCCATGCTATTAGATAATTAAGAAAGATGTTAGAAAGGCAAGTGCTAATCCTTGGGCACACGGACAGCATTTCCATCTGATCCAGCAGGTAGAACAAATTAATTACCAGAATCAATTAGTCCTAAAAGTACAGTTCTCAGGGAAGTGTAAGCCATGCCTTCCATATGGATGAGCTGGTAAACGGTAAATAGATGAGGGGGGGAAAAAAACCACCAAACAAACCAAAAACTAAACCTTTGAAAGAATAGAAACGGCAATCGGCGGGTTTTAATGAGCCTGGAACTCGGAGCTCCCGAGTTTTCCAGCGGTGCCGCCTCTTCGCCGCCGCCGGGCACCGACACGCGTGGGCGAGGGCACGGGCAGCCCCCGCAGGGCACAACGCGGGGGGGGGGGGGTTAAGAGCAACCGGTTATAACGCCAGGTAGCTTTTAAAATACAGATGTGGCTCCTTCATCCGTTCCACGGGCTCAAAACTCAGGGTGGGGGGAACCCACACCCACTCCAGATTGCTCCCGGGAAAACCCACGGGAGGCTTTTTCTCTGTGCGTGTTGCAGCCACGCACACGCTTCGTTTTCCACGTGTTGGCGCCCAGGGGAGGGCAGGCACCAGTGGGCTCATCAGGCACTTCAGCCACATCTGTATTTCAATAAATACATAGATATCTGGTTCCATATAGATGCGTGCCCGCGCAGAATGGATGCGGGGGCCGCGCTGCGCCGGGGGAGGAGCGCTGCGGGAGGCGCAGGGCTGCGGGAAAAGCACCTCTCCCGGTGCCACAGGCAAAACTCCCTCTTTTTCTCCAGGGGAAGGAAAAAAAAAATTAAAAAAAATTTAAAAAAATGAGAAATCTGTTGCAACGTCCCCTCCTGAAACGCCCATTTGGGCATCAGCCCCGGATTTTGGCCGGGGGTTTTAAAAATACAACAGGCTAACAACTTTCTCTGAGGAGCAAATGAGTAAGCAAATGAATTAACAGTGATGAAACGGGTCTAATGCCCGGGTTGTTAATGGGGGGAGCGCAGCCAGGGGCGTGTAAGCCGCTTGACTGGCCATTTCATCAGCTGAGATTGCTTCTCCGGGAGGGCTGGGGCTTTACTCAGCACTGGGGGGAGAGAGATAAATAGATATTTAAAGCAGATCTGAAAGATTAAAGACGTGGTCCTTCAGCCAGATCGGATCATGGCTTTAGGATTCAGGCGAGAGCTTGCCTGACGGGCACCATGAGAGATGCTGCGTTTTGGGGTCCCTCTTTATTTAGGGTACTGCTCGGGGGGGGGAATTGGGGCTGTTCTCTTGGTGTCACTTTGCAGCAACAGCAGCAAAACCCGGCCCCAAACCGGGCAGTGGCACTTCAGACACCACAGCCTGTCCCAGACAAGGGCAACAAGCAGAGGTGATACCCACCACCCCGGTCTGTGGAGAAGCCCCCTGAAAAGAAGGTAACCCCCAGGAAACGGGGGACCTCTCCACTGCAGTCCTCACACCCAGGGATTTTTAAAAATTTAACATTTCATGGCAATTTGTGACAGAAAGGGGGTGCCATGTGCTTCCCACCATTGGCGGGCAGTGTTGGCAGGGTGGCCTCTTCACCCTCTTAACCTATCTTTCCCCTTTTTCCCCTCTTCTGCAAGTCCCCACGGTGAGGGGGACCCAGCAGTGTGGATCTCACCCCAGGACCCCCAACCATTCCCACCTCTCCCCAAGGAGCAGCCCCCGGATCACAGATTAGTCCTTTTTTTTTCTTTTTTTCCAGCTGACCAGACATACGCATGCAAGAAGATATGCCTGTGTATGTTGACATAGATACACAATTCCATTTGCTGCCAAATTCATGGATGAGTTGGGTCTCCAAAGAGACCCTCTGTAGCCTCCTCTCAAAGGAGCAGGGTACCTTGTTGAAGCGGCCCTACACTTTTTGCCCAGTTTTGGCAGAAACTGCCCCAAACCTCGGCAAAGGTCTTGCTGGGCTGAGGGATGCATCGAGGAGAGGAAACAAGAGGGACTGGGGTCCGTGCAAGGTAGGGAGAAGCAGCAGGTTTGGCTGGGTTACTCATCGTGTGTTTTCCTTTCATGGGGGGGACCAGAATTGCCCCTCGATGCTGAGTTCTTGGATCCTCATCTTGTCCCACCTGGTGGGACAGCGTAACGTCTCAGCCTGCAACCCCAAACGATTCAGACCTTCCTCCAAAGGCACGTATCTCTGTGCCCAGACAGTTTGTTCAGTGTTTCTTCAATAAGTTAAAATTATTTCTATGGGCTCAAAGAGCTTTACAAACTTTGCTGGTAGCGATGCAATCCCCCCCCCCCCCCCCCCCTCAACCCCCCGCTCTCAATAGT
>NW_015090823.1:1974913-2004951 GCF_001431845.1 Calidris pugnax
CCCCCCCCCCCCCCCTGTATACACACTCCTTTAATGATTTAATAACGCACATAATACACAATGTTCCTTGCTTACATAAACACCAGTTGTCATTACTTGCACACTTAAGATCATTTGAAGTTATTAGGGGGAAATTTTTGCCCAGGAAAACAGAAATTGATTTGACTTAAAACCTGGGGGGGGTCATTTAAAAGGTCGGTGCAGCTACATTGATGTTAGTAGCTTTGTTTCAGTGTGTTGCATTAGAGATAAATTTGGTGCGGTTTGAAAATACATGCACTTACCTTCCCGTGGCTCTTGAAGAGGTAAGGTAGCTTGGGAGCCCGGCCTTTTCATGCCTTTCAAGACAAATCCACTCAAAAAGGAAGGGTTAAATTAAAAATAGACAGCCTTGATATGATCAAAATGGGAGCCTGGCTGCAGGAAAGAGGTCTGAAGAGCTCGGGTTGAGTAGCCACGCGCGTAACATAGAGAGAGGTCTTTTGAACACAAAGCATGGCTTAATGGAGAATGTTCCATGCATGATGCTTCAGGCAAAACCGCTCCCCACCCCGAAGGAGTGGGGTGCTGGAGGCTCACTGGGTGCTGCTGGCGAGGGAAAAACACTCCTGTCCATCGCCGCAGCCGTGTTCCTCATCTACACCCCTCTCTGCCGTTGCCTACCACGTCGTTTCTCTGCAGGTCTCCGAAGCCCAGCTCACCTGGTGCCCAACCCTGCCTTCTACCACCCTGCAAACTCACTGGGGAGAATCCTGGCTCCCAGGAGCCCAGCGATACCGTGTTCATGACAAGAGAGGTCTTTTTAAATTCATCTGAACTGATGTGCCATAAGGGCTCAGCTAAAGGCAGTGGTGGGAAGCCCCTCCAGTAGTTAGGTCTGCACTGGGGGGTTTTACTGGCATTTCAACATGGCTGGAGACAATATTTTGATGTTGGCACCTCTCTAGTGTGCCTTGACACCAGCTCAAGCTTGAGGAGGGCTCGGTGGATGGGCTTTGAGGTTAAGCTCTGCCTAATCCAACAGGTTGTCTCAGGAGGGATAGTGCAGACGACAGGGCTGGTAGAGGGTGGGAGGAGAAAGAAGGTGTCACAGAAGAGTTTACCTCCTAAACGGGGGTTGACGGCAGCACCAGGAGATCCAGCCAGGTCTTCCAAGGCTCATAGCTCTGCCACCACTTGGCTTTTGCTGCCTCGAAAATACGTCGGCCCACGGCCCACGGACTGGCACTCTCCTTCATTTGTAGCTGAGATGAAGAGGAGGCAGAATGAGAAACAGAGAAGTAATCAGCCCCTTGATTTTGTTCCCAGACAATAAACACTCAGGTTAAAAGCTGGGTCTGTGTTATTCTGACAGAATCACTGAATCTACCCACAAACATCACGGTAATTTCAAGGCTACAGTTCTAGGTAAAAAGCAGAGGGGGGTGGTGGAATTGTTGCTGATGCGAGGGGACCACATAAAGAAGTGATTGAGCCAGGAAGGTACTTCTGAGGCTTGTATCACTACTGATAACTGCAAGAATTTGTGGGATAAAAAGAGATATGGCATCAATGATAGGAAAAATAATATTTAAAGAGCAAAAGCTTAGACTGTAGCTTCCTTACACGGCTCCCAAACCCAACTATAGGCTCAGGGATCTCATTCCTAAATCCAGAAATTTATCTCTGTACTGAAAATTTGCCTCATTAGCTGATGAGCCTGAGCATTTTCTGAAGGTAGGGTGCTTACAAAAAGAGAATGAAAGTATTAACATTGACAGGTTTGGTCTAAACACTTCCCCAAAATAGTGACTCTTATTAACTAAGACCTAGGAGCTTTTTAATTATCTAATACTTGTTTTCAACAACAGCAGGGTTTTCTGTACTGCTCTGAAACACACCAAGATTATTCCTTCTTTCTTTTCTTCTTCTTCTTTTTTTGTTTTTGGAATGAATCAGAAATTGGGAGGGAGGCTTAGAAGTTTCCCTGGGACCTGCTTTCAATTAGTCTTCTCTTCATTTGGTTACATATCAATTCCTCCTCCTTGTGTGACCAACCCATGGGCACTGCTTACTCCCTCGAGGGGAAGGTGATTATTTCACCCAAGACCATCTGTACTTTGGGATCTCAGCTAATCCTTTGCTCTCAAAAAATCCATTCTTGCTGCTGTAGCCACTGCTTTGCTGTCGCCTTTAGCACATTAACACTTATTCCTTTCCTATCATTCCAGCTGTGTAATAATCATCTGCACAACTCAACATTTTGATTCCCTTTCTTTGCACTAATGACTCAGAACCTCCCACGTTTCCCTAATTTCATAGGACGTATGAACCTTGTACGTCCTTGTTTTTAACCTTTGGGGCAGGATAATCCTCCTTTTCCCTTTCTCATCCACTCAACCTTCAGTTTGCTCCCATTGTTTTCCTACTGTTCTTTGTGTTTTTCCTCTGATCGTTTGTCATGCTCTTTCTGAAGCTCCAGGTTCCTCATGAAAACCTCATATGCCTTTTCCACTTAGAGGAATACTTTGAATACATAGTACCCGAGTCTGGTTTCAGGCTGGCGTAAGTCAGGAGTAACTTCTATAAAAACCAATAGAGCACATAAATCTAAATGACGCAAATACTTTGATTTTCTTTCAATTCCACTCTTTACTTTCCAACTTTAAAGTGTCTCAATTTGAAGCCTTAAAAATAAAAAGCACACAAATGATGCACTCCAAGGTCAGAGGAAGCTTTTATGACCACCCAGCCTGACCTTCTGAATCACACAAGCCAGAGTTTCATCCAGTAACTCCTGTATCAAACTCAGAAAAAACCTCCTGTGGAATAAGAACACCAGTTTTCTAACTCTTTAAATTATGTTTGATCCATCACGATGTATACATAGGCAATGCCTGTTTATAAACAGGGTGAAGGAGCAGCTTTCTCTTATCTCCAGATCTCTAGCAAGCCTCTCCATTCCTCTGTATTTATATTTTGACTGGCTCCATTGAAAATCTGCGATTATTTACAAACTCTCCACCAAGCTTTTGTAAATGTGATTCAGCCCTCAGTTAAAAGGTCAATCTCTACTAGAGAGTAGATTTTACAAATCACTTAGCCTCAACATACCGGCTTAGTTTTTCCTCCCACTTTAAATACACAAATTGTTATATCATCTTACGCTGAGATAAAAACCCTACACAAATGTCACATATTACGTACCTCTTTCACACTGAGTGTGTCATATGCACAGCGACGGTCACAAACCAATGCTGTCTTGGCCGATCATTTTGTTAAAAGAAAAGGAATCATTCTTTACTGAAAGATAATTAAACCTGTTTTTTTCTTTCATGTATGCTCCAAACAGATGGCAAAACTAGTTGGACCTAGTTTACAAAAAAGATAACCTTTTTGATGATCAAAGGAAGAGATTGGTTCCATTACTTGCATTAGTCAGAGTTGGCTGTGCTGTGGCCTTCAGAATAAAGGAAGAAATGTACTTTAGAAAGATCTGAGTAACACACTTTACTCAAAACATTTTTATATTATATTGCTTCTTGACTGTTTCAGCTTACTCTGTATCTGTGCACTTTATTTTAAGCACTCCAGAAGTGGATGACAGGTCTGGGGGAAAAAGATAGAATCTAGTCAGCATCTCGCAAATGCATCTTTGAATAATGCTTTAAAACTGGAAATTACATTTTGAAATGGTATTTTGTACATTTCCAAGGATGAGGTATTCAAATGGCCATGCATTGTAATATAATATTGTCTAATGCTAGAAAACACTTTCTCACATTTGTCAATATTATTTTTAAATGGAAATATTAAAATGCTCATCTGAAACAAGTAATGATGCAGGCGGATGCCTCATAATAAATTAGTAAGATAATATTTCGCATGGTTTTTCCACGCTTCAGAAATAAACTCTTTATTTATTTCAGCAATATTTGATTCAGCCTAGCTATTCCTCGCTCTTTGTGGCATTTTATTTTAATATGATTTCCTGCAAAAAATAAAAAAGAAGCTGGTACATCCCTTTGTAACTCTTCTCTTTCCCCTTGCCATGGTTAAGGTTTTAACAGAGCAGCCAATTTCAATCAAATTGGTGGGACAATTAGGAGTCTCAAACATACATTTTCCCCAAATGTTTCTGAAGTGAGTGGCTGAGCAGAAGGCAGCACCTTTGGTACCAGACAGTGCCAGAATCCAGGGCTACTCCAGCAATAGGATAGCACTATGGCATCATCTTTAATTTTTCATTAAGGTCTATAGGTGTTCCCAAGGGGAACAGTAACTTTCTCACAAATGCTGCCGGACTCCAGGATTGGTTTGGCATTTTGTATGTGTGCTAAAGCATTTTGTGTACGGGCTAAATACATTCTAGAAAACAAAACGGCTTACCTTTTACAAGTTTTTCAAGATTTCCCCATTTTGAAGAAAAATCATTAAATACGGAGTTTGGTATTTTTGTAGAACAGGAGAAATGTGATGGAAAACTGCACAGGCTTAGAAACACACTGTGATTTCTTACTTATGGGATGCTCAAATTTGATTTTTTTGGTCTTGATCTACCTTCTGCTCAGCTAGAATTTTTAATACTGAGTTTCGGGGTTTCTTATTTCATAAATATGTTCTCTTCAAAGCTAATGTTAGAAACTATCAATGCAACGCAATCACCAGGCTCACCAATGCAAAGAAAGCGTTTGTTCTCTGCCCAAATCTGCTTTTGTTTCCTTTTGACTTCGGGTGGGGGGATCAAGACTTGGCATTCAACAGCCCACAGCCGTCTTTGCAAATTAGTTTGCCCATTTGTTATTACACATGGAAAATTAAACCTAGACGTCCAACAGGTCAAGAGCCATAAGCTTGAATGGAGCAAAACAGCAGCACAATTATGGGAAACAACATATCATACAAAATGTCCTCAAAGCTAAGGGGGTATTTTAGAATATTATAAGCTTGTGCTTCTTTCTAACAGGGTCTCAAATAAGATGTGTGTGTGCACGCTTGTGTGTCTGCTTCTCTGTGCATTTCTGTCCAACTGAGATCAGTACTTGAGCCTCAAAATAAGTACAAAAAGGAGAATTTTCCAGTTTGTATCTTCTGGCAAATGCAATTTCCCTCCCAACACACATTAAATTCATTTAGCCTAGTGCATTTTTAATAGACATTATTCATCTATTACCTTAATGAGCTTGTGGTGAAAGCATATTGCCTCCCAATTTTAACAAAAGCAGTCTAATATTGCTGCAGCTTTTTCCCCTTTTGCCTTCTAAGGCAGCAGCACGGAGAGGGGAAGAAAAAAAGCTATAGAGACAGATAAGGTTTTTATTCTGTGTCACAACACTACATTAAGAATAAAACCTTCCACTTAAACACTTAAATGAAAACATCGAGAAACTAATTTACCATTTGTAACCACATGATTTAAGTAGGAGCAGCTTTAATTTTCTTCCCATTTTCCTCATATTCAATGTGAGCCCACATTAGATTTCACTGGCTCAAATCACAACACTTAAAGCCACTTTCATTTTCTTTTTGATTAAATAATTGAAATTCCTGTCACTGCCTGCACTTTACTAGCACACAAATTTTATGTGTAAAGATAAATACTCTTTTTTTCTCCCTTCCCTGGCTGTAGGCTTTTTTTTTCTTTTTTCTTTTTCTTTTTTTTTTTTCCCAGTTTAATCTTAAAAGCAGGCAAGGTTTAGTTTATTGATGGTTCCATAAAATGGATCAGTACTCCATT
The DNA here is from genome assembly GCF_001431845.1 of Calidris pugnax. Classification (NCBI taxonomy): domain Eukaryota; kingdom Metazoa; phylum Chordata; class Aves; order Charadriiformes; family Scolopacidae; genus Calidris; species Calidris pugnax. The sequence goes on from NW_015090823.1 coordinate 1,980,630, forward strand.
CACCTATTTCGTGGAATTATACCGCTCCCATTAAGTGATTGTTTGGAGAAATTATGGAAAGCCATCTTCTCTAATTTAGCTGTCATCGTTGTAAGGTTATTGCTATCCAATCCTAAAAGGACAGGAAGCCTAGTTACTCGTGTGCTGTTCCCTCTCCCACACGCACATCCATTAATGCCTGAAGCCTTGATTTTTATTTAACTATTTGTTTCAATTAGGGTAACAAGTTTTATTAACGCTCCCTAATAAGTTACTCTGACAAAAATTCAAGACACTTTCCATGGCAGCCCCGGGAAGAGCCCGGTCGATGACCCGGCAGCATCAATTGGCGCTGCCTGTAACGAGCCGTGGGCTCCAACGCGGCTTCCAGCTCAAGGGAGAAGCACCTTCAAGGCTCACCCACCTCCACCACGTCTGACACCTCCTGCAGGGCTGTAGCAAAGCCCGTTTCCACTTCTTTTGCTTTTCACCTTAAGCCCTGGGAGACAATTGGCACCCTTTAAAATGCGCCTCTAATGGACCTCACTGCCTACCAGTGAGCTGAAGAGGGTGGTGGCAGCTTGCTGTCTTCATCCCACCTGGTCTTGGGCCTTGAGGGTGGACAGTTGTCACATTCCCAGGGGACAGGGAGGGTGGAGGTGCTCGAGCCAGGCACTTTCATGAACCCTGAGCTTCATTACCATGTCTTTCTTAGACTTCAGAACAAGGGACCCTGCACAAGCTGCTTTGGTCTGGGTCCTCCGAAGGATGGAGGGGTCTAACTCTGACCAACAGGATTTAGATTCACATACCTTGGTGCCTCTGTCCATCATTTCCTTATATATAAAGCATATATACACATATATCTCATGGGTGCTGTGTACTTTTCAGCATCAGCCTCACGATTTAACTCTTAACACTTTTTCATGGCTACTAACTGCAGCTTTGACACAGACAAAGAGGTGTTGCCTGAAAACCACAGCAAAAGACCCACAAAAGACATTTAGGGAGACCCTGGAGCCCCTGTTACTTCCTTTATCTAAATGACAAAAGGTCATATAAAACGTCATGTGTCGTCCTTTGTGGGCCCATGGAAGCAAAGAGAGGAGACAGAACCTGGCTGGATCCACACTGGGCCTGGCTGTTCTAATCTGCTTTCCTAAGGCACCAGGTCATGAAGGGTGCAGGAGAGGAGCGAGGATATTGCCACGATGAGGGATAGGGGCTAGAGAGGTAAATTTATAAGGAACTGGACTTCCATGAACACCCAGCTTCCACGAGAAACACACGTTACGTTTCCCAGCAAGAACTGTTTTGCCATCGCATCGCTGTGAGTTCTCCCTTAATCTGACTCTTTGATTTTTCCTGGGCGATGCTTACAAAGTGTAGAGGCCCTTACAGCATCAGGCAGGAGAAGTAGCTACCGGGAGGGGTCATGAGGTGCAGGAAGATTTCTTCCTCTTCTGCAGCAGCACGAATAAGAAGGGCCACGTGCGTTGCCTCCAGAGTGAGCTTTTCACTGGTGTGATATAAAACAGAGCATGGACAGACCTGGCCTGAAATGGGTGATGTTGGATGTACCTGTATCACCCAGCCAAGCTCTCACAGCCACAAACACCACCGAGAACAAGGGTGTCCTTGCAGGGGTTATAAACGAAGACAGAAACTAGAGCACGAGTCTAAATCAAGCCAGATTATAAGACTGGCAAAGATTAGGGCAATAAAACTGCCCAAAATGACGTTCCAGCCACGCAACCAGCTTTGTATGAAGTAGGACTGGCAGCCAGCTCAAGAGCTCCCCTAATCCATCTCCCTGCCCCAAACATGCCCTGCCTGGTCCATGCTGGTCCAACAGCCCGGCTGCTAATTCCCCTCCCATAATCACCCTGATTTTGAGATGCTCCGTGTCAGCAGTGCTGACCTAACCAGAAAGTTTCATTCCTCAGCACACAGCAACGCCCTCCTATTTTCTCAGAAGGAAAAGTTAGGATATTTTTACAATTCCCACAGAACAGCATTCTTACTGCTGACCTCGCACCTCCACCAAAGCAGTGATGGCTTTGAATTTCATATGGAGTTCCTCGAGAAAAGGTTTGTGAGCTTCAAAGGCTGATCAGATTTTCCAACTGTATCTGCTGAGCTAATAAAATACCGCCTTTGGCTGCCAGCCTGGCCGAGCTTGGCCCATATCCCATCAGGGAAAATGATAAAGGCGACTTTAATTTTCATTTTCTTTTTCATATAACACGTCAGCCCATTCCACACAATTTAGGGGCCTTCCTGACATTGTTGAATATGCATTTTCTAACTGAGGGGGAGGGAACAAAAACAAACTTCCAGAGGAAAATTTGCCACCAGCGTTTGCAGCCAAGTTAGGTCCAGAAGTTAGGGACCTTCCTGTGAATAAGGCAATGCCACAGGTCAGCCACGGCTTTTCATTCTGAAAGGAGGTCCAAGAAACAGAAGAAAAACATCTTTGTGATTGCGCCTCCCTTCCCCTCTAACTATTCACCCTAGAGGACATTGTTAACATATAATAACTGGGCATGTCAGAATCAATTAGGCAACTCATAATAAAGCAGATGCTGCTATTGTGAAGACAAGGCAGTGAAAGTATGGGTGTAGGAAGGCCCTCAGCACAGTCCGGGCTAAGCAGATATGATGCTAATTGAATTCTTGCTGGCAATTTTTCACCCCTAAATGAACAAGAAAGAGAGGAATCTTAGAGTCTCATCTGTTTAGCTTGTGAACAGGAAAATGTTTTCAAGCCCAGCAAATGAGCAACCTAATCCACAGGGATGTTAGCAGGAGGGGTTTCTTTAAAAAAACAGCAACGCCCCGAGCCCCTGATACGTTGAATTTGGGTTGTGCCCTGTTCCAACAACACCAGCAGTGATCAAGGAGTTGGTTATTTTATTTAACCTTAGGGAAACTGAGCATTTCTGCAGTTTTTCCTCGTCCAGAGGCTGGAGAACCCACAAGAGGCCATCCAGCCTGCCACTTCCTCCAAGGCACTTTCAGAGCTTTACGGAGGCTCTGATGGCACAAATAGTTCAAGTACAAACAGAAGAAAGATGTACTTGGACCCTGGGCACCTGAGTTAAAAACTACTCCTCTATGTGCCCCTTTCCTGCTAAACCCACACCCAGAGACCTCTCCCTGAAAAGCTGCCAATTCTCTCCCCTTTTCCTTCGTAATTCTGCTAGGAGGAGGGAAACTCAGCTTCAAACGCCGCTGTTTAAACCCAAAGGGATGTCCCTGAAGCATCCTCTGATCACTGAGCAGGTAGAGGTACCTGCTGGGCAGCAGAGCTGGGGTGCAGGGGGACCCCTGGCTCTTCCTGCCTCCCCCGAGCCCAGAAAAGAGACCTGAGACCTTTCCCTGGAGGTTTAGATGCCCATTTGTGAGTTCAGCCTCAGTAAACCCAAGGTGAGGACTCCCAGATTTTTACGTGGACTGAAACCTAAAAACCCGCTGGGTATTATTTTTTGGCTAACAGCCTTGCTTTTTATTACTACTGGCACAAAAGAAGTGATTTCTCCACCTCATAGTTATCAATGAGTAATTAAGTCTCTTCTAGTAACCCTGTGCTGAGGCGGCCTTTTAAATTAAAATATTTTCCATTTGATTTTGTTAGTTGCTAAATGAAGATCGGGAAAAATAGGCTAATTGCAGCTATCCTAATTAAGCTCCTACAATAACCCATAATTACACCCATATTTATCACCTGTGTGCTGGACACTTTAACCTGTTGTGGTTTGTAATTAGCATGTCTGCGTCGGGGGCTGGAAGCAACATCTTCCCTCCCCGGGTCCGGCTGGAGTTTTGATTGCAAGTGTGGAAACAAACTCCTCGTTTGTGAAACTCTAATTGGGGTAATTTAGGAGGTTTTCTTATTAGCAGCAAACCTAGGTTAGAGACCCGGGCTGGGTTTTAGCACACCAGGTGACTCTAAGTGTATTTTATCAAAGAGAAATTGTGGCATTACTGCTGAGCAGCACAAACGTGGCCTTTTTGGAGGAGAGAGGAGGCAGAGGTTGATCTCAGATCAATACTTGGACTTCTGGCTGACTCCCTCTCTCCTTGCATTTTGGGGTGAAAAAAAAAAACTAAAAAAAAAAAAAAAAAAAATCTCCTCGTGCCTCAGTTTCCCCGCAGAAAGGAGACAGGCCAGTGATTCAGGGGGTGGAGGCATTGCCCACACAGCATCCTTTGGGGGAAAAAAAAAAAAAAAAAAAAAAAAAAAAAAAAAAATCTCCTCGTGCCTCAGTTTCCCCGCAGAAAGGAGACAGGCCAGTGATTCAGGGGGTGGAGGCATTGCCCACACAGCATCCCTGCTTCAACCCCAATTTTCTCCATCTCCCCAGCCTGGCACCCCCTCAGCCTGAAAAAGCCCAACCTGCCCAGAGGAAAGGAAAACCGTGGTGCTTACAGCTCCTCCCTGCAGCGGGTCTCTCCTCGCTCCTGATGTTCACAGCAGGCATTTGCCTTCTTCCTTGGGCTGGGAAGGTGCAGGATGGGTCAGGAAAGGTGGGCACACCCCACGCAAACCCACCTACTCATTCCAAAGGAGCCAGAGGGTGGTTGGGGGGTGTAGCTGGACGTGGGCACGCGGTTCAGAGCAGGGCTAGTTCCAGCTTTTCCAACTTTTACCTTGGTTTTAATCTCCTCTTGGCTTAAAGGTCCATCAGGCCGAGGAGAGCAGAGCTCAGGCACTGCTGTGTGTTTATCTGCAGCTCCCTGGAGCTGACAACAGGTTATTTCAGCTCTGCTTTCTGTAACAAGGGGGAAATCAAAAGAAAAGAAACCCCTCACACCCACAGACTAACTCAGAATGGTACTGGGGCAGAAAAGCTAGATCCAAACACCCCCAAAAATGCTGAGAAAAGGCTGAAATCCAGCCAAACTGCAAGAAATGCCAGCCCCTTGTTTCGAGGAGGGGAGATGTGGTTGTACTTTTACAGCTGGGCTGGGGGGGTGATGGTGGGGGGGAAGATATACAAGTTTCAAGCGCTCCCAGTGCCGAATGGAAGCGCTTTCCTTCGGCTGAGAGCACCTGATTTAATGGAGACACAAATGGGTTTGCAGGGGAAAAAAGCCTCTCCCGGCTGTGCTTTGCAGAGCTGGGGGCAGACACATCTCTGTGTGTGTGTGTGGGGGGGGGGGTGTCCCCCCTGCACCCCTGGGAGCCGGGGGGGACGGGGTGCTGGCAGTCACTGGGATGGATGCTACAGGGAGAGGGGTGGGCTCCCTGGGGCTGGGAAACAGCAGCTTTGGGGGCTCAGTTTAAGAGTGAGAAGGCTGGGAGTTTAGGGCACCCCTCAGAAGCAGGACTGCTATTTCCTAAATTCAAACTGTGCTGACAGCAAAGGAGAAAAAGATCTCTCTCCTTCTGGAGGGACTGGCAAGCCCAGAGGAGCTGCTGGTTTTACTGGGGAAACCCCCATTTCCAGCAGGTCCCTGGATATCCCCAGCACAGCTTTGCAGAGAGACCCTTCCCTGGTGCCTGTCTCTGCAAGAAACCTGAGGGCTCGAAGGGTCCTGTGGTGTAAAACTGCAAAGTAAGGTTTTTTCATGGCTAAAATGTTAAGTGTTTCACAGGCACAGGGAGCTGTGCTCACAGGAATGATTTCTCAGGGTGCTCCAAGTCCTCAAGGGGAGAACTGCCCTTCCCCAGAGGAATGATCCCAGACTAAAAAACACCGAGGCTCCCTGGCCTCCTCAAAACACCCAACAAGGTGGGCTTTGATTTCCGAATCCTTCATTACCACCTTTTTTCTTTCTCTCCTCCATCACTTGCTCCTCCTCCCTGGGTGCTCAGAGAATTTCTGTGGCCTTTCTGCCTGATGTTAAGGGGTGAGCTTTGGGGTCTGGGACCCCTGCTCAGAATATGGGGCAGGAGGGTGGGACTGCCTGTAAAACCATCCAGTTTGTGCCTTTCTGGATGGATAAACTCTCCCCTGATAGACTTTAGGAGGTAAAATACATTGGGGGGGGACACGTATGTACCCTGTGCACTGCAAAACCAGTGTTATTCTGCCTGTCTCACCTGAAAAAAAATAAAGAGTCCATGGTCTGTGTGCACGGAGAGATGGTAAATGTGTTCAAATAACAAATTGTTGTCTTCTAAGAAAAGTGCACTTGTCTCAATTAAACTCTGTGTATTTGGGGGGTGTCACAAAGTTCTAGATAAAGCCCCACAACCAAAGCCACAGAGGCTTCAGCAGAAACCAACCGGTGCCACAGTGTTTATTCGTTGTGAAGTATGCTGTAAGACACCCCCAAAAAAAAAAAAAGTAAAGAAAAACGAGGAGTGTGATCTTTGCACTGAGCAGCGCTGCCTTTATGGAAATACTCAGAGGAAGGAAAGAAGAAATTTGTTAAATCATGTCATTTTACTGCTCTGAAATAAAGGGCACCCAGCACTGCCCACGCTTATGAGGCCATTCAGAGCTGATTTATCGCTTGAGACCACAGAGACAAAATCAAGCCATTACAACCTTTTAAAAGCTTTCTTGCAACAAACTAAAAATATCCATTGCTGACAGATGCAAGCTGTCAATAAGGAATTTAAGAACTCAGTATGAAGAGTGGAAAGAGTGCAAAGTCTTGATAAACATCTCAAATTGGGTCTTACTCAGTGGGAAACAAGTAGTTTATAGTGGTAATTGTAAAGGGCATTTTACATTGAATCAATTAAATGAAAATCTTTTAAACCCTTTTTAAAAAGAGACCTTTTTAAGTTAACAGGTGATTTTAATTGGAACCATGGGACTCGCATCACGGGAGGTGGGTTGGGGTTTTTTTGTTGAGATTTTTTTTGGAAGCATTCAATATAGGGGAAAATCGATACACTTCCATCAGCATTTGAACTCCTAGAGTCTTGCAAGTTGAATAGTGAAACTAAGCAAGAATTACAGTTTGCTCTGGTTTCGTGTGGCTTTTCCTAGCAATTAAATATGTCTCCATCATAACTCCTTAATTGTGAAAGCTGCAGGAGAATTTATCAAGACTGAGTTACCTTGGGATAACCATTTTTAGTCAGAATCCTCTGCCATAGCCTGCTATAAAATATCATTCATTTTCAGAGATAATTTACCTTTAGAGAAGATGTCAGACATCCCAGCTGACACAATCAGAACAGGTAATTGCATGTGAGCAGGATTTTACTTTTAAATTCCTTTTCTTACCCAAGAAGACAATTCCTTTTCTTCACAACCATAAAGGCAGAACTATCAGTGGCAGAGAATGCCTGTGAGCCCACGGGACTAACGGGCAAAAAAACCTGCCCTCAACAGCAAATGGGCGTTTTCGAGCTGGGGAATTCCTTCGCTTCCCAATGCTCTGCACTTCATCAGACCTGGCACTATCTGCCCTGCAAGGTGTGATCCAGAACCACCAGCTCCGTGCCCAGGAGAAGGCTTTGGAGAACCAGGGGAAGGGATAACAGGGGGAAGGCTTGGAACTGGCTCCTTCTATGGAGCCCCAGATGGTGAACTGGGTAAACCTGTGCATCCTTTCTCCCTCCCAAATAAAGTTCGGTCTTGGAGTCCCATCTCCTAAAAGTCTCCTGTATCTCAGGGAGAGCTGGGGTCCAGGGAGCTGCTGGAGGGGGAGGAAGGTTCGCAGCCCTGTCAGGGTGGGGTAAAACAGGGCTGGCAGAAAAGGCAGCAAATGCATCACGCAGCCTACCTGGGGGTTCTTCACAGCCAGTTAAAGGAAATCTCTTTCCTTCAAAAAAAAAATAAAATCCAAAACAACTAAGTCTTTGACGGCGCACCCTTTTGCCAGCTTTAAACAGCTGCTGCCCATGAATTTAAACGTGTCCATTAGAACCAGTGCAGGAGCTGGAAGCTGCTCAGCAGAGAAAGCTGTATACACAGAGAGCCAGCTCCTCTTGTAGCTGGGGGAGGGAGCCAGCAGAGAAAACTCTGGTCCTGTCACGACTTTTCCCTGGGCAGGCAGACGCTCAGGGCATCCCGATGTTACCTCGAACAAATAAAAATGTGCGAGTCTCTAAAAGCAGCATTTGGGCCTCCTGGGTGTGGAGGAACGGCCCGGCTTGAGTGCTTGGAGGAGTCCAAGGGCACCCCAGCATCTCCCCTGCACTTCCACCCTTCCCTCCCTCCCTGATCTGCAGGATTGAGAAAAGTGGCCAACCAAGACTGAATAAATGAGGCATCACCATGACTATTATGCAGCCCCATGTCCTGGGCTGCATCAGGAGAAGTGTAGCCAGCAGGTCTCGGGAGGTGATTCTGCCCCTCTACTCTGCACTCGTGAGACCCCACCTGGAGCACTGTGTCCAGCTTTGGAGTCCTCAACACAGAAAGGACATGGACTGGCTGGAGCAGGTCCAGCGGAGGTCCTCAAAGAGGTTCAGGGGGATGGAGCACCTCACCTATGGAGACAGGCTGAGGGAGCTGGGATTGTTCAGCCTGGAGAAGAGGAGGCTCCAGGGAGACCTTATAGCGGCCTTTCAATACCTGAAGGGAGCCTATAGAAGAGCTGGGGAGGGACTCTTTGCCAGGAAGGGTAATGATAGGGCAAGGGGAAACGGTTTTAAATTGGAAGAAAAAAGGTTCAGATTAGATCTCAGGAAGAAATTTTTTACAGTGAGGGTGGTGAGACACTGGAACAGGTTGCCCAGGGAAGTTGTGGATGCCCCATCCCTGGAGGGGTTCAAGGCCAGGCTGGATGGGGCCTTGAGCAACCTGGTCTGGTGGGAGGTGTCCCTGCCCAGGGCAGGGGGGTTGGAACTCGATGATCTTTGAGGTCCCTTCCAACTCTAACCATTCTATGATTCTATGATTCTATGATTCTATTTGCTTTATGAAAGTGTTTGGGTCCCAGGGAACATGAAACACACACACACACACCCCCCTCAAAGTACCAAACCAGCCTGTATCTCCCACCTGCTTGCCCCCGTGGGGGAAAACCTCTTTTCAAGCAGCCAGGAGCTGGCAGGGGTCAGAAATAGCTTTAGCAGGCACTAAAACACCCTGCCCGACTGCCAGGGCTGGCTTTGTAGCCCTCCCACACAGTATTCCCACACTGAGAGGGTCCAGAAAGCTGGGAAAACGCTTCCCACGTCCCAGCAGGACAAGTGGGGAAACTGAGGCAGGGCCAGTGAATGGCTGGCAGGAGGGGAGAAGGCAGCCACCCAGCCTCCTCATCCTCCTCCCTGGAATTGATGTGCTTCTGCCGCGTGCCGAGTGATTAGTCGGCGGCTCCGCCGAGTGTAAAGTTATGGAGCGGGAGATCCAATCACAGGCACGGCTCCGGTTGTGCTACAGGCCTATTTGAAAGGGTAAGTGTTCTGCATTTTTTTTTTATTTTTTATTTTTTTCATGCCTGCAACAATCTAGACAAATAGGCTTTTAAATTAAGCAGTGATTTGGAATATAAGTGAGTGCATTTAAGCTGCTAAGAGATGGAAAGATCCTAATGGCTGAAATATTTGTCATATCACAAATAAACTGGCTGTATCGGGAGCTACTAATATAACTAATTTTTACCAAATCCTTCACTGCTCTGTGATAGAAAATGAGGTCAGCATAGGTTGAGGCAACATAAAATGAGCAGCTGCTAGAAGGCAGCACAGAATACTGATAAAGGACTCTGCAGAAACTCTGTCGCCTGCCCACGGCAAAAAGGAATCAGTTTGTTCAAATTAAGATATAGCTTTTCCAGAGCATCCAGGGTTTTAATGAAAAGGTGCCAACGAATACAGGCTTTCAATGGATCCGGAATACAAATGTGTAGCGAGATACTTCCTCAAAGCCTCCCTATCCCCCTAGACCTGGGTTCACCCAGTTTTTCCACACTTTAATCGTGAGGTCTGTGTGATGTTCGAAAGGCACCGGGGTGTGAGAGAGGGCAGGAGCGTGCCTCGGTTCAGTCGATGAGAATCCCTGGGATTTCTAGAGTTCCTCTGGTTCCTGTGGGGCTTTCCAGTTACTGGAATGAAGCCCTGACTTAATAAGCCACTCACGAGGAGGAAAAGTGAAATGAAGAGGAATTCAGAGGATTTGGCCCACAGAGAGAGTCGTGGGCAGTGCCAGGAACAGCTCTCACACCTCTAGAGGTTCCAGAGCTCCCCAAATTCACCTTGCTCCTGCCATGCCCCCATGCAATCCAGTTACACAGGTACTGTGAGATGGCACGTGGAGGATAACACACCCGGGGAAGAGAGGGAAACGTTCAGTGTCAGAGATGCAGCAACAGACTGTGTTGTGCCTACTGTGCTTTTAAGGCTGCCTCAAACATTTGGGACCAAGCGGGATGCAGCCATCCTCTGGTTATGTGAGAAAAACAACAGAACCGTTTTCATTCTCATGGAGAAAAATAAATCAAGAAAACTTTGGAAGGAGAATTTCCTCCCTCCTTTACAGGCGTGAACAGCCTGCCCTTGAATAAGGGGAGGATTTGGGTTGTAATAATCGGCCCTTTTCATTCCTAAACCCCAAATGAGTGAAAAAACCACAAGGAACTCCATTGGTCGAATGGGAAACTGAGGCATGGGGAAACTGAGGCAGAGAGAAACTGAGGCACAGAATGTCTTCCATGAGGGAAGAGACTGAGTGTCTTTTCCCCCCAGACAGGGCTGGGAGCGTAAAGCAGATTTTCTAACCTTTCTAGCTTCCCTATCAATAAACTGGTCAAAAAACAGGTCAGAGAGGGCACTGGAGAGTCCAGTTATTATTTGGGGTGCCCTGTTAATGCAGGTTCATATAATCCCATCTCCCCGTGCCACGCCAGAGGCCGGCGTGGCCGAGCGCGGCTCTCCCGGGATCGATGGGCAGAGAGCCTCGGCGGGGGAAAAGCGACCACTTGGGAGCATGGGACAATTTAAGAAAAATAAGATCAACATGGATTAGCAATAAAACTTAAAGCGCGCTGCATTTCCTAAATGGAACGGTAGAAGGGTTCATATTTGATAACCATTAAATGGTTTAATGAAATAATTATAACCCAGACTCCTGAGCCCGGCCGCAATCAATAACTATGAGCTCTAAGCAACAGCATGATCCGAGTTCTGCCATTTTCACAGTGCTCCCCAGCAGGCGGGGTGTGCGACCATAAATGCGATTGACAGTAAAGTTGCATTAAAACATCCCCATCAAGGGCAATAATAGATTAAAGGCTACTGAGGCGCTGCAGTCGCCCGGTCGATATGCTTTATTTTCTGCATCACCCCCCAATTTTGCCACCCTCCCGCATACTATTAGTGGGAGTCGATTCGCCGTCGATGACGGGCCCTGGCAAAAGCTGCATTAATGCAGGCTCACAAAAGCAGTGCGCATGGCATTATCACTTCACTCGCTTTCAAATTACAGCCTAATGCTGTCTCCAGGCAGCCCGCGCCGCGTTAACGCTACGCGCCGTTCGTCGGTATCGGGCTAAATATTTCATGTCTAAAGATTTCACCCGAGATTTGATGACAGAAATAAACTACCGCCCGGTGGGAAATCATTCCGAATAATAGAATTAGGCACCGTCGGGCAATCGACGGAAAAAGGGATGAGGAGGTGGGATGGTGGAAGAAGAGCAGAAAAAAGCGCGTGGGGGGGAGAAGGAGGGCTGAGCAGGGGGCTGCTGAGCACCCCTTTCTCTGCTAACTAAAGGCGGTGTAATTAATGAATCCAGTGCCAGGGCAGGGACTGCAGATGGGGTGATTGTACCTTGCTCCCCAAACACGAGGCTTAGGTGCTCTGTTGCTGCTTTTAAATACCAAACAACCCCCCGTAGCACACAAAACACAGACATATACGACCAGAAGTTTGCTGTATTTTCTGCCGAAGCACATAAACCTACCCATAACGTGTGTGCCTGTGCATCCCTGTGCCACAGGCTGTGTTATCCTCCAGAGCTGGTGAAAAGGGCTTTGAAAACCCAAGGCAGGAGGAGGGGGGCAGGCAGCGGCAGAGCATCCCACCCCACCGCAGGGCACCCGGCCGACCCCCGCAAAGCGCAGTCGGGGCAGGAATTGGGGGACCCCAGGAGCTGCTCAGAGCTCAGACCCTGGGACTGTGGGCTTGGCACCCCCTGGCATTGCAGCAGCCAGAGGACCAGTGTGATAGAGCCCAGAAGGTTGCCCAGACCTGGACCCCGCTGCCTGGCCAGGCTCCCCAAAGGCAGCCCCGGCTGCCTGTCTGCAAGCAAAAGCCTTTATTCAACGCTGACTTGGGTGCACAGCTCAAAGGCAGCAGAACCTATTAATCCTTGCTTTTTTTCAAGGCCCCAGGACCTCTGCATTGACTACCTCCTCCGGCAAGCGCTCCTGTCTTTCAGCCTGAACAAAACAGCCACGGAGTCAATCGTGTGATGAAAAAACAGGCACTTGACCAGAGAGAGGAGACAAGTGCTGAGGCTCAGCAGCGAGCGGGCTGCCTGCTCTCCTGCTTTGAGCTGAGTTTTGTCTTTACAGCAAACCCCTCTATAACGGCAATTCCAAACCACAGCTTCGATGCTTTTCCTTACAACCAGCTCCTGCCACCACCACTGAACCCCCAGCTCTCGCTTTTCCTGAGCTCTTTTTATTATCGTCTTTTTTTTTAATGTGGGTTTCTAAAGATTATTCGAAAGAGTTACCAGCACCTTTGCAGTTATTGGGGGTTAGAGAGTTCCCTCTTATCCAAGGCAAAACAGTCAAGCACAGCTTGGCTAATTAACCTTAAGGCTCCTGCAGATTATGAGCCTGCACTTACTTGCAAAACATGAGTGTCTAACCCCCCAAAAAACATCTTTTAATACTTTCTTCTTCAAGAAACTTTGAAGTTCCTTCAAAGCTCCTTTTCTTTGTATTTTGCAGTATGTGTAGAAAATAAACTGAGGCTGACTCCCGGAGCAAACACACATTTCCCTCCCTCAACAGCAAAGTGCTTAATCATAAAATCACAGAATTGTCTAGGTTGGAAGAGACCCTTGGGATCATCAAGTCCAACCATCTACCCTACTCTACAAAGCTCTCCCCCACACCATATCCCCCAACACCACATCTAAATGGCTCTATAATAAAGCTGTACAAGAAACCTAAAGCTTTCCTCTTACCTCTGCTGCCGGACTCCCTGTGTAACCCTCAGGCTGTGGTTTTCCAAGAAGCTGAATTAGGTGCTTGACTGGGATGGAGAGGGCTCCTTGGAAGCCCAGCCTGACTCTGCCCCAGCTGGGTCACTGACTCCAGCAGGAATCTCCTTCCAGCCCAAACTCAGGCTACACACCTCCATCCCAGTTTGGCCAAAAAATAAACACATTCTGTCTCTCTCTCTCACACACATACACAGAGAAATTTCATAATACACCAAAACAGGAGCTTTTACAGGGGCAAATCAGTAACATACTCCTTGCCTGTCACCCCCAGCACACTTTGTCTCTGAAAGCAAATGCCAAAACACTTTGAAAAGGAAAAAAAAGATTTAATTCACCTTGGGGAAGGCACCCAGAAAGCAGTCAGCAGCGTCCACGCAGACTTCTGAGCTCGTAAAACAAGCCCTTGAGCTGATTCCTGCCTTGTGAACAGGCTGCACAGCACATTCCTGTTACCTGCAAGGGAGTCGGGGGTTCCTCCTCAGCAGAACCAAATTCAGCCTCCTCTGGTGAAATACCAACTGAAAACCCTCCCTTAACCCTATTTACTGAAACATTTTTCATCCTTTCTTCTAAGAGTGGCTGCACTGGTCACCGATAGATCTCAGTTTAGCTGGACTTTGCTCCACGGACTATTCTTAGGTCTCTCCAGCATTTTGGAGTAGCTGCCCCTGGACACCAGCATTTCAGACCCCCCCTGGGCTCCAGTATGAAACCATGAAGGAGAACAAGTCCCTCAGCATTTCCATACCAAGCAGGGAGGCTTGGAAAAGGTTCTCTGCTCACCACCAAGGCTCCAGTGGGAAGCCACAATGCTAACTTCAAAACGAAGGGTCTTTCCTGTCCAAAATTGCTGTTACCAGACTAATACAACCTAAAGGCTTTGGGAGAGGCAACCCCAGAGGGAGGTGAAACCCCAGTAGCTCCTAAAACCCCCAAATAAACTATGAATTAACTTTGCCCTTTCTGTTAAGGCAGTAACCAAAGGAAGGGGTTCCCACAGCCAGCTCTCTCACAGCCCTTAGAGGAGGGGAAAAACCAAGCAGATATTACCAAAAAATAGAAATAGTTTTAGCACGGGAGCTGAGTGCCCCGAAATCAAAGCCTTTGCAAGAGGTTCTGAGCTGCAAAATTCACTAGTTGGGAAAAGCAGGAACCCGAATGGGGAGTTTCCCTCCTGCAAAGTTCTGCTGTCACTATCAGATGCAGAGTTGCTGCTCCTGTTGGCCCTACAGAGACAGATCTCGCTCATCGGTACAGAAAATTAAGCTGAAAACCCTGCCGCTTCGGAAAAACACAAGATCCACAAAATAAAGTTGTATTTACTTTACCAGAGTTTGGGGTTTTTGCCTGATTTCGTGCTCCCGGGGCAGCAGCATCACCGGCCCCCAGCAACCTCAGCCCCCTTGACATCAGCCTCAGCAGGAACGGCTGGAAGGATTCCAACCAATTACCCAATCTACACCTAATTAAGAAACACTTGTGGCAGAAAAATAAAAAATATTGAATTTAAGTTTTTTAACAAATTAAAAAAAATTTTAAAAAAGTATTAAAGTTTTTAAAGAAAAGAAAATAACTTGAATTCAAGAACTTCTCCCCTGTTCTGCACACAACTCTTCGGGCTTCTTTGTTGTTACAAACATAAAAACTTACAATTTTGACACTGTTTTTATTCATTTACTTCCCTAAAACTTCACTATGCCCTCGTGCAAGCGCTGGTGTGACTGTGAACCCCCAACAGCAGCCCCTGCTCTCCCCGCTCTCGCTTTCACCCCCCCATGGCATGACCCTCACCCTGGTTCTGCACTTTTTGTGATTTTCACTGGGAAACCTTGTCCCTTACCCTGAAAAGCCTGAAAATTCTGACTCACAGCTCCAAAAATCCCCAGAAATGCCCTTCTGGGAAAACAGTGCTGGTTTCTAAGAACAGCCTAAAATACCACTTTTCAAAAACTATTTTCATTAAACTTTCTCTCCGGCAGTAAGGGCACTGCACACTCCTAATGACAGATGCTGCTACGGGGGAAATTAAATTTTTTTGGAATTTAAATCAAAAGCGGGGGGGGCAAGGAAGAAAAAAGGCCTCCTCGTTATTTCATGGTCTCTGCTGCCATCTGGTGGCCGTTCTCCAAGGGAAAAAAATGCATTTAACCGCGGAAATATAAAATTTAGCCGACAGCATAGGGACCTTTTTTTAAAAAAAAGTTTTAAACTTTTTTTTTTAAAAAACATTTTTTTAAGCTTTTTCATTTTTTTAACCTTTATAAATTTTCTTTAGCTTTTTTTTTAAACTTTTTTATTTTTGAAGCTTTTTTATTTTAAAAAACTTCTTTATTTTTTAAACCTTTTTTATTGTTTAAACTTTTTTATTTTTAAAGCTTTTTTATTTTATTTTTTAACCTTTTTATTTTAAGCTTTTTTTTAGCTTTTTAATTTTTTTAACCTTTTTATTTTTTTAAGCTTTTTTATAAAAAAAAATTTTATTTTTTTAACTTTATTTTTTAACCTTTTTTATTTTAAAAAAAACTTTTTTATTTTTAAAAAACTTTTATTAGCTTTTTTTATTTTTTTAACCTTTATTTTTTAAAAAACTTTTTTATTTTTTAACCTTTTTTTAACCTTTTTATTTTTTTAGCTTTTTTTTAAACCTTTTAGTTTTTTAAAACTTTTTTCTTTTCTTTAACTTTTTTATTTTTTTTAAGCTTTTTATTTTTTTAAGCTTTTTAATTTTTTAAGCTTTTTAATTTTTAATATTTTATTTATTTATTTTATTTTTATTTATAATTTTAATCTTTTTATTTTTAAAAATCTTTTAATTTTTTTAACATTTTCTAATTAAAAAAAACCACTTTTAAATTGAACTTTTTTTTTTCTTTTTAGCCCCACCCCTACTATTGTGTGAGAAAGTGTAATTAATGGTTCAGTTACTGCCCAGTGATTAACCTGAAATTACCGTAGCCTCCTGGCAATGCCAAGGACGTTGGGAGGGGCGGGGGCAGCCATCATGGGGGTGACAAAGGGACAGTCCTGCCTCTCCACATCCCTGTCCCACACGGGTCACCCTCCGCGCTGCCTTTGGCTTGGCCAGGGTTACGTTTCTCCAGGGTGGCTTTTGAAGGGCTGCGTTTTGGGGTTGGGGATGGAATCAGTGATGACAGCGCCGGGATGGGGCAGTTACTGATGAGCAGTGGGTGCCTTTTCTGGTCACACACCAGCGGCCAGGATGGGGGGACACAAGGGGGACATGAGGGGACAGGTGGCCCCAAGTGACCCAAGGGATGTTCCGTACCATACTACATCCTGCTCAGCAGTACAAGCTGGGGGGTAGAAGTGGAAGGAGGGTGGGTGTGGACGTTCAGCGTGATGGCATTTCATAGATTCATAGGATGGTTCAGGTTGGAAGGGACCTTAAAGATCATCCAGTGCCACCCCCTGCCCTGGGCAGGGACACCTCCCACCAGCCCAGGTTGCTCCAAGCCCCTTCCAACCTGGCCTTGAAACCCCTCCAGGGATGGGGCAGCCACAGCTGCTCTGGGCAACCTGGGCCAGGCTCTCACCACCCTCAGAGTAAAGAATTTCTTCCTAATATTTAATCTAAATCTACCCTCTTTCGGTTTAAAACCATTCCCCCTCGTCCTTGTGTCCCCAAGCCACCACAACATGTGAAGGAGCCCTGCCTTGGAGATGGCTGGACATCTGCCTGCTGGGGTGAAGCACTGGAGGAATTCCTTGGGTTGTTCTGCTTTCACAAGCAGCTCTGCCTTTTCTTAAGAAACCATTTTTATCGCAATCCACAAATTTTCTCACTTCTACCCACGGGGGTGAGTGTCCGGCTGCGTGGGGCTGAGCTGGTGGCCGGGGTTCAACCACGACACCCACCGAGCAGCTGAAGGGAAGGTGGTGGGTGTCGTTTTTCTGGATTTTAGAAAGGCTTTTGATGGTGTCCCTCATGGTGTCCTTCTGGACAAGTTGTCCAGCTGTGAGACAAGCAGGGACATGGTGCAGCGGGTGGAGGACCAGCTGAACAGCAGGGCTCAGGGGGCTGTGGTGAAGGGAGCTACATCTGGCTGGGGGTCGGCCACCAACCACGTTCCTCAGGGCTCCATTTTTGGGCCAGTTCTGTTCAATATTTGTGTCAATCATCTGGATGCAGGAGGTGAGTCCATCCCTAGTCAATGGGCCGATGGTGCTGTACCAGGAGGTGCTCAAGGGACAGGAGGCCTTGCAGAGGGACCTAGACGGATTGGAGCACAGGGCAGTCATTAATGGAATGGATTTTAACAACTCCAAGTGCTGGATTCTGCATTTAGGGTGGAGTAACACCAGGTGTGAGTATAAATTGGGAGAGGGGCTGGAAGAAGCCCTGGAGAAAAGGCAGCAAGCTCAAGAGGAGCCATCACAGGCTGCCCCAACAGCCGAGAGGGTAAACTGCATCTTGGGGGGCTTCATAATGTCACCAGATGGTCCAAAGTGGTGATTATTCCTCTGTATTCAGCGTTGGTGTGGCCTCACCTTGAGCATTGTGTGCAGTTCTGGGCCCCACAGCTCAGAAAGGATGTGAAGGAACTTGCATGTGGCCAGAGGAGGGCCACCAAGCTGGTGACAGGGCTGGAGGACATGGACGGCCTTGTGAGGAGCAGCCGAGGGCTCTGGGTTTGTCTGGTTTGGAGAAAAGGAGGGTGAGGGGTGACCTCCATGAGGGGACGTGGAGAGGGAGGTGTTAAGGTGGTCTCCTTGGGATCCAGTGAGAGGACACGTGGGAATGGCTCCCAAGCTGTGCCAGGAGAGGTTCAGACTGGACATGGGGAACAATTTCTGTACCGAGGAGGTGGTGGGACACCAGACCAGGCCTCCTGGGGTGGTGGTGGGTGCCCTGTCAGCGTTTAAGAGACATTTGGACAATGCCCTTAATGATAACATGGTTGGACAGTTGGACTAGATGATGGTTCCAAGTCTTTTCCAACCCGATTAGGCCATTCCAGTGATGATTTTTATGGATTGCAACCACAAGGTAATGAAAACCACCGCTCCACCGTGCCAGGCTTCCCTGGGAGCAGACCTGCTGGCACTGGAGGTGAGGTGAGATAACGAGCGTGGTAATTAATGGTGTGGAACCTGCCGCTTGCACGCTGCGCCCTTCTCTGGATTATGCCTCAAAACACCTTTTTTTTCACCCCAAAAATGTCCTGCAGGGTGGAGGTATCAAGGGCAGCCTCCCCTTTACCATCCAGAGGTGGAACCACAACACCCGGGTGCAAAGGGGGCTGATAATGAGGTGGTTTAGGGCTCCCAGATGCTCCCATGTCAGCTTTTCATCAGCCCCTAAATCCATCCATTTGATGGGGAAACAGGGGCTTTGGGAGGCAATGGGAGGTTTGAACTACTGAAAAAAAATTTTAAAAAAAGAAAAAAATCCCTCAATTCTTCTCCCATGTTGAAAAAGTAACTTAGGTGAAGTGTTTCAACTCCTGAAGTACCCAGATAAAAAACAATCAATTAGTGATTATTATTAATAATTCCTCTCTATATAATAGGGGATATAAGAAATATGATTTTTATGGTTTAAAGACTTAATGAAAATCCCACTGCATTGGGAGCAGCGTTGCTGGCACTGTATAGAACATGCATATTGGTAAATATACTAATATATAATAAAATACTAACTATAATAAGCAACCTAATTGCTTATTATCCCTGAAGAGGCTGCCCAAAGCCACCTCCTACCCAGCAGTTATTTATTTAAATGAAGAACCACCTCTAACTCCCCAAAAGGAGGTGGTGGGGAAAATTGATGCAATAGGAGTTGATGGGGGAAACTTGGGTGTGATAAACCAAGGGACAACTCTCCACTTCCTATTTTTATACCATATTTTAAAAATACTCTTTACTGCTCTGTGCCTATTCACTGAAATCACTAGATTTTTTTTAAAAGTCTTAATTACCTTATGGCTGCTTGGTTTGTTTTTTTTTTCTTCTATTTTTTTTATTTCATGTTCACCACCACCAGAAAGGTGTTTTGAAGGTGGCACCTGGCCCCAACCCCCCCCATTTCATTGCCCTCCCACCACCTTCTGGCCACCAAAGCCACCTTTTGGAGGAGGGAAAGAAACCATTAATTCCTTAACTCAGTTGTTCTGGAACATGAAGCTCCAATTTTAATTAAATTTAACTAGAAACCTCTCAAATCTGCTTAATCCACACCTGTGTTAATCCTTGTGCTTAGGTCACACTCAGGATGTGTTTGTCTTTGTCGAAGTTTATTTTCACTTTATTTTTTCACACTTGTCAGTACACAAAGAAGTGAACACACAAACATTGTGATGCCCATTAAATAGTTTTTTTATTCTTTAGGACATGAACTGCATTTCCACTTGTTTACAGTACTGTAAAGTGCAATGGTATTCATCTCCCCTCCTGTGCACATGTTCAAGTATTTAAAATGCCCAGAAAATGTTTTTTTTTGTTTTTTTTTTTTTTTCTTTTTAATTTTTTACAGCAGCTGAGTTATGGAGTTTTAAATCTGGCAAAATAAACCCAGGTGTGCCTACAGGTTTGGGTCCTTCACTCTTAAAACCCCAACCTAGGGGTCTCCTCCAAGACTAACTGCTAGTGGAATGCATTTCCCTGGTGTCCTTAGTCCACCTCCTCGATGGTTGGTCCAGAAGAAGCTCCACCAGATGGAGGAGCTCCACCACCAGGGAATCCACCGGGCATCCCACCGGGCATTCCTCCTGCACTCTGGTACAGCTTGGTGATGATGGGGTTGCACACCTTCTCCAGCTCCTTCTGCTGGTGTTCAAACTCCTCCTTCTCAGCCGTCTGCAAGAAAAAAAAAAACAAAACAAAAACTCAGTTCCATGTGGATACAGTCCTAAAGCTACTTTATTTTTTAGCCCATCTTCTCAAACTCTCAATGCAGGTCAATTTTTCTGCTTGGTTTAGTTCTAACCAACCCAGCTCACTCATTTAGGACTCTCTCGGATCACTCCTACAGTTACTTTGCTCCTGGAGGAACAGGGACTTCATTGAAGGTTGGAAAAGATCATAGGTGCAAGCTACTCAGCCTGAATTAAGAGCTAATTAAAGCTATCTAAATGCTTGCAAGTTGTGGTCGCTCAGACATCCAAGGAAGGTACTTTGACCAACACAAGTCTTTCGACTTCTGGTGGAAACTACGAATGGCTTTGGAACCATTTTCATCACAGCAACCAGGCCTTCTCCATCCTCTGGAACTTTCTTTGTATCTTTGGTGAGACCCCAAGAGTAAACACTGACCCAACATGAGACACATCGTACCTGATTCTTGTCCAGCCAGTTGATGATTTCATTGCATTTGTCCAGGATCTTCTGCTTGTCCTCATCAGAGATCTTGCCCTGGAGCTTCTCATCTTCAACAGTAGCTTTCATGTTGAAGGCGTAAGACTCCAGGGAGTTCTTAGAGGACACCTTATCACGCTGCTTCTCATCTTCTGCTTTGTACTTCTCTGCTTCCTGAACCATCCGCTCAATGTCCTCCTTGCTCAGCCGGCCTGTGCAACACAGGTAACAGTTTCCCCATTAGCCATTTCCAGTGAGGGATTAATTACATGCTCCCGTGTGCTACCAACTCATTATGAGAGAAGGCAGAGTTTGACAAGCCAAATCATCAGAAACACACAATCCTTACCCTTGTCATTTGTAATTGTGATCTTGTTCTCCTTGCCAGTGCTCTTGTCCACAGCAGACACGTTCAGGATGCCGTTGGCATCAATATCAAAGGTTACTTCAATCTGAGGTACACCTCTGGGAGCAGGGGGGATACCAGTCAGCTCAAACTTGCCCAGCAAGTTGTTGTCCTTGGTCATGGCACGTTCTCCTTCATATACCTAGGGTAAAAGAACCAGCAAAATTAAGTCTTAAGTTTGACCACACGTTACTAAATTTTATCAGAGTATTATCCTGCAGTGACACGGTCGCTCAGACATCCAAGGAAGGTACTTGGACCAACACGAGTCTTTCGACTTCTGGTAGAAACTACGAATGGCTTTGGAATCACCTTCATCACAGCAACCAGCTATGTCCCAGCATCCCTTCGTAATGCCAGGAACACAGGACCTCAGGCCTAAGCTTTACTTCAAGGATCAACCTCTGGAAGTGTTGACAGGGCCTTATGACTGTGTGGGCACCTCATCAGTCCACCCTAGTGTTTGGAATTGCTTACCTGGATGAGCACACCCGGCTGGTTGTCCGAGTAAGTGGTGAAGGTCTGGGTCTGCTTGGTGGGGATGGTGGTGTTCCGCTTGATCAGGACTGTCATGACACCTCCAGCAGTCTCAATACCCAGAGACAGAGGAGTCACATCCAACAGCAGCAGATCCTGCACGTTCTCAGACTTGTCTCCAGACAGAATAGCAGCCTGAACAGCTGAAAGAAAAGGAAAACCATTAAGAGCTCTGCAACAGATACACTGTGCCCCACACTTAGCCCCATGGCTCGCTCAGACATCCAAGGAAGTATTTGGCCATCATCAGTAGACTTCTGGTGGAAACTACGAATGGCTTTGGAACCTGATTCATCATTGCAAGTCCAAGTTAAGATTTCTTACTGCTTTGAAAAGCTTTACCAATCAGGTGGAAGATTTAGGGGCCTACACTAGTACTGCTCTGAGACTTCAGATAGTACCCAGTTTGCCAACACCACCACCCAGTTTTGGCTCAGATGTGTATTTGTCATTACCTGCACCATAAGCCACAGCCTCGTCAGGGTTGATGCTCTTGTTCAGCTCTTTGCCATTGAAGAAATCCTGCAGGAGCTTCTGAATCTTTGGGATACGGGTGGACCCACCGACCAGCACGATGTCGTGGATCTGCGACTTGTCGAGCTTGGCATCCCGCAGGGCCTTCTCCACAGGATCCAGGGTGCCACGGAAGAGGTCGGCGTTCAGCTCTTCAAAGCGAGCTCTGGTGATGGACGTGTAGAAGTCGATCCCCTCATAGAGAGAATCAATTTCGATGCTGGCCTGGGTGCTGGACGACAGCGTACGCTTGGCACGCTCGCACGCCGTGCGGAGGCGACGCACCGCCCTCTTGTTCTCACTGATGTCCTTCTTGTGCTTGCGCTTGAATTCAGCAATGAAGTGGTTGACCATGCGGTTGTCGAAGTCTTCACCACCCAAGTGAGTGTCACCTGCGGTGGATTTCACCTCAAAGATGCCATCTTCAATTGTCAGAATTGACACATCAAAGGTGCCACCTCCAAGATCGAAGATAAGAACGTTCCTTTCAGCACCAACCTAGAAGACATCAATTTTCATAATACAATTAATTTTCTACTGTTCGTTCAGCAGACTTATTAGTCAGGTATCAGAGATACTAAGCCTTCAGATAGCCTACCTTTTTGTCCAGCCCATAGGCTATGGCAGCAGCAGTTGGCTCGTTAATAATTCTCAGGACATTGAGCCCTGCAATGGTTCCAGCATCTTTTGTAGCCTGACGCTGAGAGTCGTTGAAATAGGCTGGTACAGTCACTACAGCATTAGTAACAGTCTGCAAAAAACACAAATAAGAAGAGTCAGTTATATTCATTAACTACCCATGCACACCAAACTCTTAATTACAATTCACTGAAGTCCAAAACCTCACCTTCCCAAGATATGCTTCTGCAATTTCCTTCATTTTGGTTAAAACCATGGAAGAAATTTCTTCTGGGTAGAAACTCTTTGTCTCGCCTTTGTACTCCACCTGGACTTTGGGTCTGCCAGCATCGTTCACCACAGTGAAAGGCCAGTGCTTCATATCAGACTGGACAACGGAATCATCAAATCTACGCCCAATCAACCGTTTTGCATCTGAAAAAAAAAAAAAAGAATTGGCCATGTTAGGTATGTTCATTCACAAGGGATGATATCAAGTTCTTCTTAGAAAGAACGCACAAATCCCAAGACACATTATTTAACCTGAAATTCTTAGTGCCTTGGCAGGTTCAGGCACCACAGCAGAGCAACAGCTGCTGTACCACAAACCACCGCCCTCTGGCAATTAGACCCAGACACTTAATCAAGGCCAATTAACACTAACTGCCAAAAACAACCTTCAGTTTTTTTAACTGTGAGGCACATACTTTCCCAAGACGTAATAAAGCTTAATTATCAGTCCTATTATTGAGATTGAAAACAAGCTAGGAGTTCTGATTTCCAAGACAAAGCCTTAACTCTGCTATCAGTAACATCCACCACCCCCACGCTGCGGTTCTCTGCCTATTTTTGCAGCCTTACCAAAAACTGTATTGGTTGGATTCATCGCCACTTGGTTCTTTGCAGCATCGCCGATCAACCTCTCTGTATCCGTGAAGGCCACGTAGCTCGGCGTGGTCCGGTTGCCCTGATCGTTGGCGATGATTTCCACCTTCCCATGTTGGAACACGCCAACGCAGGAGTAGGTGGTGCCAAGATCGATTCCGACAGCTGGTCCCTTCGACATCTTGTCTGAGGGGGAGGAAAAATAAATTCACGTCTAAAATTGGACTTAAATTCAAATATTTCATTGCTGTTATCCTATGTTGAAACAGCAGCGGCTCTAGCGCAGCCGTTAATGCGTTCTGAACCGCTATCACGTGGCGTCCGACCACGTGGCGCCAAGCCACATGGCCCGGGACTACATTTCCCGCCATGCCCCGCGCGGCCGGGGAGGGTCACGTGGCCTCCGGGCGGACATCTTGTGCTGCCGGGAGCTGTAGTCCCGGCCCTGGCGAGCACCGCGCCCGCCCTGCCATGCGGCCTGGCACAGCCCCAGCCCCGCTACCACCCCCCACACACGCAATCCCCACTCCCTCCCCGAGCCCTCGGGGCCCACGGCCACCGCGCTGCGGTCCTGCACGTCCCTTCTTTTCCTCCATTCCCCCCTCCCTCCCTTCTGCCCGCCTCCGGGGACTACAAACCCCAGCATCCTCGGCAGCCCCACGGGCACCGCTCCACCTCTCCCTCTCCCCCCCCACCTCTCCCACACACAGCCCCAGGCGCTCCCGGCGGGAGATAATGCGGTCAATCTCCTCTAGCCCTCCCCCTTCCGCCCCCTCCAAGCGTTTCGAGAAAAAAATGGGAAAAATCGCCGTGAGGTCAGAAAAGGAAAAAAAAAAGGGTAGGGTGACCTCATCGTAACAGAGTAACCCATCGCTGCAGCGACAGAAGACCCTCCACCCCCTCAACCCGGCCAGATCCCCCGTAACGCAACCGCCTACGCCGCGCAACGGCTCCCCCCCTCCCACCCCGCTCTCCCCC